>NC_134689.1:191812177-192134677 GCF_050947455.1 Rhinoderma darwinii | reverse complement strand
GCACAGCTCCAAACTGGCTGGGCACGCAGGTGCTCATAAGACCCGAGATCTGATTGCCCGTAATTTCTCGTGGCCCACCCTGCCCAAAGATATTGTGGACTTTGCTCACTCCAAGCCTGCCGGTCTGCCCAACCTCTGCCTGTGCCCAATGCTCCCTGGCAGCATATAGCAATGGACTTTGTCACTGACCTTCCTTCCTCTGCAGGATGCTATACGGTCTAGGTGGTGGTGGACCGGTTCTCGAAGATGGCTAATTTTATCCTATTGACCGGCCTACCTTCTGCTCCTCGGCTGGCAAAATCTCTTCATCCAGCACATCTTCCGTTTGCATGGTTTGCCTCTTCATATTGTGTCTGATCGGGGGGTTCAGTTCACCTCGAAATTCTGGAGAGCCCTCCGTAAACTTCTAGACGTGAAGTTGGACTTTTCCTCAGCCTATCATCCCCAGTCGAATGGCCAAGTTGAGAGGATTAACCAAATCATGGAGAATTATCTTCACCACTTCATCTCCATGCAGCATGATGATTGGGCACAGCTTCTTCCATGGGCCGAGTTCTTGTACAACAACCACACAAGTAAGTCCACCACCTCCACACCATTCTACATTGTCTACGGCCAACATCCACGAATTCCTCTTTCTGTTCCAGCTACATCCCTGGTACCCACAGCTGATTCTGCATTTGTAGATTTTCTACAGGTCTGGCAGGAAACCCGGTCCTCTATTTTGCAGGCAGTTTATCGCATGAAGCGAAAAGCAGATGCTAAGAGAAGAGAGCCACCTCCGTTTTTTCCAGGTACCAAAGTCTGCCTATCCTCACGGAATATCCTCATCCTCATACAAGTTTGCTCCCAGGTTCCTCGGACCCTTTGAGATCCTACAGCAAATCAACCCTGTCTCTTACAAGCTTTGTGTAACGTCCGTGGTCGCTGACCGCAAACTACTTCCATCCAATCGACGCCCTTCTCTCAAGAGATGTTTGCACATACGGCCGTCCTGCTCCACAGTGACCACCAGGGTGCGCTCATGAGCTCAGTCCAGACTTGAGAAGCCAGAGTGCAAGCATGTTTGTGATTGAGCTAATTGGTCCAGAGTACCCTGGGCTATAAGAAGGTCACAGCCCATCCTCCCACGCCTGAGCTTTGTTTTTCTATTCCTAGTCTGTCTTGCAAATGGTCCCCTAGTGTTTCCTGCTCCCAGTGTTTCCTGTTCCTGTAACCTGCATCCTGATCTAGTGCCGTGCTTAGCTGTAGCCGTGCTGTGCTGTATACCACGCCTGTCCTGCTTCTCCACGCCTGACGTCTACCTACGGCCTAGTTCCTGCCAAGCCTGCCTTGCTACTGTCCGAGCTGCCACAGGTACCCTATATAAACTATAGACTCTGACCTGCGCCCTGTTGGCCAGCTGCCATACCGCCAAGGCGGTACGGCCCAGTGGGTCAACGAACCCTACGTGACACTTTGGCTGCCTCCTACCCTCAGAATCCCCAACTCCTTTCAGGTCCCTCCTGAAGCCTGTGGTTCTGAACCTCTACACTAAAAACGTCTAGCCCTGTAGTTGCTCCTAGTGGTTCTTCCGATGTATTCGAGGTTGAGGAGATCCTGGACTTCAAAAAAGTAGGAGGAAGAATGTTTTATTTGGTGGATTAGAAGGGGTTTGGGAGCCAGAAGAGAACCGCAATGCTCCTGCCCTCATTAAAAAGTTCCACTCTCACTCTGGTCCCAAGAAGAGGGGGCAGAAGAGGGGGGATATTGTAGCGTCCACAGCCGCAGACCATCAGGATTACTCACCCCCCGACGGCCATAGCCATGGATCTGTGAGCATTCACCCGCATCTCCTCCCCAGGAGACGCCAGTGCTCACTTCCGCTCCGTTCTGCTGTGTCCCATAGGGTGCGCGCGCGCACGCACGCTCTTTCCCGGCCTTAAAGGGTCAGCGCGCACACATGAAAATAATCAATTAACCCATGATCACCCTGGACTATAAAAGGGCTCTGCCCTTTCACACATTGCCTGAGCATTGTTGTGTTTACCCGTGTTAGTCCTCCAAATTGTCCCTTAGTGTTATCCTGTTCCCAGTGTTCCCGTACTTGCTACCTGTATCCGGTTTCCCGTGCTACCATTGTTCCTGTGCCTTAGAAAATTGGAGTCGTGTTGTGCCATCGGTCATGCCTGCTCTGTTACACCACACCTGGTGTCTGCTGCCAAGGTCCCATCTGAGCCTAGCCATTTCTACTATCTGAACTGCTACCGGTACCCTTGTGCTTGGACTTTATAGACATTACACTGGTACACTGTTTGGCCAGCTGCTATCCCACTAGGGCGGTACGGCCCAGTGGGTCCACATACCCACAGATCGTGACGCGGTCCCTAATGGACTAGTTTTGTTCTGCAGGAGAGAAGAGCTTTGAGAGGAAGCCACACGTTACCGCCTTACCCTTGGAGTTTCTTTGAAAGAGAAGTTCTCCAGCGCCAATGGGAGAAGCATCAACCTCCAATGAGAATTGCAGATACACATCAGCATGGTGAAGAATGGAATCTGAAATGAAGGCTCCCTTGAGGTTGGTAAATGCAGACTCTGCCTCAGGATTTCAGACCTTAGTGTTCACTCCCTTCTTGGTGAGAGCAGAGATAGGAGCGGTAAGTGAAGAGACATTTAAGATGAATTGGCGGTAGAAATTAACAAAACCAAGAAATCTCTGTATGGCACGGAGACCTTGAGGACATGGCCAATCTAAGACGGACTTCACTTTCTCTGGATCCATCTGGAGTCCACAATCCCAAATTATATAGCACAGAAAGGGCAAGGATTTCTTTTAGAATACACACTTTCAAGTTTAGCATAGAGGCTACTTCCCCTTAACCACGACAGGACTTCGTGAGCATGCTTCCGGTGAGTCATTAGATCTGGTGAATAAAGCAAGATGTCGTCCAGATATACCAACACACAGGCATACAGTAGATCCCGGAAGATGTAGTGTACAAACTTCTGGCACACAACTGGAGCATTACACAATCGAAAGGGCATCATGAGATATTTGTAGTGACCGTCTCAGGTGTTGAATGCGGTTTTCCATTCATCACCTTTGCGGATACGGATCAAGTTATAAGCCCCTCGTAGATCCAGCTATGTGAAAACCTAGGGGTATTTGTTCTTGACAGTAATTTGGTTTAAACCATGGTAGTCGATACATGGCCGGAGAGCTCCATCTTTCTTTTCTATGAAGAAGAATCCAGCTCTGGCTGGAGACGTATACTTCCTGATAAACCCCCTCTCGAGGTTCTCCTTGACATATGCCAACATGGCTTGGGTTTCAGGAAAAGGGAGAGGATAAACCCGTCCACGAGGAGGTGAAGCTTCAGGAAGCAATTCAATTGGACAATCGTACTGACGAAGGGGAAGAAGGACCTCAGCTTTCTTCTTGCTGAAGACATCTGCAAAACAGGCATACTGTGGAGGCAGACCAGAGAGTGACTGAGATATCGAGGTGTGGACAGTACAAACCTGGGGCAGGCAGCGGTGAAGACAATGGGATTCCCACTGGAGTCCCTCTCCGGAATTCCATTCAAAGACAGGAGCGTGTGCGCAATGCCAAGGTAGTCCTAGCAGAATAGGGTTAATAGCTTTTGGCAGAACATAAAAAGCAATTTTTTCGGTTTGAAGAACTCCCACTTGCAACTTCAGAGGTTCAGTAATAGAAAGAATTGGGTCTGGCAGAGGTTGACCATTCACAGAAATGACAGCTAGAGGTTTCTCCAGAGGCGTCATGAGCAAATGCATACTAAGACTTGATGGATGAAGTTCGTAGCCACCCCAGAGTCCAGATAAGCGGAAACAGATTACGATTCTTCACCAGAGGAGATTGTCACAGGAATCAAGAATTTGGGAGAGAGTTTTGCAGCAGATGTCAATCCCCCTAGGGTAGTCTCTCCTATCAGCCCCAGGTGCTTATGTTTCCCGGCTTCTGGGGACATTGACACACAAAATGACCCTTATGGCCACAGTACAAACATAGTGCCGCTGAACGTCAGCACTGCCGCTCCTGGTCAGACAGTCTGAGTCTGTCCACCTGCATTGGCTCTTCAGAGACAACAACCGAAGGATGTAGCAGGAGTGTCTGTAACTTGGGCACTAGGCTGTAGGACCTTTTTCCCGACGTACTTCGAGGGCGCGTTCTTGGAACCTCATGTCGATCCGTGTAGCCAGAAAAATTAGGGCATCCAAGTTAGACGGAAGATCACGAGCCGCCAGCTCATCTTTTATTTGAGGAGCTAGTCCTTGCCAAAAGTTTGCCACCAAGGCCTCATAATTCCAGGCAAACTCTGCTGCCAAAGTACGGAACTGGATTGCGTACTCTCTTAATGTCGATTCCCAATGACAGGGAGTTAGAAGCAAAGTAGCTGCAGAAGTCGTTCGGCCCGGTACTTCAAACACTGTACGAAAAGTCTCCAACAATAACCGCAGGTTGGAAGATTCTGGCCCCTCACGTTCCCAGATAGGGTTCGCTCATGCCAGAGCTTTGCCAGAGAGAAGGGAGACAATAAAGGCAACCTTGGTCAGATCAGAGGGGAAAAATGTGCATGCAACTGGAAGTGGATGATAAAGCCTCTACCGGTTTTTGCATCTCTATTGTAACGAGGTGGAAGTGGCAACGAAACTCCGGACCCAAAACCGACTGGAGTGATGGTGGGTAGTGGAGTAGATGGAACAGCAACAGAAGCAAGATCCAAACATGTGGCAATAGAGTTAATCGCTTGTAGAAGCTGATCCTGGCGTGTTTGGAGGTCACACATGTCCGCTTGCATTGCTTGGACTGGTGTCTAGGATTGACCAGCGGGATCCATGGCCTGAGCCAACTGTCATGGCTGTGAGGTATGTGGACCCACTAGGCCGCTCCTCCGTAGCGGAGTAACAGCTGATCAAACGAGAGTCAATAATAGGGTGAGAGTACCTGGATAGCTGGCTTTTGCTGGATTTTTAGAAGCTGGCTGGTGCCGGACTATCGGAAGCTGTCTTGTGCTGGATAACTAGACTTGTCTCGGATAACTGTAAACGTCACGGACACTGGACTTGACACGAACACTGGACATGGATAATGAAGGCATCTAGGACATTTGACTTGGCACAGACACTGGATACTTGACTTGGCACGGATACTAGACATGGATAATGAAGACGTCTAGGACATTTGACTTGGCACGCACACTGGACACTTGACACCGAACATGGACACTGGATATAGGATACAGGATAATGCTTTGGAACCTTTGCAGACCAACTCAGGGTTAGACACAACATTGCTCAGGCAATGAGGATGTGAGCAGATTCCCTTTTAATGTCCCGGGTGTGCTGGGATTGGTTTGGGATTGAAATCCCTGACCATACGCGCCTCGGCCTGAGGAGGGAGCAGAGTGTGCCAGCGTCTCAGGGGGAAGGAGATGCCGGCAAGGCTTCAGAGTCCTGCGGTCGTAGCTGCCGGTAAGTTGGGAATGCCGGAAGTCAGTGACCGCAGGCTTTTCAGCAAGCTTGCTGAAATGGAAAATATAGTAGCTGTAAAAAGCAGACAGAGAGACACAAGCAGCTACTGCAAGAATTATGTAAGAAAGCAGTACTGAGAAGAGAACTTGTGTCCCAGGAGTAATGAACTGGCTGTTTTCAGAGTCAGGCCAGCTATGAGTAAAGAGGGCTAGCTAAAGCAGAAAGTTACACCCCCACTTCTTGCAGACCATTCCCTCTTCTTTATAACTAGAGACGGAATTTGCATGACAATCAGAGGTGGATAGCAGATTATAGGAAGGGAGAAATCTGGTGGCAGTAACTTCATACAGACTTCAAGGATCAAACAGAAACATATTTTTGAGTAAATTGCAAAGTTACTAGTGATGATTATTTATAGCAAATTCCGCTAATGGAAGATACGATACCCATTCAACCTGGTTATCAGCAAAATAACACCTAAGTTACTGTTCCCAGGTTTGATTAAAGCGCTCAATTTGACCATTAGTCTCAGGGTGAAATGCAGAAGAGAAAGATAACTGTACACCAAGTTTCTTACATACCGTTTTTCTGTAGTTATGGTTTTCATCCTCGTTTTGGTTCATTTTCTGCCTCTTCTAGTGATAACCCTGAGGTAGAAGTTCAATCAAATAAACTGTGCACAGTTTGGGCTCAGGTTCAATTGAAATTGAAGAACTCCCAAGTTATTCAAAAGAAAAGTGCTGACATAAAACGTACGGTGGGTCGTATGTTTAGTGTGGGTCAAAAGGTGTGGGTTTCTACAAAAAATCTGTGACTGAAAGTACCGTCTCGTAAGTTTGCCCCTAGGTTTATTGGACCATATGAAATTGTTGAAGTTATTAACCCTGTGTATTTTCATCTGGCTCTTCCTCCGTCTTTAAAAATTCATTATGTTTTTCACAAATCTCTTCTTAAAAATAGTTTTCCACCATCTAATCCACTCAAGAAACCTCCTCCTCCAGTTCAGGTAGAAGGAGGTATGGAGTTTGAGGTTCTGGAAGCCAAAATCCTCTGAAGGGTCAGGGGTACTCTCCAGTACTTGGTGCACTGGAAGGGGTATGGGCCAGAACAACGAACTTGGGTTCAGGCCTATTCAGAACATGCTAGTTGTTTAGTTAAAATCTTTAATTTCAAGTTTCCCCTGAAACCTAGTCCGATATTTAAGGGTCCGGTGGCCCATCGAAGAAAGGGGGGTACTGTTAGGAAACATTTGTTCCTTTAAAGATCGCCATGACTACTAGTCTAGCTTCTGGGCGGTTCTGGTTTTCATTGTTGAGCCTATACCACTTCTCGGTATTTCTCTTTTCTCCTGTCAGATGTAAGAGTGGATTACTTATACCTGGCTTCCTCCCCTTTCTTGGCTTGTGAATAAGTTAAGGAATCATTGGTTAAGCAATTCCCAGGGTGGAAGTATATGGAACTGCTAGGCTGGAAACTGCCGGGAGAGCGAGCAAATGAATACGCAACCTCAAATCCGTCACAACTCTGATGAACAGAGTCTAGGGCTACTCTATGGTTTTCGCCACAGCCGACCACAAGGCAGGATGGTTTTTGCTGCATAGAACCTAGGTTGTTTTAGCATAGTTCAGTGTTGGAAATGGAAGACATACAAAATGACTGTCAATCGACATCGATCTGGGGCTCCATGCAAAATCTCACCTCGTGGAGTATCCTTGATCCTGAGGAAGGTGAGAGCTCAGCCGAAAACTACACGGGAGGAACTTGTTAATGATCTCAAGGCAGCTGGGACCACAGTCACCAAGAAAACCATTGGTAACACATTACGCCGTAATGGATTAAAATCCTGCAGTGCGCGCAAGGTCCCCCTGCTCAAGAAGGCACATGTACAGGCCCGTCTGAAGTTTGCAAATGAACATCTGGATGATTCTGCGAGTGATTGGGAGAAGGTGCTGTGGTCAGATGAGACTAAAATTGAGCGCTTTGGCATTAACTCAACTCGCCGTGTTTGGAGGAAGAGAAATGCTGCCTATGATCCAAAGAACACGGTCCCCACTGTCAAGCATGGAGGTGGAAACATTATGTTTTGGGGGTGTTTCTCTGCTAAGGGCACAGGACTACTTCACCGCATCAATGGGAGAATGGATGGAGCCATGTACCGTCAAATCCTGAGTGACAACCTCCTTCCCTCCACCAGGACATTAAAAATGGCTCATGGCTGGGTCTTCCAGCACGACAATGACCCGAAACATACAGCCAAGGCAACAAAGGAGTGGCTCAAAAAGAAGTACATTAAGGTCATGGAGTGGCCTAGCCAGTCTCCAGACCTTAATCCCATCGAAACATATGGAGGGAGCTGAAGATCCAAGTTGCCAAGCGACAGCCTCGAAATCTTAATGATTTACAGATGATCTGCAAAGAGGAGTGGGCCAAAATTCCATCTAACATGTGTGCAAACCTCATCATCAACTACAAAAAATGTCTGACTGCTGTGCTTGCCAACAAGGGTTTTGCCACCAAGTATTAAGTCTTGTTTGCCAAAGGGATTAAATACTTATTTCTCTGTGCACAATGCAAATAAATATATATAATTTTGACAATTTGATTTTCTGTTTTTTTTTAAAATATAATCTATCTCTCACTGGTAAAATTAACCTAGCCTAAAAATTCTAGACTGTTCATGTCTTTGACAGTGGGCAAACTTACAAAATCAGCAAGGGATCAAATACTTATTTCCTTCACTGTAGCAGTACATTTTATGGCACAGCAACAAGCATAATAAATAAATTGAGGCTATTGATAGTAGTCTAGCTCCACATTAACTCCTGCGATTTGGTGACACAAAAACAGATTTTTTTTAAAGTGTTTATTGTACAAAAGTAGTAAATCATTAAACAAACCTGTTTAAGATTAGTATCTGTAATGACAGGGATAGGGAAACAGACAAGTGAGCCCTAATCTACCCGCCACTCAGTTCCTGCCTACTTGCAACGACCCGCCCTAGGCGACGGGGTACAACTGGGCGACGATCCCTACACTCAATAAGTGCACAACAGACAACAGACAAGGAAACACAGAACAAAGGGAAACGGGGCAGTTGCCCACGGCAACCCCGTGAGCAACAAGAGAGTAAACGAGCCGAGTCAAACCAGGAGAGTACGAGGTGCCAAACGTAGAGCAGGAGAGTAGTGAACAAGCCGAGTCAAACCAGGAGTGTACGAGGTACCAAACGCAGAGCAGAAGAGTAGTCAGTAAGCCAGGGTCAATACGAAGCAGGAACAAGTAGTTCAAGGAGCTGCAGCAGGGCCAGGAAACCAACAGAGAAGAATCACAAGCAAGGAGGAACAGGAAAGGCAGGTATAAATAGACAGAGGGCGGGAGCTAGCTCCGTCTGGTCAGGCTGTGATAGGCTCTCCCACTCCTAAGCCTGCCATCCTGAGTGGTGGAAGATGGAGTCAGTCTCACAGACATAGAAGCAGGTGCAGACTGATTACCTATGGGCGTGGATACAGAAGCTGTGCCTGGCAGATCCTTAACAGTATCACTGTAATCGTACTGACTGGTAAATTACATTTAAGTAATTTATATCCCACAGTCTATGCTGTAAATACAAAACCCAATAAACAAAACCCCAAAAAATGCCTAATAGCTGTTTATTATTTCTAGGGCGAAGATGGAAAAAACATTTTTCAATATATTATATGTACCCCAAAATGGAACCATTAAAAATACAACTCATCCTACAATAAACAAGCTCTCATACGGCTACGTCATTGGAAAAATGGAAAATAAATGGCTCTTGAAATGCAGAGATGAAAAAACAAAAAAATTGCTCTGTCCTCATAGCCCAAAATGGATGTGTCCTGTGTACCTCTCATGTCCTCTGACATTTAAAGCTAGCTGGATAGCTTACGAGTCGCTGCAGCGTAGTTTACAGCGTTGGTTTTCTTTTTTTTTGTAGCCGCCCGCATTTCCCTGCAAATGGTCCTGTTAGTTTCTGTGACCTGTACCAGTAGACTATTAAGTGATCTATTACTGAGATTGATACTGAGGGGAGGAGACTACCTACTTGACAGTCTACTCGTACAGGTCACCAAAACTAACAAGACCATTTGCAGGGAAACGCGTAGTAATTTTTAATGGTTCTATTTTGGGACACGGGAGGCTAGAAAGAAAAGAAAACTAGCGTTGCACTCACTGCTGCAGTGGCTGGTAAGCCGTCCTGCTGGTTTTAGCAGTCAGAGGACGTAACAGGTCTTTTTTAAGTAGTTAAAGAAGTACCACGTTCAAAATAAATGGGGTCAGCTAGGAGAAAAGAGGTGTTGTGGAAGTAGGGGAAATGTTCAGTAACCAAGAGATTTCAGCAGCCTCAAAGGGGTTGTCTGGTTTAGAAAACCCATTTTTAAATAACCTATTAGAAAATGCTATGTTAATAGTGGAAGTCCTCCTTTCAGATGTTCATCTATTAGCGGAGATCGACTACAAAGACCAACTCTCAATCTAAGGAGCTGGCAAGTCCATGCATTACATGCACAGCCCATTGATTTTAATAGGAACCGTGTTGTGCTTCATTATTAGGGTATGTGCACACACACTAATTACGTCCGTAATTGACGGACGTATTTCGGCCGGAAGTCCCGGACCGAACACAGTGCAGGGAGCTGGGCTCCTAGCATCATAGTTATATACGATGCTAGGAGTCCCTGCCTCTCTGCAGGACAACTGTCCCGTACTGTAATCATGTTTTCAGTACGGGACAGTAGTTCCACGGAGAGGCAGGGACTCCTAGCATCGTACATAAGTATGATGCTAGGAGCCCGGCTCCCTGCACTGTGTTCGGTCCACTACTTGCGGCCGAAATACGTCCGTCAATTACGGACGTAATTAGTGTGTGTGCACATACCCTTAGGGTATGTGCACACACACTAATTACGTCCGTAATTGACGGACGTATTTCGGCCGCAAGTCCTGGACTGAACACAGTGCAGGGAGCCGGGCTCCTAGCATCATACTTATGTACGATGCTAGGAGTCCCTGCCTCGCTGCAGGACAACTGTCCCGTACTGTATGTTTTCAGTACGGGACAGTTGTCTTGCAGCGAGGCAGGGACTCCTAGCATCGTACATAACTATGATGCTAGGAGCCCGGCTCCCTGCACTGTGTTCGGTCCGGGACTTGCAGCCGAAATACGTCCGTCAATTACGGACGTAATTAGTGTGTGTGCACATACCCTTAATATAACATATTCATTTATTAGAAAACTCCATATTTTTCTATAGCAAAAACAAATATACTTAAAAAAAGCAATTAATTTCCAGAACTCATGGAATGAGACCTAGATCTAATCTGGAGATTAAACAACTATTTCTTTCTGGAGTGTGTCTATGACCTTTATCATTGCACACAATTATTTGTTTTATGTTTTTCATTTTACAAAAAATGTTTTGTTTTTATTTGGTGTATTTTATCAGGAAACGTTATCAGAAAGAACAGATAACAGACATTCCACCATAGGAAGCATACAAGGGAAGAATAAAAAGACTTTGTGTTAATAACATAACAGTTGTTTAAGTGGAGTACATATAATCTGAAAATTACATATTTAAATCTGGATTTTAAAATAAACAGATATTTTTCAAAGATTTTTGGTAATGTTTTTATTTATTTACGCAGTAATGTGCAAAAGTTTTAGGCAGTTGTCTTAGGCAGCTGCAAAGTAAGAATGATTTAAAAAATGGAAGTGTTAATAGTTTTTTTTATCAATTAACAAAATACAAAGTGAATAAATAGAAGAGAAATCTAAATCAAATCATTATTTAGTGAGACCACCCTTTGCCTTCAAAATATCATAAATTCTTCTAGGTATACTTGCACGAAGTAATGGATTTTGTAGGATTATAGTCAGGTGTATGATTAACCAATTATATAAAACAGGTGATAATGATCATCATTTTCATATGTAAGTTGAAACAGAAACAGCTGTGTAGGAGGCTTAAAACTGGGTGAGGAACAGCCAAACTCTGCTACAAAGATGAGGTTATGGAAGACGGTTTCATGTCACAGGTCCACCATGGCAAGACTGAGCACAGCAGCAAGACACAAGGCGGTTCCACTGCATCAGCAAGGTCTCTACCAGGCAAAGATTTCAAAGCAGACTGGGGTTTTAAGATGTGCTGTTCACAGAGAAACGGGCAATGTTGTGGTTCGTAGGCGCAGACGTAGAAGCGGTCTTCATGAAAGGATTGTGGCCATGCCTTCGACATGGAAGCAAGGCCAAGCGACTCAACTATACACAAAAACGTAGGAACTGGGGTGCAGAAAAAAAGCATCAGGTTCTCTGGACTGATGCGTCTAAATATTTGGCTGTAACAGAGGGCAGTTTGTTCGCCAAAGATCTGAGGAGCGGTGCAATAATGAGTTTCTGCAGGCAACATTGAAGCATGGTGGAGATTCCTTGCAGGTTTGGGGCTGCATTTCA
Source organism: Rhinoderma darwinii (assembly GCF_050947455.1). Classification (NCBI taxonomy): domain Eukaryota; kingdom Metazoa; phylum Chordata; class Amphibia; order Anura; family Rhinodermatidae; genus Rhinoderma; species Rhinoderma darwinii. The sequence continues at coordinate 192,122,727 of NC_134689.1, read as the reverse complement.
TCAAATGGAGTTGGAGATTTGGTCCCCCTTCCCGACATTTCTCATAAGTATACGTCATGGAAAGCCAGTGCTTCCCGCAAAATGTCGTATACTTACGACAAATGCATGGCACCGTCTCCGAAGCTAAGTCGGTGCCATCATCCCCGGATGTCAGCTGACATCCTGCTGTAATGGCGGGGACCGAAGTTAGCTTCAATCCCCGCCATTAACCCCTTAAATACGCCGTCAAAAGCGATCGCTGCATTTAAGGTGTTTGCAGCTCATCGACACCCCAGCAATGAAATCGCTAGGGTGTCGGTGGCTGCAATGGCAACCGGAGGCCTAATACTGGTCTCCTGGTGTGCCTAGCATGGAAAACTTCCAGCTCCTACCCAGAGGCGTGGCCTGAAAGGCTTCCGTAGCCGACGGCAAGATGGCGCCGGCTCAGGAGATGAGCCGGCGTCATCAGCGGTGGATATCAGCTGTATGTTACAGCTGACATCCACCTGTAATGGCAGGAACCGGAGCTAGCTCCGATCCCTGCCATTAACCCCTCAGATGCAGTGATCGGATGCGATCGCTGCATCTTTGTGGTTGCTAGCGGATCGCCAGCTATGCCCTGCAATCGCACGACTGCCGACTGCTATTATGACAACAGGAGACCTAACAAATGCCTCCTGTTTGCCATTACGGAAGCCGATAAGGCCCCGCTCGGAGGCGAAGCCTAATCGGCTTGCTGTCAGTGAATGACTGACAGATCTAATACATTGCACTACGTAGGTAGTACAATGTATTAGAAAAAAACATCTGACAGTTGGACCTTCAAGTCCTCTAGTGGGACTAAAATAAAGTGTAAAAAAGTGAAAAAAAAGTTGTAAAAAATCTAATAATAGTTTTAAGTAATAAAATAAAACACAATCGCCCTTTTTCCCTTATCAAGTCCTTTATTTTGAAAATAAATAAATAAACCATACATATTTGGTATCACCGTGACCGTAACGACCTAAACGATATAAATATTATGTTATTTATTCCACGCGGTGAACGGCGTAGAATAAAACGTAAAAAATAATGCCAGAATTTCTGTTTTTTGGTCACTTTGCCCTACAAAAATTGAAATAAAAAGTAATCAAAAAGTCGCATGTATCCAAAAATGGTTCCGGGTAAGTATGAATTTCTTTTACTTTTACTACGGAAAGGGCTGCCCCTTCTCTTTATCCTGCAGAGAGAGAAGGCGCTGCCCATTGGTGCAGTGCAATTTTGCAGTGAAAACATGCCCGTAAATACGGGTGGAATACTGGTCGAACACGTGTGACCAAGGACCCGTATTTACGCCAGTATTTACGGGAGGAAAAAAAATACCCACTACACTCCTTAATCAGGAATTTCAGGGCCCCATACAGCTAAATTGTCTGGGCCCTCCTACAGTGGCACCGCCTGTTAACGGTACTCGGTCCAGCACCATATCACGCTCTTTGTGTGATACATAACTAATAACTTTTTATTTTGCCGAAAGATTTTGAAGCCTGCCACCACGACAAAGTAGACTCTTTTTGGCAGGGCCCTACTCTACTCTAACTTAAAAATATATAGACTTTATTCCTTTTTCTGCAGATTTAATGAATATAATACATAAAGATGTTTCTCAGCCCTTAAAAATTGATGGCCTATCCTCAGGATAGGCCATCAATAGCTGATGGGTCGGGGTCCAACTACCGGGACCCCCGCCAATCAGCTATTTTGAAGGGAGTGCAGCACTCGTACTTCACAAGTGAGCAAATAGAAATGAAGGGGAAGCAGCGCTGCACTCCCTTCAAAACAGCTGATCGGTGGGGGTCTTGATAGTTGGACCCCGACCCATCAGCTATTAATGGCCTATCCGGAGGATCAGTGCACCTGTCACTATATCATACTGCCCGCAGTTAGGGCAACATTAACATGCCGACAGGTTCACATAAATAGCAGATACAGAATTTGTTTCGGTACAATCCTAAAACCCCATCTATGATTAAAAATAGATGCATAAGAGCAAAGGAGAAAAAGGTTGTTAAAACAGTGGCATAACAATTGCGGTCACAGGGGTGTGGGTCGACGTGGAATGGGCGAGCCCCACTTAAAACTGGATCCACGTATTTAACGAAGCGTTAGGACGGTGTATGCTGCGTCTCATATAAATTCCTGATGCTGCCCGGCCGGATGTGGCAGTGGGCCTTGTGTACCAGGCCATGAAGGCAAGAGGACCGAGTAGTGGGGAGTACATTTTTTTATATTTTTATGTTGGTTCTGGGGTCCATGCTTAAGGTGGACGAGGCTATTCAAAAGTGTGGCATGGGGCGCAGCACAATGTAGTTACACCCCTGTGTGTAAATATTATTCTAATTCCCTATGTAACCCATTTATTCATTTTACACTTACCTTTGCAGTCTTCTCTTCTCCTCAGCAGGGGGGCATCAAGCTCTCAAGTGCTTACCACACACTGAAGCTGAGCCGCTCCCACTGCCCTATCCAGACACAGCAGTTGGCTTCGCTGGGATTGCTCTTCAGCGCTTTGGACCTTTAGCAATAATAAAAATTATTAAGTGAAAGGAAAAATAAATATATATAAATTTTGTAAAGAGATTCGTCATTAGTTTTACAGAGTTTTAAACTTTAGGGTTAACACTTATGACATTGTGCGTGACGTCAAGATGTGCTAGATTGCAGCATGAGACCGCTGAGCAACTTAAATACACCCCAGCTAGACCCACATTGGAGCTGCTGCTTACTGGTTAAAAAGCAACCATTCAGTCTAAAAAAAACAGCAAATGAAATACTGCAAAATTATTGTTAACTTACCTGCTGGCCTCACTTGCTTCTGGTTCTGCATCCTCATTACGGTCCCCGTTTTCCAGAATCCAAGATGGCTGGTGCTGTCTCAGACTTGTATATAGAAAGTATAACCTGCAAGTCTGAGACATGCCCCCACCTTCTTCACTACTCTCAAAAGGACAAGCACTGATTATCTCAGCGCTGTGTCCATCTCTTCTGACACTTGTCCTGCTGGCTTCTTGACAGGGGTTCCAGCTGCAGCAACATCCTCATTGACAGCGCGTCAGGGGAGGACGGAGGAAGACAGCGCCAGGGATGGCATGTATCATCTTCTGTATTTAAAGTGTCTCAGTCACCACATTATAAGTGCCCTATCTCCTACATAATCTGATCGGCGCTGTAATGTAGATAACAACAGTGGTTTTTATTTTGAAAAATTATAATTTTATACCAAGTTATGAACAATTTTACATTTATGCTAATTAGTTTCTTAATAGACAACTGGGCGCTTTTTAACTTTTTACCAACTGGGCATTGTAAAGAGAAGTGTATGACGCTGACCAATCAGCGTCATACACTTCTCATCGTTCCAGCCCAGCTTCTTTCACTGCACAGCGTGACCTAACAAGATCACGCTGTGCTGTGAGTAAGTCCACACTGCAGTTTTCAGGTCATTCCCCCGGTCCCCTCACTCACATTTCCCTCTTTTGAAGTCCACACACTCAGACTCTTTCACCCTTTTTCCCTCCAAGTGGCAGTTGTCTACCGCCCCCCTGGCTCACCCCGCCAATTCCTGGATCATTTTGCTGCCTGACTTCCACAATTTCTATCCTCTGAAACACCCACTCTCATCATTGGTGACTTCAACATCCCCATTGATAACCCAATCTCCCCATCTGCCTCCCAGTTTCTATCTTTAACCTTGTCCCTAGGTCTGTCACAACTTACTGTCCTACACATGAAGACGGGCATTCACTTGACCTGGTCTTCTTCCGTCTCTGCTCAGATTCTGACTTTATTAACTCTCCTCTCCCGCTCTCTGACCACAATCTTCTCTCCTTTACTATCAAATATTCTTTGCCTACTCAGGTCATGCCTACGTATCAGACATACAGAAATCTACATGCCATTAACACTCTGAAACTCAGACAGTCTACAGTCCTCATTGTCCCCTATCTCTTCTTTCTCCTGTCCAAATCTGGCTGCTAAACGTTACAATAACACTCTCAAAAAAGCATTGGATGAAGCAGCCCCCCCTACTCTCTGAACCACCCGACAAAGACGACGACAACCCTGGCACACGCCTCAATCCCGATTTCTTCAGTGGTGTTTGAGATGTGCCGAATGACTGTGGAGAAAATCGCATTTGGCTGCAGACTTCCTCCATTACAAATTTATGCTCAAAACTTACAACTCTGCCCTTCACCATGCCAAACAAGTCTATTTCAATTCTCTCATCTCCACACTATCCAATAATCCAAAACACCTCTTTGATACTTTTCACTCCCTCCTTAGTTCTAAAGTGCAGACGCCAATCACAGATGTCAGTGCTGAAGACCTGGCCACTTATTTTAAAGTTAAAATTGACAACATGATATTATCTCCCAGTCCCCTAGTAACATCGATCCCCTTCCCTCCCGCACTCCCTCTTCTTCACTTTCAGCATTTGACCCAATAACAGAAGAAGTCTCTAGGCTCCTCTCTTCTTCTCGTCCTACTACCTGCCCTAGTGATCCTATCCCCTCACACCTCCTCCAGTCCCTCTCCCCAGTTGTCACTAGTCACCTGACTAAAATATTTAACCTCTCTCTTTCCTCTGGTATCTTCCCCTCCTCTTTTAAACATGCCATTATAAACCCATTACTGAAAAAAGCAACTCTTGACCCATCCAGCGCTGCTAACTACCGACCAGTCTCTAATCTGCCCTTCATCTCCAAACTCCTGGAACGCTTGGTCTACTCTCGCCTTACCCGCTATCTCTCTGCTAACTCCATTCTTGACCCCTTACAATCTGGTTTCCGCACTCTACACTCCACAGAAACTGCCCTTACTAAAGTCTCAAATGATCTCTTGGTGGCTAAATCGGATGGTAAATACTCTCTCCTTATTCTTCTGGATCTTTTTGCAGCCTTTGACACTGTAGACCACAAACTCCTACTTAACATGCTCCACACTATTGGACTCAAGGACGCTTCTCTCTCTTGGTTTTTCATTTGCTGGTTCTACTTGTTCTCCTTATCCACTTGCTATTGGGGTTCCTCAGGGATCAGTCCTAGGTCCACTCCTCTTTTCTCTCTACACAGCCCCTATTGGACAAACCATCAGCAGATTTGGCTTCCAGTACCATCTCTACGCTGATGACACCCAATTATATGCCTCTTCCCATGACATCACCCCTGCTCTAATACAAAACACCAGTGATTGTCTGTCCGCTGTCTCTAACATCATATCCTCTCTCTATCTGAAACTGAATCTTTCTAAAACTGAGCTCCTTGTGTTCCCACCATCTACTAACCTCCCTAAACCTGATGTCTCCATCTCTGTGTGTGGCGCTATCATAATTCCTAAGCAGCACTCCCGATGTCTCGGGGTTATTTTTTACTCAGATCTTTCCTTTACTCCTCACATTCAATCACTTTCATGCTCCTGTCATTTTCACCTCAAAAACATCTCCAGCATCCACCCTTTTCTTACGGAGGAAACAGCCAAAACTCTCATTGTTGCTCTGATTCACTTTCTTCTTGGCTACTGTAACTCATTAGTAGTCGGTCTTCCCCTCACTAAAGTCTCCCCTCTCCAATCTATCCTTAATGCAGCAGCCAAGCTCATATTTATGACCAACCGCTACACCAACGCCTCTAATCTTTGCCAGTCACTGCACTGGTTGCCCATCCCCTTCAGAATAAAATTCAAACTTATTACTCTTACCCACAAAGCTCTCCACAGTGCTGCACCTCCTTACATCTCCTCCCTCATCTCTGTCTACCACCCTACTCGGGCTCTACGTTCTGCTAACGACCTTAGATTAAAATCCTCCATAATCTGAACCTCCCACTCCCTTCTCCAAGATTTTTCTAGTGCTGCACCAGTCCTCTGGAATTTGCTACCCCAGACAATCAGATTAATTCCCAATATCCACCGTTTTAAACGTGCCCTGAAAATACATCCATTTAGACAGGCCTATAACGTTCCCTAATCTGACTCCTTTCCATGGGCCCCCTTTTAGATTAGTCATCAGAATAAGATTCCCTCACACTCCTTCTCTTCATGTCCGTCATACAAGGATACTGGCTGGTGACCGGCTCATGCAGCTTTATGTGTACCACCCCTGTGTATAAAAAAAATGGCTGGACTATTGTACAGAACAAACAATGTTACACTTTGTGTCTCCCTTATTTCCTCATAGATTGTAAACTCTTGCGAGCAGGGTCCTCAATCCTCTGGTTTGAATTGTAAATTAACTTTGTCACTATGTAATGTCTGATATTGTTTGTTTCATGTTCCCTCTAAATTGTAAAGTGCTGCATAATATGTTGGCGCTATATAAATAAAGATTATTATTATTAAGTCCCACAGAAACTTTACCGAAGTTGTGGCAGGGTGAATAGACATCGCGTCCTGGCTGGAGGTGATGTCTATTCACTCTCAAGACACTTCAGTAAAGTTAATGTGGGAGTATGTGACAGCACAGCGTGATCTCGCGAGATCACGCTGTGCAGTGAAATTAGCTGGGCTGGAACGATGAGAAGTGTATGACGTTGATTGGTCACTGATTGGTCACTGATTGGTCAGCGTCATACACTTCTCTTTACAATGCCTAGTTGGTAAAAGTTAAAAAGAGCCCAGTTGCCTATTAAGAAACTAATTTGCATAAGTCTAAAATTGTTCATAACTTGGTAAAAATGATCGTTTTTAAAAATAAAAACCACTGTTGTTATCTACATTACAGCGCCGATCACATTATCAAAACCACAAAAAAGGCCATACTCACTAGGTAGGTGGGTGGGTGAAAACCCGTTCCCATCAGGACGCAGACGGGTCAAAGAATGCTGCAGAAGGAGTGTGCATTAAGTAGTGATAGCCACTCCCACTAGTCTTGAGGGGAGTGGCGGACTAAGTGCTCAAAGGTGTGCGATAAATGTGTGTCAGTGTAGTGCTAGGGTGTGAATGGATGGTAAAAAATAAATATGTATGTATGAAAGTGTGTAATAATGTAATAAAAATAAATAAATAAATAAATGTGATGAATAGGGGTCAGTGCTGTGAATAGTACATGGGGTGTCAGTACTATGTGTAATACGTGGAGGGATAATGTGCTGGTCGTCAGGCATGGCGTATCTTGCCGAATAACAGCCTATTTGTAACGCCGCTAGTGTTAGCTAAAGCGGGCTGCTCTGCATTCCAAACCAAACGCCAGCACATCATGCCCTCCCAGCATATAAGACCCGGCTGCGTCCTGAAAAAAAGTGTAGTATACGTAGTAAGAAATATCCATGAAACATGGGGTATTAGTTGTTATTTTGGCCAAAATACGCAAAGCTCGCAACCCAACGTCAAGGGTCCCCAGTGCCTTGCGAGTCCCTAACCAGAACTTTTCGTTCCTAATTTAAAAACACAAACAGAAAAAATGGGACATAAAGATCATCAAAACCACAAAAAAGGCCATACTCACTAGGTAGGTGGGTGGGTGAAAACCCGTTCCCATCAGGACGCAGACGGGTCAAAGAATGCTGCAGAAGGAGTGTGCATTAAGTAGTGATAGCCACTCCCACTAGTCTTGAGGGGAGTGGCGGACTAAGTGCTCAAAGGTGTGCGATAAATGTGTGTCAGTGTAGTGCTAGGGTGTGAATGGATGGTAAAAAATAAATATGTATGTATGAAAGTGTGTAATAATGTAATAAAAATAAATAAATAAATAAATGTGATGAATAGGGGTCAGTGCTGTGAATAGTACATGGGGTGTCAGTACTATGTGTAATACGTGGAGGGATAATGTGCTGGTCGTCAGGCATGGCGTATCTTGCCGAATAACAGCCTATTTGTAACGCCGCTAGTGTTAGCTAAAGCGGGCTGCTCTGCATTCCAAACCAAACGCCAGCACATCATGCCCTCCCAGCATATAAGACCCGGCTGCGTCCTGAAAAAAAGTGTAGTATACGTAGTAAGAAATATCCATGAAACATGGGGTATTAGTTGTTATTTTGGCCAAAATACGCAAAGCTCGCAACCCAACGTCAAGGGTCCCCAGTGCCTTGCGAGTCCCTAACCAGAACTTTTCGCCGATCACATTATGTAGGAGATAGGGCACTTATAATGTGGGGACAGAGCCTCTTTAAGTATATCACAATGCAGAGGCGTAGCTAGGTTCTCCTGCACCCGGGGCAAAGATTCAGATTGGTGCCCCCCCAACTTATTTCCCGACATCTCCTTCCCCCTCGCCATGTTTGCTTTCTCTACCAATCAATGAGGTGTAATTGTTTTTCACAATTTTTTTAATGTAACTCGAGTATAAAAGCATTTCTACATTTTACAAGCGATATAGTTCTATAATGTAATTAACATAAAAATAAATTAAAAGAAAATAAATTAAAGAGGCCACGCACAGCCCCCCTTGTAGATAGCGCCACACAGCCCCCTTGTAGATAGTGCCACACACAGCCCGTTGCCCCTTTGTAAATAGCGCCACATTCCCCCCCTCTTGTAAATAGTGCCACATTCCCCCCTTTTAAATAGCGCCACACTCCCCCCCCTTTGTAAATAGTGCCACACTCCCCCCCTTGTAAATAGCGCCACACTCCCCCCTTTTAAATAACGCCACACTCCCCCCTTGTACTTAGCGCCACACTGTGAACAGACCGGTGAGCGGTAGCCTACCGCTACCACTCTCCGCTCTGCCTGGTGTGACTTACCGGAGAAGCCGAGGAGATCATGCGGCGCAGGCAGCGGCGGAGTTCCTTCTGACTAGGGTTGGTGACAGCCAGGGCCGGTCTTTGCTTGGATGGCGCCCTGTGCGGGACTCTCTATTGCCGCCCCCTACACAAACCAAAAATTAACCACATATATGGACACGCTGGAACATATATACTGTACATACATAAAGATAGATATTTAGACATACAGGCAAATATACATACACACATCTGGAATATATACATACAGGTAAATATATAGACGTACAGACACATACGCACACACACACACACACACACACACACACACACACACACACACACACGCAGATAAATACACAGACAGGAACATATACAAATACATAAAAGGCACAAATATACAAGCACAAAGACACATTCACAAACAGACCCATATATACCCACACAGGCACATATGTACACAGCACAGATAATGTAGTAGATGTTACCTGCAGTCCTATGTAACACCACAGATAACACAGTGATAACTCTGAGTACCGATAATGTAGTAGCTGTTACCTGCAGTCCTATGTAACACCACAGATAACACACAGTGATAACTCTCTGAGTACAGATAATATAGTAGTGTAACCTGCAGTCCTATGTAACACCACAGATAACACACAGTGATAACTCTCTGAGTACAGATAATATAGAAGTTTTACCTGCAGTCCTATGTAACACCACAGATAACACAGTGATAACTCTGAGTACAGATAATGTAATAGATATAAGAGACAAACACATGCAGAGACACAGACAGACAGACAGACAGACACACACACACACACACACACACACACACACACACACTGTAACATATACACATACTAAGACAGAGACACACACTGTATACACACCTCACACATATACACACAGACCCTCACCATGTCTCCTTGCTGACAGGTCAGGACGGGCTGTGGGCGGAGCTTCCTCTTCTGCCCGTCGGCTGTCTGTAACAGGAGAGCAGAGTAGAGGCAGATGCAGGGAGGCTGCAGCACGGGAGTGGACCTGTCCCTTGACCTGAGTCATCTGACCTCATGTCACTGACGTGAGGTCAGGTGACAGATCAGGTGACTGGACTGGTCCACTCCCTGGCCGTCACAGAACCCAGTCAGAACGCCGGTGTGTAAACATACGGGGCGCCTATCAGCAGCGATCAGCTGCTCTTTGGCGCCCCCCCCTTCCCTTGCGCCGGGGGCACATGCCCCGCCTGCCCCCCCCCTAGCTACACCCCTGCACAATGAATCAAGAAGGAAATAGAGCCGCACTCACCGTATTCGACGTTGTCAAATGCTTTATTTGCTCACAAAGTGAAGTGGGGGGAGGGACGGAGTATACAGATTACAAGCCTGTAATCTGTATACTCCGTCTCTCCCCCCACTTCACTTTGTGAGCAAATAAAGCATTTGAAAACGTTGAATACGGTGAGTGCGGCTCTATTTCCTTCTTGATTCATTGTGTTACAAATTAACTTTTCTTGCTGAGCCAGCACCTCCCTTGACACACAACGGAACCGTGTGTATGCTACCTTGGCAATTACCTGCCAAACGTCCGGAGGACTATTCATTGCAGCAGTGCCGACTTATTTTCTTTTTACTACTTCTTTAAGTATATCACATTGTATGCTTGTAACGGTCTTATATGTTTTATTGTCTGTTTTTTTTAAAGGTTTCCTTGTCTTGGACTACGTTGGATTGTGGTGGGATCGAATTTTTACCAATAAAATGGTCAAAGCGGGCTGCAGGGGGTGCAGTTTATTTCAATGAAGTATTTTTTACGTTTTTTTCAACTGTGTAACAGCACTAGTAATCAAGGTGTCTTACTGACACTCCTCCATTACAATCGCTAGGGCTTGGTGTCAGTCAGTGATGTGCTATGTCCACCTTTGGCTGACACTAATCCCTCCAATTAACTCAGTACCCAATGCACCAGGGGTACTGGGAAGAGGCGAGAACCATCAGGAGTGGCCCAACCAACATAATGGGCAGCCGCAGGCTGATGTTTTTAGGATGGGAGGGGACCAATAGCCATGGACCTTCCCATGTGGATAATCAGACTGCAGCTATTGATTTTCTCCATGTTTTTTTTTTTTTCAATATATATTTTTGTATTTGTAGCATAGTGTAATGCCTTTCTTAAAAAAATATAAAAAAAATAAGTAAATGATTAAACAAAAAAACATGTGGGGTCCTCCTATTTCTCTATCCAGCCAAGAAAAACCAACAACCGCAGTTTGAAATTCTCAGGATGTGAAGGTCCATGGCTATTGGTTCCCTCCCATCCTAAAAACACCAGCCTGCGGCCGTCCCAGGGGCCGCCCATCACATTAGATGGGCTGGTCCTGATAGTCCTCGGCTCTTCCCAGTACCCCTGGTGCGTTCGGTACTGGGGTAATTAGATTGAAGGGGTTGGTCTCAGCCAAAAGTGGACATAGCACACCTCTGGCTGACGCCAAACCCTAGTAATTGTAATGGAGAGGTGTCAGTCAGACACCTCGATTACTAGTTCTGTTATACAGTTGAAAAATGTATAAAAAACACTTTATTGAAATAAATTGCGCCCCCCTACAGCCCGCTTTGATCATTTTATTGGGGAAAATTCGATCCTACGAAGATCTTACGTAGTCCAAAAATAATGAAACCTGTAAAAATACACAGACAATAAAACATATAAGACGTTACAAGCATACAATGAGATATACTTACATACAGAAGGTGATTCATGCCAACCCTGGCGCTGTCTTCCTCCGTCCTCCACTGACGCGATGTCAGTGAGGATGTTGCTGCAGCCGGAACCCCTGTCAAGAAGCCAGCAGGACAAGTGTCAGAAGAGATGGACACAGCGATTCTGAGAGCAGTAAAGGAGGTAGGGGCATGTCTCAGACTGGCAGGCAACGCTTTCTATATGCAAGTCAGAGACAGTAGCAGCCATCTTGGATCCCGGACAACTGGGACCAGAACGAGGGAAAGGAGCGGGAAGCAAGAAAGTGAGGCCAGCAGGTAGGTTAACAATAATTGTATAGTTTAATTTTTTTTTGTGTTCATAAGAACGAGGGTCCCAAACCCCCAGATCCTTCTCACTGCACCCCCCACAGTGAGAGGGACATTGAATTGAGTGGCAGTCCAGCGTGCACGCTTCCATTTCATTCAAAGTGTATGGGAATGACGGAAACACCAGAGTACATGCTTAACCGCCGCTCCGTAAAAGCTCCGCCTGCATGGGAGTACAAGTTTTATTTGACTCAAAATGGCCAAAATGTTAGCCTGGGTTCACACCTGCGATCAGCTTTCCGTTATTCTCCTCTGTCAGAGCAGAGCAACGGAAAAATAAGAAGCGCCTGTTCCGATGCACTACTGACAATACCTGCCGCCAACGAAACCCATTCACTTTAATGTGTTTTGTCGGATTTCCGTTGGGGTGTCGGCGGTTTTAACTAAAACAATAGTGCAGCATGCTGCAATATTGTATCCGGTATTCTTGGTCAGATCTGCAACGGAGCCTCCATTGCAGATGTGAACAAGGCCTAAAATAAAAGTTTTGTATTTTTTTAAGCTGGTTCACAAAAAAAAATAATTACAAATTCTACTGGACCAACTGCCTATTTAGAGACAGGCAGCAGCTTCAGGAGCGCACCATAAGGGTAGGAACACACTAGGCGGATATGCTGTGTAAAACTACACAGCCTATCTGCCCTGGTAGCCACAAGGAATTCCGCCAGCAAAACCGCACTAAATAGTGTTGTGCAGGTTTCGTGAGGCATGTCCACTGTGGGAATCCTGCAGGGAAAAAAAAAAGTTTAGACTTGCCCCGGCCGTAGTTTAGGTGACGCATTTCTCTTTTCTGAACGCAGCCCCGCCTCCTGGGATGACGCTGTAGACCATGTGACCACTGCAGCAGTCACATGGGATGAAACGTCATGACAGGAGGCCGGGCACCGCTAAGAATAGAGGATCGCGTCGCCTAGACTATGGCCGGGGTAAGTCTAAACTTTTTTATAAATTTAAAATGAAAAAAATACCTTTTTTTTGTGATTTTTGCGGCAGAACCGCAGCATTTCCGCAACAGAGGAGCAGCGATTCCGCAGCATAAATTGACATGCTGCGGCTTAAAAAAAACACATTGCAGGTCAATTTTTTTTGCTGTGTGTGCATGAGATTTGTTCAAATCTCATCCACTCTGCTGCTACTGTAATACGCAATAAAATGTGTTGCATAAAATCCGCAGTGTTCATGCCTAGTGTGTTCCTACCCTAACAATAAGGCCCAGTTCACAGAGTTTTTGGGCATTGATATTGACTCTGACACTGCATCAGAATCAGCGCCAAAAAACTTCCAAAACCGCCTCCCATTGATTTCATCTGAAATCAATGGGAGGCAGAAAATTCACTTTTCGCTGCGTTTTTTGTCTGCTCTCCTCCATCACCGCGGGCAAAAAACGCAGCAAAAAACGCGGCAAGATAGTGTGGGCAGGTCAAAATCTGCCTCAAAATTCTTTAAGGAATTTTGAGGTAGATTTTTTCTGCCTGCAAAATACTCTGTGTGAACAGGGCCATACATAATCAGCACTTTCAGATACTTTACTTACTGTGTCCGAAGAGCTGCTGGCTCCCACTCCAGTCCTCGTGGTCAGGCGATGTCTTCCAGGTCCAGTCTTCCAGGTCCAGTCCTTCACCTCCAGCCAGGCTCCAGAAAATGGCGGGGATCGGAGAACACCTGCCTCCGCGATTCAACTGGTCTCCTCGCCATCTCCTTACGCAGCTACGCTCTAGAGGAAGAGGAGGCCCAGGTAAGTTGTGTGTGCGCCTGTGTCCGTGTGTACCCACGAGTGCGCGCGTGCATCCGCGGGTGCGTGCGGGCGTTAGCGGGTGCGAGCAAGCGGGCAGTGTTTGATGGCCGGGCCCCCATGACGATAGGGGGGGCCCGCAGCTCACGACATTCTTTTGGTGAAAAAAACGGGCCCCATTGCAGGGGCCTGTTTTTTTCTACCAAAGGCAAGTTGCGGCAGTTGCCGGGCCCCCTTTCAATTAGCTTTGTCCGGGCCCCTTACATCAGTACTCCTAGTACTGCCCTGATGGTGGCCCTGCCCTTAATAAATGCCTTGAGGGGTGTAGTTTCTAAAATGGGGTCACTTCTCAGGGGTTTCTTTTATTATTTCCCATCTGATCAACTAATTCTGTTTTAATCGCCAAATTAAGCCTCAATTTTGAATGGTACTATCACTCCTGAGCCCTGTCAAATGCCCAGGCAAAAGATTAGGGCCCCATGTAGGGCGATTCTAAAACCGGGAAGCACAGCATAATAATTAGAGAGCTGTCTTGTTATGGTGGCACAAGCTGGGCACCACATATTGGCATATCTTTCGAAAAATCCCACTTTCACTCTGCAATATCGAATGCACACTAATTTATGCAAAACCATTCCTGCTAAATTTGAGCTCCAAAAGCCAAATGGCGCTCTTTCCCTTGTAAGCCCAGCCGTGTGTCCAAACAGCCGTGTATTACCACATATGGGGTACTGTTTTACTCGGGAGAAACTGCTTTACAAATTTTGCAGTGCTTTTTCTCCTTTAGTCCTTGTGGAAATGAGAAAAAATTAGCTAATCCTACATTTTCTTTGAAAGAATGTAGACTTCCATTTTCACTGCTTACTTCCAATCAGTGGCGTAACTTCCACAGTAGCAGCCGTAGCAGCTGCTACGGGGCCCTCGGCATGGGGGGGGGGGCCCGTGTGGCCCTGATAGGCACATTACATTATGTAGGAGGCCCGGTGCTAGCCACTTCACTGCACTGCCACATTTGAATAGGACGGCGATGCTGGGACCTGGATCAGGTGGTAGGAGCGCTCAGGCCGGAAGAGGATAGGGGGCGGAGCTAAAGGGAACGAACGACGCAAGACTTCGGGCGGAGAACAGTCAGGACTGCCGGAGTACTATCTCATAGGACGGGCGGAGGACAGTCACAGGACGGGTGGAGGACGTGCAAACTGCAGAGGACAGGTAGATTAAGTTAAAAAGTTCATGGGAGAAGTTTTTAGTTAGAAAAATCTGCCTCATAATTCCTTCCGGAATTTTGAGGCATATTTTGACCTGCTGGCAGAACACTTCCCGCGTTTTTCGTTGCGTTTTTTTGTGGCGTTTTTCGGCCATCGGGCCGTGGGCGTAAAAACGCAGCGAAAAACGCATTTTCTAACTGACATTGTTGTCAATGGGAAGTCAGAGACAGAAACGCCCGAAGAAAGGGCATTACGCTTCTTTTTCCCGCAGGAGCTTTTTACCGCTCGCAGGAAAAATCTTATGGATTTCAATGGGAAGCACTTTCGGACTTCTTTGCCACGGTTTCCGCGTAAAAAAACTCAGTGTGAACTCCCCATAACACCTATACTTAAGCCTTAAGGTCCTGTTCACACAGAGTTTTTTTGCAGATTTTCACATGCCTGCACGCCGTTTGCCGTGTTTTTTGCTGTGTTTTTCGGCTGCGGACATTGAGTGCCGCGGGCAAATTTCTATGCCTCTTATTGTCTATGGGAGGTCAGAGACATAAACGCCCGAAGATAGGGGCAAGTCGCTTGTTCCCGTGAGCGGCTTTTAGCTCCGTTTTCGTCTGTTTTTTGACACATCTTCCGACATGGTTTTCGCGTCAAAAAGCGTGCTGAAAAACTCAGTGTTAATTCCCCCTAACACATATACTGATGTCTGCCTGGCCCTGCCCTCTGCGACGTTATATAACTTCAAACTTCACACACATTACATTAAAGAAAGGGGTCCTCTGGGCATTTTATATTGATGGCCCATCCTTAGGATAGACCATCAATATCAGATCAGTAGGGGTCCGTGATTGATGGGACCATAGCAGTGGCATAAGCGGCTTCTACGGGGCCCGCAGCATGAGGGGACCCGTGCCACCTGCCGGCACGGCCCCCCACATGGCCGGAGGCTAGCTAGCAGCTGCTATGGCTACTAAAGCGCAACGACACTGAACGGGGTTGTTATTACAAAAGACATGCATCCCCTATCCACAGGATAGGGGATACATGTGTGATCGCTGGGACACCCAGCGATAAGGAGAACGGGGGACCGAAAGTTCCCCGAAGTTCCCCATGATAAACCGGTCGCGCTTGTGCGCATGCGTGACCAGCGCTCCTTTCATTTTTATTGAACTGCGCAGACGACGGAACTGGCAGCAATCACACATGTTTCCCCTATCCTGTGGATAGGGGATACATCTCTTTTGTAGGACAAACTATAGGCCGTTTCTTTTTTGGGGGGGGGGGGGGGGGCTGTATGGATTTATCTACAGGGGGGAGTTCTGTATGGTGTTATCTACAGGGGGTCTGTATGGCGTTATCTACAGGGGAGTCTGTATGGCGTTATCTACAGGGGGGTCTGTATGGCGTTATCTACACGGGGGTCTGTATGGCGTTATCTACAGGGGGGTCTGTATTGCGTTATATCTATAGGGGGGTCTGTATTGCGTTATCTACAGGGGGGGTCTGTATGGTGTTATCTACAGGGGGGTCTGTATGGCGTTATCTACAGGGGGGGGGTCTGTATGGCGTTATCTACAGGGGGGGTCTGTATGGCGTTATCTACAGGGGGGTCTGTATGGCATTATCTACAGGGGGGTCTGTATGGCGTTATCTACAGGGGGGTCTGTATGGCGTTATCTACAGGGGGGCTGTATGGCGATATCTACTGGGCGGCTGTATGGCGTTATCTACAGGGGGTCTGTATGGTGTTATCTACAGGGGGGGTCTGTATGGTGTTATCTACAGGGGGGACTCTGTATGGCGTTATCTACAGGGGGTCTGTATGGCGTTATCTACAGGGGGGCTGTATGGCGTTATCTACAGGGGGTTTTGGGGCTGTAAGACGTTATCTACAGGGGGGCTGTAAGGCGTTATCTACAGGGGGCTGTGTATGGCGCAAAGCCTCCATTGCAGATGTGAACAAGGCCTAAAATAAAAGTTTTGTATTTTTTTAAGCTGGTTCACAAAAAAAATTAATTACAAATTCTACTGGACCAGCTGCCTATTTAGAGACAGGCAGCAGCTTCAGGAGCGCACCATAAGGGTAGGAACACACTAGGCGGATATGCTGTGTAAAACTACACAGCCTATCTGCCCTGGTAGCCACAAGGAATTCCGCCAGCAAAACCGCACTAAATAGTGTTGTGCAGGTTTCGTGAGGCATGTCCACTGTGGGAATCCTGCAGGGAAAAAAAAAAGTTTAGACTTGCCCCGGCCGTAGTTTAGGTGACACATTTCTCTTTTCTGAACGTAGCCCCGCCTCCTGGGATGACGCTGTAGACCATGTGACCACTGCAGCAGTCACATGGGATGAAACGGCATGACAGGAGGCCGGGCACCGCTAAGAATAGAGGATCGCGTCGCCTAGACTATGGCCGGGGTAAGTCTAAACTTTTTTATAAATTTAAAATGAAAAAAATACCTTTTTTTTGAGATTTTTGCGGCAGAACCGCAGCATTTCCGCAACAGAGGAGCAGCGATTCCGCAGCATAAATTGACATGCTGCGGCTTAAAAAAAACACATTGCAGGTCAATTTTTTTTGCTGTGTGTGCATGAGATTTGTTCAAATCTCATCCACTCTGCTGCTACTGTAATACGCAATAAAATGTGTTGCATAAAATCCGCAGTGTTCATACCTAGTGTGTTCCTACCCTAACAATAAGGCCCAGTTCACAGAGTTTTTGGGCATTGATATTGACTCGGACACTGCGTCAGAATCAGCGCCAAAAAACTTCCAAAACCGCCTCCCATTGATTTCATCTGAAATCAATGGGAGGCAGAAAATTCACTTTTCGCTGCGTTTTTTGTCTGCTGTCCTCAATCACCGCGGGCAAAAAACGCAGCAAAAGACGCGGCAAGATAGTGTGGGTAGGTCAAAATCTGCCTCAAAATTCTTTAAGGAATTTTGGGGTAGATTTTTTCTGCCTGCAAAATACTCTGTGTGAACAGGGCCATACATAATCAGCACTTTCAGATACTTTACTTACTGTGTCCGAAGAGCTGCTGGCTCCCACTCCAGTCCTCGTGGTCAGGCGATGTCTTCCAGGTCCAGTCTTCCAGGTCCAGTCCTTCACCTCCAGCCAGGCTCCAGAAAATGGCGGGGATCGGAGAACACCTGCCTCCGCGATTCAACTGGTCTCCTCGCCATCTCCTTACGCAGCTACGCTCTAGAGGAAGAGGAGGCCCAGGTAAGTTGTGTGTGCGCCTGTGTCCGTGTGTACCCACGAGTGCGCGCGTGCATCCGCGGGTGCGTGCGGGCGTTAGCGGGTGCGAGCAAGCGGGCAGTGTTTGATGGCCGGGCCCCCATGACGATAGGGGGGGCCCGCAGCTCACGACATTCTTTTGGTGAAAAAAACGGGCCCCATTGCAGGGGCCTGTTTTTTTCTACCAAAGGCAAGTTGCGGCAGTTGCCGGGCCCCCTTTCAATTAGCTTTGTCCGGGCCCCTTACATCAGTACTCCTAGTACTGCCCTGATGGTGGCCCTGCCCTTAATAAATGCCTTGAGGGGTGTAGTTTCTAAAATGGGGTCACTTCTCAGGGGTTTCTTTTATTATTTCCCATCTGATCAACTAATTCTGTTTTAATCGCCAAATTAAGCCTCAATTTTGAATGGTACTATCACTCCTGAGCCCTGTCAAATGCCCAGGCAAAAGATTAGGGCCCCATGTAGGGCGATTCTAAAACCGGGAAGCACAGCATAATAATTAGAGAGCTGTCTTGTTATGGTGGCACAAGCTGGGCACCACATATTGGCATATCTTTCGAAAAATCCCACTTTCACTCTGCAATATCGAATGCACACTAATTTATGCAAAACCATTCCTGCTAAATTTGAGCTCCAAAAGCCAAATGGCGCTCTTTCCCTTGTAAGCCCAGCCGTGTGTCCAAACAGCCGTGTATTACCACATATGGGGTACTGTTTTACTCGGGAGAAACTGCTTTACAAATTTTGCAGTGCTTTTTCTCCTTTAGTCCTTGTGGAAATGAGAAAAAATTAGCTAATCCTACATTTTCTTTGAAAGAATGTAGACTTCCATTTTCACTGCTTACTTCCAATCAGTGGCGTAACTTCCACAGTAGCAGCCGTAGCAGCTGCTACGGGGCCCTCGGCATGGGGGGGGGGGCCCGTGTGGCCCTGATAGGCACATTACATTATGTAGGAGGCCCGGTGCTAGCCACTTCACTGCACTGCCACATTTGAATAGGACGGCGATGCTGGGACCTGGATCAGGTGGTAGGAGCGCTCAGGCCGGAAGAGGATAGGGGGCGGAGCTAAAGGGAACGAACGACGCAAGACTTCGGGCGGAGAACAGTCAGGACTGCCGGAGTACTATCTCATAGGACGGGCGGAGGACAGTCACAGGACGGGTGGAGGACGTGCAAACTGCAGAGGACAGGTAGATTAAGTTAAAAAGTTCATGGGAGAAGTTTTTAGTTAGAAAAATCTGCCTCATAATTCCTTCCGGAATTTTGAGGCATATTTTGACCTGCTGGCAGAACACTTCCCGCGTTTTTCGTTGCGTTTTTTTGTGGCGTTTTTCGGCCATCGGGCCGTGGGCGTAAAAACGCAGCGAAAAACGCATTTTCTAACTGACATTGTTGTCAATGGGAAGTCAGAGACAGAAACGCCCGAAGAAAGGGCATTACGCTTCTTTTTCCCGCAGGAGCTTTTTACCGCTCGCAGGAAAAATCTTATGGATTTCAATGGGAAGCACTTTCGGACTTCTTTGCCACGGTTTCCGCGTAAAAAAACTCAGTGTGAACTCCCCATAACACCTATACTTAAGCCTTAAGGTCCTGTTCACACAGAGTTTTTTTGCAGATTTTCACATGCCTGCACGCCGTTTGCCGTGTTTTTTGCTGTGTTTTTCGGCTGCGGACATTGAGTGCCGCGGGCAAATTTCTATGCCTCTTATTGTCTATGGGAGGTCAGAGACATAAACGCCCGAAGATAGGGGCAAGTCGCTTGTTCCCGTGAGCGGCTTTTAGCTCCGTTTTCGTCTGTTTTTTGACACATCTTCCGACATGGTTTTCGCGTCAAAAAGCGTGCTGAAAAACTCAGTGTTAATTCCCCCTAACACATATACTGATGTCTGCCTGGCCCTGCCCTCTGCGACGTTATATAACTTCAAACTTCACACACATTACATTAAAGAAAGGGGTCCTCTGGGCATTTTATATTGATGGCCCATCCTTAGGATAGACCATCAATATCAGATCAGTAGGGGTCCGTGATTGATGGGACCATAGCAGTGGCATAAGCGGCTTCTACGGGGCCCGCAGCATGAGGGGACCCGTGCCACCTGCCGGCACGGCCCCCCACATGGCCGGAGGCTAGCTAGCAGCTGCTATGGCTACTAAAGCGCAACGACACTGAACGGGGTTGTTATTACAAAAGACATGCATCCCCTATCCACAGGATAGGGGATACATGTGTGATCGCTGGGACACCCAGCGATAAGGAGAACGGGGGACCGAAAGTTCCCCGAAGTTCCCCATGATAAACCGGTCGCGCTTGTGCGCATGCGTGACCAGCGCTCCTTTCATTTTTATTGAACTGCGCAGACGACGGAACTGGCAGCAATCACACATGTTTCCCCTATCCTGTGGATAGGGGATACATCTCTTTTGTAGGACAAACTATAGGCCGTTTCTTTTTTGGGGGGGGGGGGGGGCTGTATGGATTTATCTACAGGGGGGAGTTCTGTATGGTGTTATCTACAGGGGGTCTGTATGGCGTTATCTACAGGGGAGTCTGTATGGCGTTATCTACAGGGGGGTCTGTATGGCGTTATCTACACGGGGGTCTGTATGGCGTTATCTACAGGGGGGTCTGTATTGCGTTATATCTATAGGGGGGTCTGTATTGCGTTATCTACAGGGGGGGTCTGTATGGTGTTATCTACAGGGGGGTCTGTATGGCGTTATCTACAGGGGGGGGGTCTGTATGGCGTTATCTACAGGGGGGGTCTGTATGGCGTTATCTACAGGGGGGTCTGTATGGCATTATCTACAGGGGGGTCTGTATGGCGTTATCTACAGGGGGGTCTGTATGGCGTTATCTACAGGGGGGCTGTATGGCGATATCTACTGGGCGGCTGTATGGCGTTATCTACAGGGGGTCTGTATGGTGTTATCTACAGGGGGGGTCTGTATGGTGTTATCTACAGGGGGGACTCTGTATGGCGTTATCTACAGGGGGTCTGTATGGCGTTATCTACAGGGGGGCTGTATGGCGTTATCTACAGGGGGTTTTGGGGCTGTAAGACGTTATCTACAGGGGGGCTGTAAGGCGTTATCTACAGGGGGCTGTGTATGGCGCAAAGCCTCCATTGCAGATGTGAACAAGGCCTAAAATAAAAGTTTTGTATTTTTTTAAGCTGGTTCACAAAAAAAATTAATTACAAATTCTACTGGACCAGCTGCCTATTTAGAGACAGGCAGCAGCTTCAGGAGCGCACCATAAGGGTAGGAACACACTAGGCGGATATGCTGTGTAAAACTACACAGCCTATCTGCCCTGGTAGCCACAAGGAATTCCGCCAGCAAAACCGCACTAAATAGTGTTGTGCAGGTTTCGTGAGGCATGTCCACTGTGGGAATCCTGCAGGGAAAAAAAAAAGTTTAGACTTGCCCCGGCCGTAGTTTAGGTGACACATTTCTCTTTTCTGAACGTAGCCCCGCCTCCTGGGATGACGCTGTAGACCATGTGACCACTGCAGCAGTCACATGGGATGAAACGGCATGACAGGAGGCCGGGCACCGCTAAGAATAGAGGATCGCGTCGCCTAGACTATGGCCGGGGTAAGTCTAAACTTTTTTATAAATTTAAAATGAAAAAAATACCTTTTTTTTGAGATTTTTGCGGCAGAACCGCAGCATTTCCGCAACAGAGGAGCAGCGATTCCGCAGCATAAATTGACATGCTGCGGCTTAAAAAAAACACATTGCAGGTCAATTTTTTTTGCTGTGTGTGCATGAGATTTGTTCAAATCTCATCCACTCTGCTGCTACTGTAATACGCAATAAAATGTGTTGCATAAAATCCGCAGTGTTCATACCTAGTGTGTTCCTACCCTAACAATAAGGCCCAGTTCACAGAGTTTTTGGGCATTGATATTGACTCGGACACTGCGTCAGAATCAGCGCCAAAAAACTTCCAAAACCGCCTCCCATTGATTTCATCTGAAATCAATGGGAGGCAGAAAATTCACTTTTCGCTGCGTTTTTTGTCTGCTGTCCTCAATCACCGCGGGCAAAAAACGCAGCAAAAGACGCGGCAAGATAGTGTGGGTAGGTCAAAATCTGCCTCAAAATTCTTTAAGGAATTTTGGGGTAGATTTTTTCTGCCTGCAAAATACTCTGTGTGAACAGGGCCATACATAATCAGCACTTTCAGATACTTTACTTACTGTGTCCGAAGAGCTGCTGGCTCCCACTCCAGTCCTCGTGGTCAGGCGATGTCTTCCAGGTCCAGTCTTCCAGGTCCAGTCCTTCACCTCCAGCCAGGCTCCAGAAAATGGCGGGGATCGGAGAACACCTGCCTCCGCGATACAACTGGTCTCCTCGCCATCTCCTTACGCAGCTACGCTCTAGAGGAAGAGGAGGCCCAGGTAAGTTGTGTGTGCGCCTGTGTCCGTGTGTACCCACGAGTGCGCGCGTCCATCCGCGGGTGCGTGCGGGCGTTAGCGGGTGCGAGCAAGCGGGCAGTGTTTGATGGCCGGGCCCCCATGACGATAGGGGGGGCCCGCAGCTCACGACATTCTTTTGGTGAAAAGAATGGGCCCCATTGCAGGGGCCTGTTTTTTTCTACCAAAGGCAAGTTGCGGCAGTTGCCGGGCCCCCTTTCAATTAGCTTTGTCCGGGCCCCTTACATCAGTACTCCTAGTACTGCCCTGATGGTGGCCCTGCCCTTAATAAATGCCTTGAGGGGTGTAGTTTCTAAAATGGGGTCACTTCTCAAGGGTTTCTTTTATTATTTCCCATCTGATCAACTAATTCTGTTTTAATCGCCAAATTAAGCCTCAATTTTGAATGGTACTCTCACTCCTGAGCCCTGTCAAATGCCCAGGCAAAAGATTAGGGCCCCATGTAGGGCGATTCTAAAACCGGGAAACACAGCATAATAATTAGAGAGCTGTCTTGTTATGGTAGCACAAGCTGGGCACCACATATTGGCATATCTTTCGAAAAATCCCACTTTCACTCTGCAATATCGAATGCACACTAATTTATGCAAAACCATTCCTGCTAAATTTGAGCTCCAAAAGCCAAATGGCGCTCTTTCCCTTGTAAGCTCAGCCGTGTGTCCAAACAGCCGTGTATTACCACATATGGGGTACTGTTTTACTCGGGAGAAACTGCTTTACAAATTTTGCAGTGCTTTTTCTCCTTTAGTCCTTGTGGAAATGAGAAAAAATTAGCTAAACCTACATTTTCTTTGAAAGAATGTAGACTTCCATTTTCACTGCTTACTTCCAATCAGTGGCGTAACTACCACAGTAGCAGCCGTAGCAGCTGCTACGGGGCCCTCGGCATGGGGGGGGGGCCGTGTGGACCTGATAGGCACATTACATTATGTAGGAGGCCCGGTGCTAGCCACTTCACTGCACTGCCACATTTGAATAGGACGGCGATGCTGGGACCTGGATCAGGTGGTAGGAGCGCTCAGGCCGGAAGAGGATAGGGGGCGGAGCTAAAGGGAACGAACGACGCAAGACTTCGGGCGGAGGACAGTCAGGACTGCCGGAGTACTATCTCATAGGACGGGCGGAGGACAGTCACAGGACGGGTGGAGGACGTGCAGACTGCAGAGGACAGGTAGATTAAGTTAAAAAGTTCATGGGAGAAGTTTTTAGTTAGAAAAATCTGCCTCATAATTCCTTCCGGAATTTTGAGCCATATTTTGACCTGCTGGCAGAACACTTCCCGCGTTTTTCGTTGCGTTTTTTTGTGGCGTTTTTCGGCCATCGGGCCATGGGCGTAAAAACGCAGCGAAAAACGCATTTTCTAACTGACATTGTTGTCAATGGGAAGTCAGAGACAGAAACGCCCGAAGAAAGGGCATTACGCTTCTTTTTCCCGCAGGCGCTTTTTACCGCTCGCAGGAAAAATCTTATGGATTTCAATGGGAGGCACTTTCGGACTTCTTTGCCACGGTTTCCGCGTAAAAAAACTCAGTGTGAACTCCCCATAACACCTATACTGAAGCCTTAAGGTCCTGTTCACACAGAGTTTTTTTGCAGATTTTCACATGCCTGCACGCCGTTTGCCGTGTTTTTTGCTGTGTTTTTCGGCTGCGGACATTGAGTGCCGCGGGCAAATTTCTATGCCTCTTATTGTCTATGGGAGGTCAGAGACATAAACGCCGAAGATAGGGGCAAGTCGCTTGTTCCCGTGAGCGGCTTTTAGCTCCGTTTTCGTCTGTTTTTTGACACATCTTCCGACATGGTTTTCGCGTCAAAAAGCGTGCTGAAAAACTCAGTGTTAATTCCCCCTAACACATATACTGATGCCTGCCTGGCCCTGACCTCTGCCACGTTATATAACTTCAAACTTCACACACATTACATTAAAGAAAGGGGTCCTCTGGGCATTTTATATTGATGGTCCATCCTTAGGATAGACCATCAATATCAGATCAGTAGGGGTCCGTGATTGATGGGACCATAGCAGTGGCATAAGCGGCTTCTACGGGGCCCGCAGCATGAGGGGACCCGTGCCACCCGCCGGCACGGCCCCCCACATGGCCGGAGGCTAGCTAGCAGCTGCTATGGCTACTAAAGCGCAACGACACTGAACGGGGTTGTTATTACAAAAGACATGCATCCCCTATCCACAGGATAGGGGATACATGTGTGATCGCTGGGACACCCAGCGATAAGGAGAACGGGGGACCGAAAGTTCCCCGAAGTTCCCCATGATAAACCGGTCGCGCTTGTGCGCATGCGTGACCAGCGCTCCTTTCATTTTTATTGAACTGCGCAGACGACGGAAGTCCGAGGTTTATCATGGAGAACTTCGGGGGAGTTTCGGTCCCCCGTTCTCCTTATCGCTGGCAGCAATCACACATGTTTCCCCTATCCTGCGGATAGGGGATACATCTCTTTTGTAGGACAAACTATAGGCCGTTTTTTTTTGGGGGGGGGGGGCTGTATGGATTTATCTACAGGGGGGAGTTCTGTATGGTGTTATCTACAGGGGGTCTGTATGGCGTTATCTACAGGGGAGTCTGTATGGTGTTATCTACAGGGGGGTCTGTATGGCGTTATCTACACGGGGGTCTGTATGGCGTTATCTACAGGGGGATCTGTATTGCGTTATATCTACAGGGGGGTCTGTATTGCGTTATCTACAGGGGGGTCTGTATGGTGTTATCTACAGGGGGGTCTGTATGGCGTTATCTACAGGGGGGGGGGTCTGTATGGCGTTATCTACAGGGGGTTTCTGTATGGCGTTATCTACAGGGGGGTCTGTAGTGCGTTATCTACAGGGGGGTCTGTATGGCGTTATCTACAGGGGGGTCTGTATGGCGTTATCTACAGGGGGGCTGTATGGCGTTATCTACAGGGCGGCTGTATGGCGTTATCTACAGGGGGTCTGTATGGTGTTATCTACAGGGGGGGTCTGTATGGTGTTATCTACACTGGGGACTCTGTATGGCGTTATCTACAGGGGGTCTGTATGGCGTTATCTACAGGGGGTTTTGGGGCTGTAAGACGTTATCTACAGGGGGGCTGTAAGGCGTTATCTACAGGGGGCTGTGTATGGCGCTATCTACAGGGGGCTGTGTATGGTGCTATCTATAGGGGAGCACTGTGTGGTGGAATCTATAGGGAAACACTATCTACAAGGGGGGGTTGTGTGATACCCAGCAGAGGCGGGGCCCCAGTCAAAAGTTTGCTATGGGGCCCAGTCTTTCCTAGTTGCTTCCAATAATTTCTGCAATAAACCTGTAGGGTAAAAATGCTCACTATACCCCTAGATAATTTCCTTAAGGGGTGTAGTTTACCAAATGGGGTCACTTTTGGGGGATTTCCACTGTTTTGGCACCGCAAGAGCCCTTCAAACCCGACATGGTGCCTAAAATATATTCTAATAAAAAGGAGTCTCAAAATCCACTAGGTGCTCCTTTGCTTCTGAGGCCGGTGCTTCAGTCCATTAGCACACTAGGGCCACATGTGGGATATTTCCTAAAACTGCAGAACCTGGGCAATAATATTGAGTTGCATTTCTCTGATAAAACTTTGTGTTACAAAAAAATGGATTAAAAATGAATTTCTACAACAACAAAAAATGAAATTTGTAAATTTCCCCTCTACTTTGGCTTAATTCCTGTAAAACGTCTAAAGGGTTAAGAAACTTTCTAAATGCTGTTTTGAATACTTTGGAGGGGTTAAGCTTTTAAAATGGGGTGACTTTTTGGAGGTTTCTAATATATAAGGCCCTAAAAGCCACTTCACAACTGAACTGGCCCCTGTAAAAATAGCCTTTTGAAATTTTCTTCAAAATGGGAGAAATTGCTGCTAAAGTTCTAAGCCTTGTAACGTCCTAGAAAAATAAAGGGATGTTCAAAAAGCGATGTCAATCTAATGTAGACATGTGGGGGATGTTAATTAGCGACTATTTTGTGTGGTATAACTGCCTGTCTTACAAGCAGATACATTTAAATTTAGAAAAATGCTAATTTTTGCAATTTTTCGCAAAATTTGGGTGTTTTTCACATTTAAATACTGAATGTATTGAGCAGATTTTGCAAGTAACATAAAGTCCAATGTGTCACGAGAAAACAATCTCAGAATCGCTTGGATAGGTTAAAGCATTCCAAAGTTATTTCCACATAAAGTGAAACATGGCAGATTTGAAAAATGAGGCTCTGTCAGGAAGGTCAAAAGTGGCTAAAGACGGAAGGGGTTAATGATGTCTTCAATGCTGAGATAGATTTTTTCGTTTTTTCATTTTGTCAATTGCTTAAAAAAAACTACTAATACTTCTATTTTTAACAGCATTTTTTCTTTGCAGCATTTTTCCACAACTGCCTAAAACTTTTGCACAGTACTGTATATATACATATATACGCTAAATAAACAAAAGTATTGGGACAACTACACATTACACCTTCAGGAATTTTTATGACATCCAATTCTATATCCATAGTCATTAATATGGGTTCCCGCATTGGTACCTTCTCTGTTCACATCAGCCATTGCCAACAGATATTACTCTAGGGGTAGTGGCCTGGGGAATTCTAGCAGCCAAGGCCACATCTCCATACCGAGGTTAGGCTATGTTCACACGGGGTATTTTGGGGGAGGAATATCTGCCTCAAAATTCCATTTGGAATTTTGAGGCAGATTTTCCTCTCCCTGCACGCCGATTTTCGCGCCGTTTTTCGCCCGCGGCCATTGAGCGCCGCGGGCATAAAACAGCGCGAAATACGCTTTCTCTGCCTCCCATTGAAGTCAATGGGAGGTCAGAGGTGGAAGCGCCCGAAGATAGGGCATGTCGCTTCTTTTTCCCGCGAGGCAGTTTTACTGCTCGCGGGAAAAAGACGCCGACGCCTCCCATTGAAATCAATGGGAGGCGTTCTCGGGCCGTTTTTGCCGAGTTTTGCGACGCGGTTTCCGCGTTAAAAAACTCGGCAAAATACCCCGTGTGAACATAGCCTTAAAGGGTGAAAACCTGGGAATCCCTCACACTATTTTTTCCAGATTAGACTCACGCCAAATTCGCTGGCAACACAGAGAGTCTACACCATTCTCTGCTGTCCCTGTGACATTAATGTTTAAAGTTTGTCAGTCAGTTTGAACTGTAAAGTGGGGGAGGTTTAAAAGCATCATAGTAATTTTAGTACACTTAAGTAATTGGAAACTAGAAATTAGTTATAAAAATCACAACAAAAAATGCCACAAAAGTAGGAAAAAAATCTCTTATGCAAATATACCATAAGGCTAGCTTTTACCCATTATAAGTGCTCTTTATCCCCCACATGACCAGATTCTTTCTAGATTAGTTCATAAAATAGAGTTACATATGGCCAGCCTAAGAAGATTGATTTTTTTATATTGAGATTGAGATTAAATTAATTCTGGACCATCATAAAGCAATAGTGAGTCTAAATAAAAAATAAGCAAAGAACACATAGACCAATACTTTTTGTAAAACATCATGAAAACCTTAAACTTAGACTTACAAGTTAGAACATTTCAAGATGACGTATAAATAGAGCTTTGAGTATTTATTATATAATAGGGAGGAAAATCAGATGACCTCAAACACTCACAAAATTTTTGACCAATGTATATAATTATTATCATTAGATAACTTAATACAGAACTGACATAATATTTTCTGTTTTTTAAAAGTATGGAAACAACTAAGTATATATTAGTTATAGTATAACATTTTTCAGACAAGATGCAATAGGGAAACCAAACCTGCCCTAATGAGTTTACTATCTAAAGGATTAGGCATGAATTATATTGCTGATTTATAAATTGCAGACAATTTTGTAAGAATTTGAACTGATATCTAATTCAGTGTGTTTGAATTTGTATTTTCATCTACAGTGGCATACCTACCATAAGGGCCAGGCTGTAATGCCCATGGCCGCGGGCCATCAGGTTCACTCACCTCCTGACGGCTGCAGCCATGAATCAGTGAGCGATCGCCCGCATCTCCCGCTTAGGAGACGCCAGCACTCACGTCCGCTTCACTCAGCCGGGTGGGCCAGCGCGCACAACTGAATCTGATGCCAAATTAGCCCATGATCACCCTGGACTATAAGAAGGGCTCTGCCCCTTCCTGCATTGCCTGAGCGTTGTTGTAATTTACCTATGTTTGTCTCTGCAAATGGTCCCTTAGTGTTTCCTAGTTCCCAGTGTTCCCGTTCCTGCTACCTGTATCCTGTGTCCCGTGCTATACATAACCAAGTGTCGTATTAAATTGGAGTCGTGCTGCGCTAAGTACTACGCCTGTCCTGTTACACCACGCCTGGAGTCTGTCTGCTGCCAAAGTCTCATCCGAGCCTGTCTTGCTGCTGTCCGAAGATGCCACAGGTACACCTATTTGAACTATAGACTTTGACCTGTGTCCTGTTGGCCAGCTGCCATACCATTAAGGTGGTACAGCCCAGTGGGTCCACACACCCTATGTGACACAGTCACACGACTGCTATGGGGCCCAGCACTGAGCTGATTACTGACATACAGTCAAAGCATTTGTTAACAGCCGCCACTACCACTACATATTTATATAGCTCCCATTGAGTTCAATACAAGCTCTAATTATCTGTATACAGTAAGCTCCCAGGCAGCCAAAATGTTACCATGCAACTCTATCACTGTGTGAAAGAAAGTAGATTTGGAGCTCTGTGCAGGAAAAATGGAGCACAAAGCCCTATAAAGATATATTATAAAATTAATCACCTCAGAATTTTTGACCTAACAACAATATGGTGGGCCTTATCTTTCATAAAGGAGTAGTACTCTGAAGTTCACTGAATCTAGCAGTCATTGACATGTTACTTCCTCTCCTGGCTGGCGGAAGTGATCCATTTGGAGGAGCTCTCTGTGGGAGATTGGGCCCATTCAGAGGTTTGCTTTGGAACTCTATGGTTTGTGTATATGCCCCTGTTCATTTATATTCCTTACTTTTCAATATTCATTTTGATGACCTATAATGTAATTTTCTTGATTTTTAATTCCCACAAAATAGCTTTTCACTGACTTATCATACCCCTAGGCAATCTTTCCACTTGGATATGATATTTGCTTCATGTTATTTATCACATTTGCCTTTTCTTACTACATTTTTTTTTAATATTATTTGATTTTCTCATGAGCTTCAGGACAAAGCAATTTGATGTTTTATTTACAGTAGTACTGTGACCTGTGCATTACTTTTAGATTATTCAGTCTTACCATGTTTTTCTGTATTGCAGCCAGTATTAAACCACAAGCTGTCCTTTGACCATGTTTCTGTGTAGCCACGTCTGTGAAATTCTTTGTCTGGCTTCCATCCTAGTTTATGATTATAATATTGAATCACATTGCAGCTAAAGAAATTCTTTCTTACCATCGTCATACATCTGCATTACAAAACTCTTCCACATACAGGGGCATATTTACAAAAAGTGTCACATCCACCATATCTGTAAAAATAGTACATGGACGTACATGAATCTGGGGCAAATACTGCAATTGGCCTATGTCCACCAACCGTTCTTTGGGATTATACATATAGTAGTACACTTCAATACTGGGCAGCAGTATGCAAGCATGCAAGGTTAAAATATATATTTTCTTTATGGCTGAATATTTAGTTTGATCCAAGGGTGTATGGTGTTGTCTAGAAGATTATAATACACACTTTTTTATTGGGGTGAAACATTTTTTTAATTGCAATTTATTTAGCTCACATTTTAGAAGTGAAATACAACACTTGTGTACACAACACTAAATTTAATTTAGAGTGTTGTATACTTTTCTTGGCAAACAACATCAAAATGTATTTGGAAGGCTGTACTGAAGCTACATTATCTTATTTCCTTGTAAATTATTCTAAGTGACCAAACATTACTATGCCGGCATCTAACAAACAAACTGATGGTCCAGGGTTTGGAAATAACTACATCTGCTCACTAATGTATTCCAAAACAAAATGTAGTATGAATAATTGTCAACAATTCTGTTCACTGATGAAAAAAAACCATTCCAGTAATATGTGATATTGGGGAATAAATAACAAATGAACACATTTTCCTTTTGTGATAACATGTGCTATATTATGTAAATTGAGTTAACAAAATATTTAGACATTGTAAATAAAATCATCGGACTGTCTCTGTTTAGAAGTAACAATAGTAAAGTGTGCTTTGTGGGAGCTCCTGCCCAGCCAGAAACAATCTTAAGCCACCTGGGCTTCCAAAACGCCATACAGCCCTCATTTCAACAGATTGTAGCTCCTTACACCCTCTGGAGTACATAAAGTATTTTTTTGGATCCCCAGATAAAAAAACTAAGGCTCCCTGATTGCGGCCTGCCTTGAGCCCAGACGTCTCAGCCTTACCTGAATAACCTTATCCATCCAAAACAGCTTGGGACAACCTAGCCAATAAACCTCCCATAGCCTACTCCTTGGAAAGGGATCTGGCTGTTGCCCTTTCAAAGCAAATCACGAAAGCGACTGCACAGAAGATCCATCCCTACACAAATCACGAGCCACGTGACACATGGTCAGACTGGCACCGCTGCTCCAGAGGATCCTGGGTTCTCACTGGGAACTCTGGTCAGCTCATCTGACAGCCAAACTGGTACCATAGACAGCAGTGGTGCTGAAGCTTGCCAACTTTTGTGCATTTTTTTCTGGCCTCTCTCTCTGGAGTAGTGGCAAAGCGTGGCCTACTTTGCATACGGATATCCGGCCTTGCCTGGACAATCTCACCGGCCCTGATTTTCAGAAGCTGGAAGAACACTGTGTGCCAGGTCGCCCTACATCTTTGGTAAAGGCTATGCGTGCATATCATACACCATGCCTGCCAGAAGAAAGAGGACTAAAACAAAAATGTAGTCTAACCAAATGACTCCAATTCATAACGGAGCCGTCTGGAACAACTGATTGGGTGAGTGACCTCCATCATTTTAAACCCACCTCCTCACCCATAGGCTCTGAGATTTGCAAACTGTCACCTCTACCTCTTATTCTCCCCAAATAGTAAGAGTATCAGCTGCTCCCCCTAAACTATCTGAGACTCAATGTCAAGCCCCCCTCATTGAAAGACAACAACCCCTGTATGTAATTTCTACAAGGGGTCTGCCTACTGTACATTACAGTGTAAAAACCCAAAAAGGGATGTAACGTAGGCATGGTCATCATGAAGTCGCAACTCGCCTGAGTCTCTATGTCCCAGGCTACACTTTCTCTAAAAAATAAAAGGCTTACATAATACTGAGGAACACCCCTAGGGGATCCTGACCCGATGGGGCATCAAAAGAACTACCCAACTCATGGTCTTTGGTTCTCTCGACTCCGCTGGCACAGACACTTCAAGCAGGCAACAAGATGACCGACCGTTCGAACCGCTCATCTGAAAAAACACAAATTTTCACTCTCTTCAGGAGCTCAACTCCTGCTTAGACTTGTCTCCAACCCCCACTCATCTAAAAGGAGTATTCCCAGAATCCATAGGATAGGTGATAAGTGTCAGTTCGCTAGGGGCAGTGGCATAACTACCGCTGTAGTAGCCATAGCGGCTGCTACGGGGCCCATGGCATGAGGTGGCTGATATGGCTGCTACAGAGGTAGCCACGCCAGATTAAATGGTATCTGTGTCCTTAAGATGTATCTTACTGCTCTGCCATTTACTAGGCTACAGGCCACGTCCAGCCTGCAGCCTATCATGCGCAGGGACAGGATCCCTGTGCAGGGCGGCATGATGACGTCACTGGATCATGCTGGCCTGCGCAAAGATCCCATCGATGTTGATTCACTCCGTTTGTCAAGGGAACAGCTAGGTGAGTATAAAGCTTTTTTGTTTGATTTGTTTGGCGGGCACTGTATGGCGCTATCCACAGGAGTGGGACTGTATGGCGTTATCTACAGGGGGGCTGTATGGGACAATCTACACGGGGGCTTTATGGCGCTATTTACAGGGGGGTCTGTATGGCATATCTACAGGGGGGCTGTATGGCACTATCTAGAAGGGAAGGGGGGGTCATTATCTGCAAGGGGGAGCTGTATGGCACTATCTACATGGGGGGCTGTAGGTGCTATCTATGGGGGGGCTGTATGGCGCTATTTACAGGGGCAGTATAAAACTATCTACAGGGGGCTGTATAAAATTATCTACAAGGGGGAAGTGGGGGGCGCTATCTACAAGAGAGAGGTGGGAGTGTTATCGACAGGGGGGCTGTATGCCACTACCTACAAGGGGAAAGTGGGGCACTATCTACAAGGTCGAGGTGGGGGGGGGCTATCTATGGAGGGCACTATCTACAAGGG
This sequence comes from Rhinoderma darwinii, assembly GCF_050947455.1. Taxonomy (NCBI): domain Eukaryota; kingdom Metazoa; phylum Chordata; class Amphibia; order Anura; family Rhinodermatidae; genus Rhinoderma; species Rhinoderma darwinii. The sequence goes on along the minus strand of NC_134689.1, from coordinate 192,089,986 downwards.
GGAGGGGGCACTATCTACAGGGGGGAAGGGTGTCACTATCTACAAGTGGGGTGTGAAACTGTCTACAGGGGGGGCTGTATGGCACTATCTCCAAGTTGGCTGTATGTCAGAATCTACAGGGGGCTAAATGGCAGAATCTACAGGGGGAGCTGTATGGCACAATCTACAGGGGGCACTATCTACAAGGGGAGGCTGTGTGTGGTACCTGGGACCCAGTCAAAAGTTTGCTATGGAGCCCAGTCTTTCCTAGTTACGCCCCTGGCTGGGGACCTTACCGCCGAGGCCCCACCCATCACTAGAACGGGCATGAATGTTACTGTGCAAAGGGGGAAACTGGAAATCAATAGCAGGACCATGGACTCCTTCCTCACAGCGCGATTCGAGCAATGCGATGAATAAAGAGTAATTTTCACGAAAACTACACCCCAGGCAGAGTTTTATACCCACATTGTCAAAATCAGATTGTCTTTCACTACCATATACTGCATTCTCTGAGGTGATGACAGCTTCCCTTTAAAAGTTATAGTAACAGCCCTCTTCGAAGTTTTCCTGGCAAGTGCAGCTACAGAGGACATTGTATTGGACAGGGTTTATAGAGCACTCATCCGTCCAACAGGAGCTCATCATAGTGACATTATTTGCAAGGTGAATGGTTGAAGGTTACTACACTGTAAAGGAATACATAATTAGGAGAGCATGGTACAAATGCCCTTTTGATTTAGGTGAGGGTTCACCTAAATGGGCCTATACTCATGGCCGGCCTTAGATATGTTCGACCAGTGCGGTCGCACAGGGCGCCAGCCGCCACACTGCAAGAGGGGCACTAGCGGGTGTGTGTATCCCCGCGCCGTTGCAACTACCAGCGGGGATACACACACTAAATGCAGTCGCCTTTCTGCCTGGGCGCTTCTTCACTTAGTGGCCGTCGCTACTGCTGTAGCTGCCATAGCGGCTGCTAGCGGTGACACCGGGCATGAGGGCGGTGGCACCGCTAGCAGCTGCTGCGGCTGCTATAGCGGTAGCGACGGCACTATAGCATCTCCCTGCTATGCTATCTACTAGCGCCACTGTAGCTCCCTGAAGGAGCGGAATACCCATGTGGCCGGGGATTCCGCTCCTGGAGCACTAATTGATGTCTTTGTCCATATATGGACAGTGACATCAGGGAAAACTCCTGAAGCGGAATCCCCGGTCACAGCGTTGCAGACGCTATGAACGGGGATTCCACTCCAGGAGAAGCCAACGACGTCATGGACACAGACGACAGGAGCTTCTCCTGGAGTGGAATCAACGGTCAGAGCGTCGGCAACGCTGTGGACGGGGATTCCGCTTCAGGAGTTTCCCCTGATGTCACTGTCCATATATGGACAAAGACATCAAGCAGTGCTCCAGGAGCGGAATCCCCGGCCACATGGGGATTCCGCTCCTTCAGGGAGCTACAGTGGCGCTGTCTATACTGGAAAGCGGGGATTCTATCTACAAGGGGGCTGTGGGCTGTGTGGCACTACCTACAAAAAAAGACAACTGTGCAGGAGCACACAAAATACCCAGCTTTCCCGGCAATCAAATAAATGTGTGGAAATAAACTAAGATTTAACTTTTATTTAATCTAGCTAAAAGGATTAATCCATTAGCTAGACTAAATAAAAGTTATATCTTCGTTTATTTCCACACATTTATTTGATAGCTGGGAAAGCTGGGTATTTTGTGTGCTCCTGCACAGTTGTCCTTTTTTGAATGTCTATTGCCCGCCATATATCAGGGTCATTTTGTAGTCCTTGCACTACAAGGGGGCTGTAGGCAGTGTGGCACTACCAACCAGGGGGCTGTGTGGCACTAGCAACCAGGGGGCTGTGGGGCACTACCAACCAGGGGGCTGTGTGGCACTAGCAACCAGGGGGCTGTGGGCTGTGGGGCACTACCAACCAGGGGGCTGTGAGGCACTGCCAACCAGAGGGCTGTGGGCTACTACCAACCAGGGGGCAGTGGGCAGTGTGGCACTACCTACCAGGGGGCTGTGGGCTGTGTGGCACTACCAACCAGGGGGCTGTGGGCTGTGGGGCCCTACCAACCATGGGGCTGTGTGGCACTCCCTACCAATGGGGCTGTGGGCTGTGTGGCACTCCCTACCAGGGATCTGTGCAGTACTCCCTACCATGGGTCTGTGCGGCACTCTCTACCAGGGGTCTGTGCGGCACTCCCTACCAGGGGTCTGTGCGGCACTCCCTACCAGGGGTCTGTGCGGCACTCCCTACCAGGGGGCTGTGCGGCACTCCATAGCAGGGGGCTGTGCGGCACTCCATAGCAGGGGGCTGTGCGGCACTTCCTACCAGGGGGCGGTATTCCCTACAGGGGGCTGTGCGGCACTCCCTACAGGGGGCTGTGTGGCACTCCCTACAGGGGGCTGTGTGACGCACTCTACAGGGGGCTGTGTGGCACTCCCTACAGGGGGCTGTGTGGCACTCCCTACAGGGGGCTGTGTGGCACACTACAGGGAGCTGTGTGGCGCTATCTACAAGGGGGCTGTGTGGCGCTACCTACAAGGGGGCTGTGTGGCGCTACCTACAAGGGGGCTGTGTGACGCTACCTACAAGGGGGCTGTGTGGCGCTACCTACAAGGGGGCTGTGTGGCGCTACTTACAAGGGGGCTGTCTGGCGCTACCTACAAGGGGGCTGTCTGGCGCTACCTATAAGGGGGCTGTCTGGCGCTACCTGCAAGGGGGCTGTCTGGCGCTACCTACAAGGGGGCTGTCTGGCGCTACCTACAAGGGGGCTGTCTGGCGCTACCTACAAGGGGGCTGTCTGGTGCTACCTACAAGGGGGCTGTCTGGCGCTACCTACAAGGGGGCTGTTTGGCGCTACCTACAAGGGGGCTGTCTGGCGCTACCTACATGGGGGCTGTGTGGTGCTACCTACAAGGGGCTGTGTGGTGCTACCCACAAGGGGGCTATGTGGCGCTACCTACAAGGGGCTGTGTGGCGCTACCAACAGGTGGAATCTGTGAGTGGTGGGCTGATGGTCATTTTACTGTGAGTGAGGGACTGATGGTCATTTTACTGTGAGTGGGGGGTTGATGGTCTTCAAGTGGTTTTCGCCACTGACTTCCAATTGAAATTAATAGGAGGCAGAAAATATCTGCGGCGCTCGTTTGGAGCTTTTTTGCCTGCGTCTTTTGCATTCGCTTCAACAGGTTAAGAAAAAACACAAAAAAAGGTCACACAACGCTGTCAGTTGCTGAAGGAATTTTGAGGCAGATTTTTTTTGCCTTACAAAAAAACATGTGTGAACATACCCTACGAGTGTAGTGCTTTTTATTATCCGTTTTCTGTCTTTCTCAAAACAATTTTTGGTAGGAGGGCTCTGAGGAAATTTTATTTTTCCAGTGCTGCCTCGAGTCCAAAAAGGTTAGGAAACTCTGTACTATGCTACAGGAACCCGTCATGGAGCAGCTCAGTTCGTCATGGGAACGGGGCCTAGGTGAGTACAATTTTTGTTTTTGTTTGGGGGCACTGTCTACAAGGGGGAGGTGGGAGACTGTATGGCACTATCTACAAGGGGAGGTGGGGGACTGTATCGCACTGTCTACAAGGGGAAGGTGGGGGGGGCTGTAAGGCACGATCTACAAAAAGGAGGTGGGCGATCATGGCACTGTCTACAGGGAGGCTATATGGCAAAATCTACAGGGGGGCACTATACTGTGTGGGGGCCACTAAGCGGACATTATACTGTGTAGGGGTACTACAGGTGGCATAATACTGTGGGCACAATTAGAGGACAAAATACTGTGTCCTTGAAGGGGTTGTAATAGATTATTAAATATTATTATTATTATAATGTATGGGGGCACCAAAGGTGCATTATAATTTTTTTATGGGGCATTTTTTTTTAATGATGAGGTGGGGCGCTGAAAGATCATTTCGCACAGGGCGCCATCTATCCTAGGGCCGACCCTTACTATACTCCATTGGATCTATCCGGCCTATACGATTTGCTCCACACTGATCACTTGATATCCTGGATTGGATTCAAGTTGCCTTAGGATGCAGTCACACGCGGCAGATTTTGTTGCAGAAAGTTTTTGCGACTGAAAATCCTTTCCATTCATCTGAATAAGTTGAATTCTGCATCATGTGCATGAATTTCTGCAAGTTTCAATTAGCTAAATGGAACTGAATTTCAATTGCAGAAAATTATGTGAATCCACCCTTATTCTTCCAATGAACTATTCCAGGCCCCAACCAAAGATGCCACCTCTCCTCTAGACTTTCTCACTAACCGCCTGGACACACCAACGCTTCAACTATAGAACAATGAACCTGAGGACTGCTTATTCATCATAGTTCCTTTAGCACTACCTTCTCCCTGAGAACCCTTCTTATCGTCAACAAGGATATTGGACTGTTACCTTAAGTTTTTCACTCTCCTAAAATAGCGTTTTAATTGCCTCCTCCCTACCATGGCAACCTATTGATACTTGCTCTGATGGAAAGGGGAGATTCCTCGCAATCAAAGGGAAAATAGTACTCCAGTTTTCACTTTTTGTGAATTTATACCTACTTATCTCAGACCAAGCTTCCTCTTAAGCCACATATTTAGACATTATCCAAACCTTCCCTGAGGGCACTGTGTAATGGAGGGGGACTTCAGTGTCGCACTGCACCCCGACATTGACGCATCTTCTAAAATAATATCTAACCACGATTGTTATATGTATTCCACACCCTCCCAACACACATGCCCCAATGCTTTATTAGTTCCCTACGTAGTCTATGGGCAAGGTTTGTTTGGCATCCTCGCCATGAATTTCCTGTTCAATATTGGTCATGTGCAAAGACGCGGCAGGAGTTGCCCTCCCAAATTCTCATCGATATTAGGTTGCGGCACACATGACCAGGGTAATAGAATGGTGTAGGCGCACTCTTTAATAAAGATGGCTCCTGGTGGAATAATCCTACCCTGAAATCACTCTTCACTACTTACGCTTGCTCCAGTCATTCCCTCACAGTCTCTACGACATCCCACTATTGGTCCAACTCTTCAAATAGAACACCACTACTTCTCAACATACTGTCTAGCCCTCACTCTTCCACACTCTACCACATACCAGGAAATTCAAAAGAATAAAATAGAGTTGCAAAGGTCAAACAGAAGAAACACCCATTTGAAGATCACTAGAGACTCAATCATTTGCAAATAGGGTCTATTACTTATGAGTTGATTCACAAATAATGTACTGATGAGATGTCCTGTGTGTGCAATGATAATAACAAAAATTCCAATGAAATTAAAAGTTGATGTGTACATGTCCTGTATGGATTTCCACTAGTGGGTCCAAGGAACCCTTGTCAAACCAAATAATAAGTTTGGTTCCTAACACTTTTCATATCATCCTAGCTTTTAATGGGACAATGTTAGTATATAAGTTTTAACCCCTTACCGTCACATCCACTTTTGAACTAAATGACAGAGCCCCATTTTTAAATCTGGAATGTGTCACTTTATGTGGTAATAACTTTGGAATGCTTTCACCTAGCCAAGCGATTCTGAGATTGTTTTCTCATGACAAATTGTATTTTATGTCAGGGGTAAAATGTGGTCGATAAATTCATTCATACAAAATAAGATGTGGTTATGACTAAACCATACCTAATAGAATTACCCAAAAATGCAATATGAATATAGCACGGTGCCATTTCTGATAAAGGATATGTAAAAACTAAAAGAAAAGAAAATAAAATATTCCAGAAATATAACTAGGCACTCTTGGGTAGATATAAATTTATAAAAAGTATTTTATTTTTAAACTCCAAATAATTCAGGAAATATAAATATATACATAAATTTATTTAAAAAAAATCACCTGGCCAGGGAAAAGGTAATATACAATTGGAATCAATCCTCTATACATGAATTCAAAACCCCTCAAGGATACAGATTGTTGATAATCGATATATATTTGATCTCCAAAAATTATTTTCAAAAACCGCAGGGTTGTGTTCACACTACCGATTTCTGACAAAAATTATTTTCCATCCTGAGGGTGGCCAGAGTTCCTATTGCAGATAGTTGGTAATGATTTTTCTTGACAGAAGGCTTTCTATATAGTGCAATTCACATCATAAGAGGATAGCCATCATATATTGAGGAAACATATCATACAGCGTGTTTTGTTTTACTCCCTTCCCTTCGGTAATCAGATCCTTATTATTATAGGGATCAATGGTATTAGGCAGTCCATTCTTAGACCCTTAGGTCAATCCATAGCCCTCCCGATCTCAAACTTTTTCAAAGGCCCATTTCATAAAGATTTTTGTATGTGACAAGCACAATTTCATTAGATCATACAGGTTTTACCTCTGACTTTCCAGTGAGTATCGGGGAGCCAAATCAAGGGTCGATCAATCCGACAGGCGGAATGGAGTGCCTTCACTAGGTAACTTCAAATATATATAAGAGCATATATCTCTTTCACCGTCACTCCAGGTAATTCCTTCTTTTTCCAGTGGATTAGATCATTCCACGTTAGACCTCCAGAGGCAGAGAATCCGAGAGGGTGTGAGCACACGCCGGAAAAAGGGTAAGTTCCAATGGCATGAAATGTCCCTTTCCAAGTAGTGTATCCAGCCTGGTCAGGGATTTACAGAGCAGGGTTAAGACGTCATTACCCGCCCGATTTGATTGAATCAGCTGACGCGTTTCATCCCGCAACGGGATTTCCTCAGAGCTGTTTAGCAAGTATGTCCAGGTATGCTGTATTTATAGTGTCCCGACATTCAATTATTGATTATTTAGTTTAGAACATAATATTCCATAGCAAGAGACAACATTGTTACAAATTATACATAACAATCTTCACACAATATGTTCATAATAGTTTCTTTTTAAATAACGGAAAACATTCAATTGACCCATGTTTCCAGAGCCTTGTATTTAGTATACATATGCATAAGAGATCGTCAAAAGGTGTGTCTACATCTAGATTGATTTTATCAATTCATTAAGAGGTGACCATAATAGCATTTTGCTATGTGATTTGATTTATTAATCTCTATTCTTAATTATATTTCATTCCAATTTGACACGGATTGATATTTAGTTATCTTTAAATGCAAAAAGTGTCTTTTAGTTAGAAAATATATTAATTTCCTCAAAATTAGAAGATTTGGTCATATAATTTAACCTTCACTTTTTGATACAGAGTTAATATATGGTTAGAGATCGTGAGATATTACGGGAGTGGCAGGGAGAGAGATTCCATGCCTAAAAAGCCAGTAGAACCCGGGTCCCCACCAGTCCCGGAAGTCATCACGATCAAATATCCCAACACAAGAGGTTTTCAGAAGAGACATGAGACGACTAGTTTATCCAATGGATTAAATCTTCCATATTTAGAGGCAAGATTGCTTAATTTTATTTTACTATTTTTCACTTGATTTTTCATTCACGAGAAGCGAGATACTCAGATCTAGTACATATTGTCTGCCAAGAAGGGAGATTTTATTATCTGTGGTATATTTCATGTCTCCTATAAGAAACAAAGGAATGGCCATTCATTTCCAATCTCAGTTTTTTTGTTTATATTATGTTTTAGCATAATAGGATGTTTGAGTACAATCCATATTATCTATATTCAATCCAAAATTCTCTTGACAAAGGGAAATTCAAAGGAAAAAGGACATCAGGGCAGCAATTTTAAATAAGTAAAACGAGTATAGCCTAATCTGGAAGGAAAGGGAGCATGTGGAGACCACTATAGACGCTGGAAAACATCCATCATAGTAGAAATCCACATGCTCCCAAAAGATTTGGTCTTAGAGAAACATGTTAAATTTTATTTCATTATTTAGTTCCCTAGGGTTCAAAGTCCCCAATGTGTAAATCCACATGATTTCTTTTTGTAACAGTATACGGTTACGATCACCTCCCCTCCTATCCCCAAGGAGTTGGTAAATCCCCATAAATCTTAAGCCAATTGGTGATTGTCCATGGTGTGTTTTGAAATGTGCTGCTAATGGATTTTTCATTTCTCCCTTGGAGATATCCAAAATATGTTCATTTATACGAATGTATAATTCTCGCTTAGTTTTCCCAATATATTGTTTCCCACATGGGCAAATGATAGAATACACCACCATAGTTGAGCGACAATTAATGAAATTATAGACTTTGAATTCCTTCTTATGTTTGCTATCAGAGAAGGTATCCGACTTCAAAACATATTTGCAGCATCTGCATGAACCACACATGAACATTCCTTTTGGACGTTTCTGTAGCCATAGGTCCTTTTCTGGAGTCCTTCTCTTGAACTCCGAGCTAACTAGCATGTCCCTTAAAGTAGGGGCTTTTTTGGGGACCATACTAGGTATATTCCCCACTATTGAGTTAATTCTTTTGTCCAAAGTTAAGTGTGGCCAATTTTTTATCATCAGGTTTCGTAATATGTCCCAATGGGATCCATATCTTGAGATAAATCTAACTCTATTATCACTGTTCTTTTTTTTCCCCCTTTTGAGGACTTCCTCTCTATTCTGCCTAAGTGCTCTGTTGTATCCCCTCTTTATTAGTTTTTTAGGATATCCCCTTTTTTCAAAACGAGATGACAGATCTTGAGCTTCATTTTTGAATTTTTCGAAATCAGTGCAATTGCGTAGAATTCGAAGAAATTCACTTGTAGGGATCCCTCTAATTTGGGAGGGAAGATGATGACTACTCGCTACCAATAATGTATTACCTGCTGTAGGTTTTCGATATGTAGTTGTTTTCAATCTATTTACCTCTTTATAGATATTGAGATCAAGGAAACTAATGGTATCTTTACTATAAGTAAAGGTCAAAAGAATATTTAGTTTATTGATATTCAAATCTTTAATAAAATCTTCCAAGGATTCCAGGTGTCCTTTCCAAACTAGGAGAATATCGTCCATGTATCTAAGCCAAGTAGAGGCACACTTCCTGAAGAGGGGATGCGGGTATACAATGAATTCCTCCCACCGTCCCAGATGAAGACAGGCATACGATGGTGCACAGGAGGATGCCATGGCTGTTCCATGGGTCTGGCGATAAAATTTGCCATCAAAAGAGAAACAGTTATAATTCAAAATGAATTCTAACATCTCTATAATGAATTCATTTTGATGAGCCCAGCTTCCTTCTCTCCTCTCCAGGAAGTGTGCCACAGCTCTTAGGCCAATATCGTGTGGGATCGAGGTATATAATGATTCCACATCTAGTCCAACCAAAAAGACATTCTCCTCGATTGTCAAGTTCTCAATTTTGTTTAGAAGGTCACCTGTATCTAACACGAAAGAGGGAAGCATACGAACAAAAGGCTTCAGTTTTTCATCTATGTACTTCCCAAGGTGATCTGTTGGGCCATTGCAACCTGAGATTATCGGTCTACCCGGGGGAGTATTCCTATTCTTATGCACCTTGGGAAGCACATAGATAGTAGGCGTATACGTGGTTCCTTGACCTCCAAATATTTGAACTCATGTTTATTAATTAGACCCTCATCCAATGCGAAGACCAATTTCCTATTTAAGATCCCCATTATGTTTTCAAGTGGATTGTTCATCAGGAGAGTATATGTATCCATATCTAATTGTCTTCTGATCTCATCGACATAGTCCTCCTCCCTGAGGAGGACAACATTTCCACCCTTATCACTAGGTTTTATCACAATATTTTTTGCATCTTGCAATTCCTTTAGGGCTTTACCTTCTTTTTTAGTTAAGTTGTTCTCACACAGGAAGGAGGACCAGTCGACGAGACCAATATCTCTAAGCATTGCCTCCAAAAAGGCCTGTGTATATCTATTTGAATGAATGCTTGGCATGGTACTACTCTTTTTTTGCAATCCTGTATATTCTGGTATAATATCAATAGGGTCTTCATTGCTTATTTGTGAAAAACACCAAAATGTTGAGAAAAATTTTCAAAAATGTGCATTTTCTAAATTTTAATGTATCTGCTTGAAAGAAATATAGTAATACGCCTCAAAATAGTTGCTAGTTAACATTTCCCGTATGTCTACTTTATATTGGCATTGTCTTTTGAACATCCTTTTATTTTTCTAGGACGTTACAAGGCTTAGAACATTAGAAGCAATTTCTCAAATTTTCAAGAAAATGTCAAAAGCCTATTTTTATAGGGTCCAGTTCAGTTCTGAAGTAGCTTTGAGGGGCCTATGTTTTGGAAAACCCACATAAATCACCCCATTTTAAAAACTGCACCCTCAAAGTATTCAAAACAGCATTTACAAAGTTTCTTAACCCTTTAGGTGTTTCACAGGAATTAACCCGTTAGTGACCGCCAATACGCCTTTTAACGGCGGCCACTAACGGGCTTTATTCTGATGCATATGCCTTTTTACGGCACTGCATCAGGATAAAGTAAACAGAGCAGGGAGTGTCAAATCTCCCTGCTCTCAGCTGCTAGAGGCAGCTGAGGGCTGGGAGCGTCCCTGCTCTACCGGGTGAGATCGATATTAGTATCGATCTCACCCGTTTAACCCTTCAGATGCGGTGCGCAATAGGAGACACAAAACAAATAATTTTGAAAAAAAAGCGTTTTTACTGTGTAAAAGTAGTAAAACATACAAAAACTAGACAAATTTGGTATCGTTGCAATCGTAACAACCCGCTGAATAAAGTTATGGTGTTATTTATATCACACGGTAAAAGCCGTTGATTTAAGACGCGAAAAAGAGTGGCGAAATTTCAGGTTTTTTTCTATTCCCCCCCAAAAAAAGTTAATAAAAGTTAATCAATAAATAATATGTCCCCCAAAATGGTGCTATTAAAAAGTACAACTTGTCCCGCAAAAAACAAGACCTTATACAGCTATGTCCACGCAAAAAGAAAAGAGTTATAGCTCTTGGAATGCGACGATGGAAAAACGTAAACAATGGCTTGGTCATTAAAGGGAATGTGTTGCCAGAAAAACATGTTTTTTTTAAAAAAATTAAACATTTAGTGTGTGGGTGATTAAACACTGTTCAAATTTTTTTTATTTTTTTGCACGAGTCCAGGTAATATTATACATTTTTTCTAATTTATAATACTACCCATTTTTGGTCACTAGATGGAGCTAGTTCCCAAAATTGCAGCATTGCAACATTGGGTTAAAAGCCCTCGCTCTAGTGAGCTCTCAGCATCCCCCCCTCCTTTATCCTGGCTAGTGCCGGGATAAACGAGGGGTTTGAAAGGTTTAACCTCCTACACTGTGTGTCGCCATTTTTTGAGGTAACCCACAGTGTAGTAGGTTTACATACAGTAGTAAACACACACAAACACTAACATACATTGAAATCTCTTACCTGCTCCTGCCGCCGCGGCTCCCTCCGGCCCGTCCGCTCCCTTTGCTGCCGCTGTTCCATGTGCACAAGTCCGGAAGCCGCGACCGGAAGTAGTAATATTACTGTCCGGCCGCGACTTCCGGTCCACAGGAAAATGGCGCCGGACGGCGCCAATTTCGAATAGGACTGTGTGGGAGCGGCGCATGCGCAGTTCCCACACAGACGCCGTACACGGCAGTCAATGGGACGGGAGCCGTTCGCCGTCCCTATGGGACTGTGGCTGCCGTATTCCATGTCTGTGTGTGTCGTTAATCGACACACACAGAAATGGAACAAAAAATGGCAGCCCCCATAGGGAAGAAAAAGTGTAAAAATAAGAAACAGTAAAACACAAACACACAAATGAAAATAAACGTTTATATTAAGGCACTAACATCTTTAACATATAAAAAAATTATTTGTGATGACACTGTTCCTTTAAGGTCTAAAATAGGCTGGTCATTAAGGGGTTAAAGCAATGTGGAGGTGAAATTTACCAATTTTATATTTTTTTTGCAGAAATTCAAATTTAATATTTTTTTCTGTAACACAGAAGGTTTTACTAGAGAAATGCAACTCAATATTTATTGCCATGTTCTGCAGTTTTTAGAAATATCCCACATGTGGCCCTAGTGTGCTAGTGGACTGAAACACAGGCCTCAGGAGCAAAGGAGCGCCTCATGGATTTTGGGGCCTTCTTTTTATTAGAATATATTTTAGGCATCATGTCAGGTTTGAACAGGTTTTGTGATTCCAAAAACAAAGGAAACACCTCAAAAAAGACCCCATTTTGGAAACTACACCCCACAAGGAATTTCATCTAGGGGTGTATTGAGCATTTTGACCCCACAGGTGTTCCATAAATTTTATTAGAATTGGCAAGTGAAAATGAAAAATTAAATTTTTCGCTAAGACGTAGCTTTAGCTCAACATTTTTCATTTTCTTATCAAATAAAGGAGAAAAAGCACCCCAACATTTGTAAAGTAACTTCTCCAGAGTAGGAAAACACCCCATATGTGGTCATAAACTGCTGTTTAGGCACACGGCAGAGTTCAGAAGAGAAGGAGCGCCATTTGGCTTTTGGAGCGCAGATTTAGCTGGATTGGTTTCTCGGCACCATGTCGCTTTTGCAAAGCCCCTAAGGTACCAGTACAGTAGAAACTCCCCAAAAGTGACTCCATTATACCCATTGAGGAATTAATCCAGGGGTGTAGTAAGCCCCTGAGATACCAGTACAGTAAAAATCCCTGAAAGGTGACTCCATTTGGTAAACTAAACCCCTTGAGGAATTAATATAGAGCATTTCGACCACACAGGTTTTTACTGAATTTATTAGAATTGGGACGTAAAAAGAATAAAAAAAATACTATTTTTTTTCCAATAAGATGTAGTTCTAGCTCAAAATTCTGCATTTTCTCAAGGACTATAGGAGAAAAGCACCTCAAAGTTTGTAAAGCATTTTCTCCCAAGTACAGCAATACCCCATATGTGACCACAAACTGCTGTTTGGACACACGGCAGAATTCAGAAGGGAAGGAGCGCCATTTGGCTTTTTGAGCGCATATTTTGCTGAATTGGTTTCTGGGCTTTCTGGGTTTCACATGTGCAAAGCCTCCTGAGGTACCAGAACAGTAGAAATTCCCCAGATGTGACCCCATTTACCCCACTGACTTTACCCCTCAAGGAATTAAATTAGGGTTGTAGTGAATATGTTGACCCCAAAGGTGTTTTATAGATTTGATTAAAATTGGGAGAGTAAAATTTAAATCTAAATTTTTTCCAATAATATGCCAATTTAGCTCAACAGTTTTGATTTTTACAAGGAATACAGGAGAAAATTTCTCCCGAGTAAGACAATACCCCATATGTGGTCGTAAACCGCCATTTGGACACACAGCAAGGCCCTAAGGGGAAGGAGCGCAATTTGGTTTTTGGAGTGGAGATTTTACAAGATTCGTTTTCTGACACCATGTTGCATTGAGCTTAGGTACCAGTGCAGTGTAAAGCCCCGAAAAATTACCCTATTTTGGGAACTACATCCCTCAAGGAATTTATCTAGAAGTGTAGTGAGCATTTTAAACCCACAAGTGTTTTGCAAAAATTAGTACACAATAGATGCCACAGATATGCCATTTCAGTGCCCAATGTGTTGTGCCCAGCTTGTGTCACTGGAGACACACACCCATAAATTGTTAAACGGGTTATACAGATTACAGTAATACCCCGTATGTGGTCATAAACTGCTGTTTGGGCACACTGCCAGGCTCAGAAAGACCGCCATTTTGCTTTTGGAGTGCAGATTTTGCTTGGTAGTAGTTTTTTTGGGGGTTTTACTTGTATTTCAGTTTATAATGTGGGGCATATGTAATATGTGCTGAGTACATCAGGGTATATGTAAGCTGGGCGGAGTACATCAGGGCATAATAGGATGATGTAATAATAATGGGGTGAATGAATAATAAAGTTTATAATCCCTGGATTGGTGTGGTATGCTTTTTACCAATCTTTTATGCACAGGCCAGGTTTTTTGGGCATTACACTATATATATATAATGTCCACCATCCAGCAGCACCAGTCAGGAATATAGGTGGGTGCACGTCCCAGGAGCCCGATCACTGCTCCCAGATCCTCAATATTCGTCCAATAAGAGACAGCACTCCAATTTGAGATAGAAAAAACTGCTTTTTATTAGCCCCTGTGCGACGTTTCGGCTCTTTACATGGAGCCTTTCTCAAGCATACAAACAGTGTAAAAGCATGTGCTATATATGGAGACCACACAACTGGTCTCATTAGGCAAGTGATTTAGCATAAAACATAAATAAGTACAAAGTGCCATTGTGTATATATGATGGTCCTCAGATCAATCAGGGCCATCCAGTTTACAGCAAAAAAATGCTAATTGGTGAACAACTTTTAAAAAAGTGCAGGTGCACATAATATAACAAATTAAAAACATGAGCCTTGTGTTTACCTCGGATCCATGTGTTCGGGTTGTAGTTCCGGTGCCTGAAAAGTGGGGTGGCGACTATCTATGACAGAGTAGTCTCTTGCTACAGCGCACTTTCGCGCATGCGCAGTGCCACTATGAGGCAGGCGGCGGCCATCTTAGTATAGCATACAAGGCCAGCAGCGGCCATGTTTGTATAATCTTATTGTCAAAATGAAAACTTTATTCTAGGAACCGTGCACACAGTCGGTTGCGTCCATGTACAGCGTAAAGGGAACTTATATACCAAAAAATGCAATTTAATGGAACAAGAGGAAGTAAAAAGGAGGAAATGGCAGCGCGATAGCGAGGATTATCGCAAAGGTCATGTCTACAATTGGAATGATGACCAACGAGGAAAATATTCAAATCAATTGTTTGACAACAAGAAACAACGAAGGAGACCTCAAGATTTGAAACAACAAACCATGGATAAACTATTCTCATCTTTTTTAGGAACCCCCACACGGGCTCCAAAACCATCAGGAGAGGCGGGAGGAGACATCACCGACTCAAGAGGAATCAAGATTCCAAAAGTACAACCATTGATGACACGAGGAGCTATACAGAAGAAGAAGACCTAGTGGTCAATATATCATCCCGAATCCTGAGTCCTGCGGAAAAATCGGTTCTCAACAAGAACTCTCATTTTGTCCGTCATCTCACACGGATTGGATCCAATTGGATAGCGATCTGAGACAGTTTTTTCGTTCTATTAAATTAAAGTGTTGGTTCGCTGAGCAAGTACCTGTCACTAGGGTAAGGAATTCTGAGATATGTTTGGATGATGTCAAATTGTATAACAAAAGTAATTTTGTACCAAATAACTATATTCCTGCTCTTGATGCCTTTATTTCTGCTGTTAGCTGAGATGTTGAACATCTAAAATATACTAGTAAGAATATTTATTTCAAACATCCCAATATGACTGGGGATGATATAACTGCACTACAGGCTCTGGTCCCTGATGACCACATCACCATTAAGCCCACAGACAAGGGTGGTGCTGTGGTCATCATGGACACGACCCAATATGAAGCTGAAATTAATAGACAGCTGAGTGACATTGATGTGTATAAAAAATTGACCTGTGATCCCAAATTTCGGATTAAGAGACGTATACAAAATATTGTGGATGAGGCCCTACAAAATAATGTGATTGATAAAAAAACCTTTGATTATTTAAATATAGAGAATCCTAGGACTCCAGTATTATACACGTTACCTAAAATACACAAGTCCTTGGTTGATCCCCCAGGACGACCTATAGTCTCGGGCACTGACTCTATCTTTAGCCATATAGCCACTTTCCTGGATAGAATTCTGAGGACCTTTTCCACAGAGGCCCTCTCATATATCCAGGATACGTCAGACTTCTTGAACAAACTCAAAGAGGTATATATACCACAGGATCAACAGGTCATTTTAGCATCATTTGATGTTGTTAGTTTGTACACGTCAATTACACATGAAAAGGGGTTACAGGCTATGAGCCTATATTTACAACAGACTAGTTACACTACAGTGGCAAAAAAATTCTTTCTTGACTTATTAGAGATTGTCCTGACTGAGAATTATTTCTTGTTCCGAGATAGTTTTTATGTTCAAACTCAGGGCACGGCGATGGGGTCCAATGTGGCCCCAATGTACGCGAACACGTATATGTGATACCTTGAGGAGTCGTTCGTCTATGTTTCCCACCACTTCGGCCATGTGCTGAGGTGGTGGCGATACATAGACGACATCTTCCTCATATGGGACGGCAGCAGTGGTGAACTGCAGGACTTCCATATGTTTTTAAATACGATTGACCCTACAGTCAAATTCACTCTAGTTAGCTCAGTTTCGTCCATCCAATTTTTGGATGTGACGGTTGGAATCCATGAAGGTACCCTTACTACAGAAATGTTTGTTAAGAAAACTGATAAAAACAATCTGTTAGTATTTAACAGTAACCATCCACGTTCTATGATTAAAAGTCTCCCGATAAGCAAATTTATTTGTGGTAAAAGTATTACCAATGTGGAGAATAAATTGTAGGGTACTCTTCAAAAAATTGAGGATAAATTTGTTCAGAGAGGCTATCCATAAGTAGCCCTTAGACAACAAAGAGCTAAGGTGGGAGTTATGGAAAGGGACACACTATTACAGACTAGAAAACGAGGGTTATTGCCTGCTCACATACCATTTGCACCTTTGCTGAAAATAGTGATAGTGTTAATAAAATCCTTTTAAAATACTGGCCCATCCTGAGACATAGTCTACCGCATATTCCTGAAATTAAGAGTAATCCTCTTTTTTCCTACCGCAGGTCACCTAATCTTCAGGACAGATTAGTACACTCTGATATAGGCCCTGGTAGAGTGAACAGACAAACGTATTTTACCAAAAGCAAAACAGGCTGTTTTCCGTGTCTGAATTGTGTCAATTGCCCTCTGATTCGAAAGGGCTCACAATTTATCCATCCCCAGACGAAACGAACATATGATATTAGGTTCTACTGAAATTGTAACTCAGACCATGTCATATATGTACTAGAATGTCCATGCCACCTCCTCTATGTTGGAGAAACTTCGCTCGATTCCAAAACACGGTTAAATCAACACCGCTACACGATCCGCAAAAAACGTATGGACCTTCCTGTGTCCAAGCATTATATAGAAGCTGGACACACGGAAAAAGATATACGAGTATATTTTATAGACCATGTACCAATGTTACGTAGAGGTGGAGACCGTATTAAATCTTTCAAATATAGAGAGCTTCAATGGATTGAGAGATTGCAAACATTGAGACCTAGGGGTCTCAATGTTGACTTCATAACGCATGGTGTAGTCTAGGGATCTGCTTACACTCCGTGGGGATGTATTGTTCATAGGTCTTCCTGTACATGAACCAGTGTAAAATCTACCAAATTTGTAACCTTATCTATTTCATTTCTTCCAGATCTCTGATAAACAGAAAATATCAAGTATCACCTGTGTTTTACCTTGGATCCACAATTTCGGGGTATCGGACCATCTTTATTACATATTGTTATGATTTGCTTCTTATGGTATCTTATTCAATTGCATTAAATAATACTTTATATATGAATATATCTACCCAAAAATTTTTGGGAGATAAAATAAACATTTTTTTAGAGGGGTTTTTAAAAAAAAATGTTTTTAAGGATATTGTGCACACCATGCGTTTGTACAGCGTTTTTCATGCGTTTTAAGAACTTTTTGTTTTTTTTGCTATCTTCCCAGGGGTAACATTATCATAATCATCATAATCCTTTCTGGATATGTATGATGACTGTCTTCCCTTTTATTTTGCCGTTTTTTATCTATAAATGGCTACCTTAAGTCTCTTTATCAACTGCTCTCATTTATATGCGCATCTTCAGCGCAACATATTCTTGACTCTTAATGTTATTAGTCTATATCTCACAGTGCAGTTATGATTGGTGACTGGGTGTATTCCCTGTTATCTCCATTAAATTGCATTTTTTGGTATCTTCTAAGTTCCCTTTACGCTGTACATGGACGCAACCGACTGTGTGTACGGTTCCTAGAATAAAGTTTTCATTTTGACAATAAGATTATACAAACATGGCCGCTGCTGGCCTTGTATGCTGTACTAAGATGGCCGCCTGCCTCATAGTGGCACTGCGCATGCGTGAAAGTGCGCTGTAGCAAGAGACTACTCTGTCATAGATAGTCGCCACCCCACTTTTCAGGCGCCGGAACTACAACCCGAACACATGGATCCGAGGTAAACACAAGGCTCATGTTTTTAATTTGTTATATTATGTGCACCTGCACTTTCTTAAAAGTTGTTCACCAATTAGCATTTTTCTGCTGTAAACTGGATGGCCCTGATTGATGTGAGGACCATCATATATACACAATGGCACTTCTTTGTATTTTATAACTTTTACTGATGCAATATGACTATCTTTGTACTTATTTATGTTTTATGCTAAATCACTTGCCTAATGAGACCAGTTGTGTGGTCTCCATATATATGTATATATACAAAATATCTGCGCTCCATTATTGCCTAATCTTTGACTTCTTTACTAGCCCTATAAGCAGCATGAAGTCCTAAAGTTTCCTCATCTCCATTGAATCTATGGGCTCCACCTGTGGGGTCTAGCAAATGATGATGTGGGGTTTTAGTGAAAAACTACTGTACCTAAAAAATTTGTCTGGGCCATCATATAGCATCATTTTGCATTATTGTGATTTGAGAGCCATAACGTTTTATTTTTCCATTGATGGAGCTGTGTGAGGGCCTATTTTTTGTGGAACGAGCTGTAATTTTTATTGGTTCCATTGCTACAGCAACCGTCGGCACCCGCGATTGCTCGGGGGGGGGGGGGGGTAGAGGTGGGGCCCAATCCCTCTGTCAACCACTTAAATGCGGCAGTCGCTATTGACCACGGATTTGTGAGCGCTGGCCCCCATCTCCTCCTCAGGAGACGCCAGCGCTCACTTCCGCTTCTCTCGGCCGGGTCCCGTAGGGTGCGCGCGCAGGCTCGTGCCCGCTCTTAAAGGACCAGCGCACGCACCTAAGTTAAAGTACCAAATTAGCTCATGAGCACCCTGGACGATAAGAAGGGCTCTGTCCCTTCCTGCATTGCCTGAGGTTTGTTGTCATTACCCTAGTCTGTCTTTGCAAATGGTCTCCTAAGTGTTTTCCAGTTCCCAGTGTTTCTCATTCCTGCTACCTGTAAGCTGTATCCCGTGCTATCCTGGTCAAGTGCAGTATTGAGTTGGAGTCATGCTGTGCTGAGTACCACGCCTGTCCTGCTACACCACGCCTGGCGCCTGCCTGCTGCCTAGTCCCAGCCGAGCCTGTCTTGCTACTGTCTGAGCTACCACAGGTGCACCTAAACGAACTATAGACTGTGACCTGAGTCCTGTTGGCCAGCTGCTATACCGTCAAGGCGGTATGGCCCAGTGGGTCCACGTGCCCAATGTGACAGATTGGACTACATTCCACAGTTCCTCTGCCTTATAAACCACATTTTTTATGTAATCCCACAAGTTCTCTATGGGATTGAACTCAGAGGACTGGGCTGGCCACTCCATTACCTCAATCCTGTTTGTCTGTAACCAAGATGTTTTTTGCTTACTGGTGTGTTTTGGGTCATTGTCGTGTTGAAACACCCATTTCAAGGGCATTTCTTCTTCGGCATAGGGCAACATGATCTCCTCAAGTATTTTGATATATTCAAACATCCCCATATCATGATTTTTGCACCAGCATGCCTTACTGTCTTCACAGTGTACTGTGGCTTGAATTCAGTGCTCGGGGGTCATCTGACATACTGTCTGCGGCCACTAGATCCAAAAAGAAAAATTTTGCTTTCATCAGTCCACAAAATGTTACGCTATTTCCCTTTGGGCTAGTCAATTTGTTCCTTGGCAAATTAGAAACTATTCAGGAGATGGGTTTTTTTCAACTACGGGACCTTGCGGGGAGTTCTTGCTCGTAACTTAGCTTCACTTAATAGTCTTCTGATTGTAGCAGTACTCACTGGTATCTTCAGATCTTCTTTGATCTTTCTTTAAGTGATAATTGGCTGAGCCTTTTTCCATTTTGGCTATTGTCCGATCCATTTGAATAGTAGTTCCCTGCTTCCTTCTGCATCTTTCAGGTTTTAGTTGCCACTTCAAGGCATATGAGATCATTTCAGCTGAGTAGCCTATAATTTGCTGCACTTCTCTATATGTTTTTCCCTCTCCAAATCAACTTTTTAATCAAAGTACTTTTTTGATCAGAACAATGTCTGGTACGACCCATTTTCCCCAGTATTTCAGAAGGAAATGCACTATAACCTACATGTGAATCATTTGCCACCCTCCTACATTAAATAAGGGCCAAAATTGACACCTGTTGAAATAGGAGAATTTTGATTATCTGTATTATCTCCCTTTACTCCATTCCTAGTTTGTTACCTCTGTTTCATATATAGCCCGCTTACTTTGTATTGTTACAATGCATACACACACTCCAGTCCTTCACACAACACAGGAGTAACATAAAACCCTTGCAGATACAAATATATAAAAATACTTTACTCATAACATAGAAGTGACAAACAATATGCATTACATCAAGTTACAATACATTACATAGAGAACACAACCACACACATCCACCTCCTTTTCCTACCATCCCTGGGCACTTTGCACATGTGACTAGTAATGTGTATGTATATATAATATAAATCCAGGTCCCAACCCTATAAGGTCTCCTGGTACTACACTTATAACCAAAGCCACATCCAGCACCTGTACATATAGAGACTCTTGCATAATTGAATATTATATATAACATATAACAGCTCCGTGTATCATCACCATATGATGCGTGGCTGCGTGATTTTCGCGCAGCCGCCATCATTATGACACTCTGTATGTCTGTAAACAGAAAAGCACGTGGTGCTTTTCTGTTTTCATTCATACTTTTTACTGCTCTTGCGCGAATCACGCGCATCACATGGAAGCATGCTTCCATGTGCTGCAAGTGATTTTCAAGCACCCATTGACTTCAATGGGTGTGTGATGCGCGAGAAACGCACAAATATAGGACATATCGTGCGTTTCACGCAGCGGACATACGCTGTGTGAAAAGCACGGACTGTCTGCACGGTCCCATAGACTAACATAGGTCCGCGCTGGATGGGAACAATATTCTCCTGTAACACCTGTTATTCCACAGAATGAATGACTTCACCAATTTAACTCAGTAAAGTAAAAGCCACAGGCAGGGCTTAACAAAGGCAGAGTGATGTCAGTCATGGGGCCCTTCATTAGGCCCTTGGGCTGCCATAACAACCGTTACCACCCCCGATCTCATTGCAGGGGGGCTGGCGGTAAGCTGTCGGAAGGGGCCGGCCCCCCTCTTTTCAACGCCTCAGATGCACTTGAGGGGTTAAACAGCAAGGAACAGCACGATCGCTGCTCCTGGTTGTTAGGCCGGATGTACACGAGCGTGTGCGTTTTGCACGCACAAAAAATGCGGCATTTTGCGCGCACAAAAGGCACTTAACAGCTCTGTGTGTCATCACCATTTGACTTCAATGGGTGCGTGATGCGCGAACAACGCACAAATATAGGACATGTCGTGCGTTTCACACAGCGGACATACGCTGCGTGAAAATCACAAACTGTCTGCACGGCCCCATAGACTAACATAGGTCTGTGCGACACGCGTGAAAAGCACACGCGTTGCACGGACGTATTACACGTTCGTGTAAATCCGCCCTTAGTCCTGGGTGTCTGCTGTACAATACAGCCGACACCCGCAGCATAAAGGTTAAAGGGGTTTTCCCATCAGAGACTTTTATGACAAATTCACAGGATATGTCATAAATGTCAGATAGATGCGGGTCCCACCTTTGGGACCCGCACTTATCTCTAGAACGGCTTCCATACATGGCAGACCTGGAGAGCATTGTCTGGCCTCTGGTTGCCATGCCAAACATCGTCAGCCCCCGACATTGCATTGCAGACGCTGCCGATGTGCTACAAACCCCCTAAATGCAGAGATCGCAATCGTTCGCCGAATCTAAGGGGTTAATTGTCTAAATCAGTGGCGATGGAATGCTGATCGGCAACAGGGAGAGCAGGGCAGACACCCTGTACAGTTAAGAGCTGGCGATGTAGCGCCGCTACGCGGTTAACTGTAAGGGTATGTGCACACAACCTCTTTTCAAACGTTATGGAGGCGTTTTACAGCTCCATATTTTCAGATGTATTTTGTTAATCAGACGTAAAGGCACGTCAAGGTGCGCTAACTAACTGCAACATCAAGGTGCAGGAAGGGGTTAAGAGACCTCAGTGTTATACATTGAATAATATTTATTTATATTTCACATTAATGTATAGTGTATTTGGAATATTGTAAGTAGTTTATTCAGTACTAAATGTACAAAAATTGTTCTGCAGCACGCTGCGTTGCGGGCATTACTCAGGTATAGATTCACTGAAGTGATATATAAGTAAAATGTAACTTTATTTAATAACTCTCTAAAAACAGGGGTACAATCACCACTGTGAAAAAGCCCCACCGTGTGTATTAAAAACGTATTAAACAATAAATACCGAGTTCTGATTCAATTTGTGAACCCTCTATAACTCAGTATTTTATACAGATATCAATCCGGAATCAGCATTTAAACATGGGCATAACAATAGTTTTGACCCTAAACCACACTAGAGTCCGTGATAACCGCACCGGACACTCCTAATGCTAAGGTATACAACAATGCTATTGTTCCCTATGCTAAAATTCCTCCTAACAACCGACCCTACGCGTTTCAATACTTATCCTCAGGGGTCTGTAACTTGGTCACTCTGGCCAGGATGCCAGCGATGTTATTTCAGCAGCAGATATTCTGCTGTACACCACGGAAGCATGCTCGCATAGATGTCAGCGGCATGCTTCATTTCGGGACTATGAGTTAATATAAGCACCTCACTCCTCCCCCTGTTCTTGGCAGCGCTAATCGAACCAGCCAATCAAACTCACCACCCGAATTCGTGACGCCTGTCCATGTGACTCCCGGCTGTCAGCTGACAACCCGGAACCAACATCGACCGCATCAAAAACGAACGCGCAGGCGCAGTAGAGGCCACAGACGCATCGCCCATGCTGCCAGAAACTATCCATTGATAGGAAGGAGTATAACGATATTAGGAATTTGGATAGATATTGCGGATCAGCTAAAACCCGCAACTGGACTGCCATTGATAAAACAACTTCCATGTAAGTACATATTGTGTAGATCAATGCAATGTCTACCACACTACGAAATATTGTTGAAACACCTGCTGAAAAAGACTTTGCACGTTAGCCCAATCAATACATGCAAATAGCTGAAAAAACGCCTGTCATAACAGCCAGATGTATATCTGGCTGCATTAAGAAGAATAACAGACAATAAAAATGCATGCTTAAATAAAACACGCATAATTTGTCTGCTCGTTTAAACCATCTGGTTGTACGCACGCCAATCTATAAATCCACTGGGCTTCTTTGCGCAGAATGAGGTTATCCCAGTCACCTCCCCGTTTGGGAGGCCTAATGAGTTCAATTGCCTGAAATTTTAAGCATTCTGCACGACCCTGATGTTTAGCATGTACATGTTTGGATATAGGAGTATCTCTAGAATGAACAATATCCCCAACATGCTCTCTGATCCGGCGCCGAAACTGCCGCACCGTTTTGCCCACATAATTTAGTGGACATGGACATGTAATCAGGTAAACCACCCCTGCTGTTTTGCAATTAACAAAATCACGAATGTCGTATTCCACTTTCGTAGTGACACTCTTGAGTTTGTTTCCTCTTTGGATGAATTCACAGGCCTTGCACCTGCCACATCTATGTGTACCTGGTATCTGTCTGTCCAGCCATGTTCCTTTTTGTGTAATGGGGTCAAAACAACTATGCATGACCCTATCCCTAATGTTTTTCCCTCTCCGGAACGTGACTGAAGGCCATTGTGTAATCTGGTCTACCAAGTCTGCATCAGTACTAAGAATACGCCAGTACCTTTTCAGGATTTGCATAATTTCACATTGTTTGGAATCATAAGTTCCTATGAGTCTCGTAACTCTCTCTTCCCTTCGTTTTCTAGGAACTGGAAGACTCTGCCTGTCTGCATCTCTCGCTCCCTCATAGGCCCTTCTGATTACTCCCATGGGAAAGCCTCTATCCTTCAATCTAGTTGTGAGCTCCTGCGCCTGTCTCTCAAAATCATCCATCGAGCTACAGTTACAGCAATATACAGGGGGAGCGCTGTGTGGCAATATGCATGGCGGAGCGCTGTGTGGCAATATATAGGGTGAGCGCTGTGTGGCAACATACAGGGGGGAGCGCTGTGTGGCAACATACAGCGGGGGAACGCTGTGTGGCAACATACAGCGGGGGAGCGCTGTGTGGCAACATACAGGGGGGAGTGGTGGGTGGCAATATACATGGAGGGGAGCGATGTGGCAATGTACAGGGTGAGCGCTGTGTGGCAATATACAGGGGGAGCACTGTGTGGCAATATACAGGGGGGAGCGCTGTGTGGCAATATACAGGGGGGAGCGCTGTGTGGCAATATACAGGGGGGAGCGCTGTGTGGCAATATACAGGGGGGAGCGCTGTGTAGCAACATACACGGGGGGAGCTCTGTGTGGCAACATACAGGGAGGGAGTGCTGTGTGGTGACATACAGGGAGGGAGCGCTGTGTGGCAACATACAGGGAGGGAGCGCTGTGTGGCAACATCCAGGGAGGGAGCGCTGTGTGGCAACATACAGGTGGGGGGGAGTGCTGTGTGGCAACATACAGGGGGAGCGCTGTGTGGCAATATACAGGGGGGAGTGCTGTGTGGCAAAATCCAGGCGGGGGTGGAACGCTGTGTGGCAATATACAGGGAGGGAGCGCTCTGTGGCAACAAAGAGGGGGGAGCGCTGTGTGGCAAAATACAGGGGGAGAGCTGTGTGGCAACATCCATGGGGGAGGGCTGTGTGGCAACATACAGGGGGAGGGCTGTGTGGCCCTATATACAAGGGGGGGTGCTGTATGGCCCTATATACAAGGGGGGCTGTGTAGCACTATTTACAAGAGGGGGAAGACTGTGTGGGATTACTTACAAGAAGGGGAAGGCTGCGTGGCGCTATCCACAGGGTATGTGTGTGGCGCTCTCTACAGGGAGGGCTGTGTGGTGCTATCTATAGAGGGCTGTGTGTGGTGCTCTCTACTGGGGGCTGTGTGGCACTATCTATAGGGGGCTGTGTGTGGCGCTCCCCATAGGAGGGGGGGGGCTATGTGTGATGCTCTCTATGGGGGGTGTGTGTAGTGCTAGCTATAGGGGGATGTGTGATATCTACAGGGGCTGTGTGTGGCGCTATCTACAGGGGGCACTGTGTGGGTGATTCTTTACTTTACAGTGTGTTACACAATTATATACAGGTGCACAGTGTTTGGTACTATTTTATTCAGGGGCGCAGTGTATGGTGCTATTATATTTAGGGGAACAGTGTGTGGCACCATGATAATTTTATCTTCGTTTATAGGTGTGGAAATGTTGGAAAAGTGAGGAGCCGAAGACATCTGAGTGGCAAATTCTGCAGAAATGGGTCATGGCCGGGAGAAGTCGACATGAACTCTGGAACTGATGGAGAAGAAAAGAGGGAAAAAACTACTAGAATCTGTGAAGTCGTCACCTGTGAGTCACTAGATTTATACAGAATCTGTTACCTCTTCTGACATGTTTATTATAGGAAATCCTTGTATTTCACAAAAAGTCTTTGTGCAGTCCAGGACTAATAGACAATTCCCCTTGTCAGGGGGATGTGTCCCTGCACAGTGTGATACTGTCAGTATGTAAAAACACCAGCAGAAAAAAATGGGACATACATAACTTCAAAACCCCAAAAAAGGCCATATTTACTAAGTGGGTGGGTGAAAACCCATTCCCAGCAGGACGCAGACAGGTCAAAGAATGCTGCAGAAGGAGGGTGCATTAAATAGTGATAGCCACTCCCACTAGTCTTGAGGGAAGTGGCGAACTAAGTGCTCACAAGTGTGCGATAAATGAGTGTCAGTGTTAGTGTAGTGCTAGGGTGTGAATGTATGGTAAAAAATAAATGTGTATGTATGGAAGTGTCAGAACTATGTGATAATGTAACAAAAAATAAATGAGTGTGATGAATAGGGATCAGTGCTGTGAATAGTACATGGGGTGTCAGTACTATGTGCGATACGTGGAGGGATAATGTGCTGGTCGTAAGGCATAACATATTTTGCTGGATCACAGCCTATTTGTAACGCCGCTACTGTTAGCTAAGGCGGGCTGCTCTGCATGCCAAACCAAACACCAGCACATCATGCCCTCCCAGAATATAAGACCTGGCCGCGTCCTGAAAAAAAGTATACATAGTAAAAATATCCGCCTTAGCTAACAGTAGCTGCGTTACAAATAGGCTGTGATCCGGCAAGATATGCTATGCCTTAGGACCAGCACATTATCCCTCCACGTATCGCACATAGTACTGACACCCCATGTACTATTCACAGCACTGATCCCTATTCATCACACTCATTTATTTTTTGTTACATTATCACATAGTTCTGACACTTCCATACATACACATTTATTTTTTACCATACATTCACACCCTAGCACTACACTAACACTGACACTCATTTATCGCGCACTTGTGAGCACTTAGTTCGCCACTCCCCTCAAGACTAGTGGGAGTGGCTATCACTATTTAATGCACCCTCCTTCTGCAGCATTCTTTGACCTGTCTGCGTCCTGCTGGGAACGGGTTTTCACCCACCCACTTAGTAAGTATGGCCTTTTTTGTGGTTTTGAAGTTATCTATGTCCCATTTTTTTCTGCTGGTGTTTTTAAATTAGGAACGAAAAGTTCTAGTTAGGGACTCGCAAGGCACTGGGGACCCTTGACATTGGGTTGCGAGCTTTGCGTATTTTGGCCAAAATAACAACTAATACCCCATGTTTCATGGATATTTTTACTATGTATACTTTTTCTCAGGACGCGGCCAGGTCTTATATGCTGGGAGGGCATGATGTGCTGGTGTTTGGTTTGGCATGCAGAGCAGCCCGCCCTAGCTAACAGTAGTGGCGTTACAAGTAGGCTGTGATCCGGCAAGATATGCTATGCCTTACGACCAGCACATTATCCCTCCACGTATCGCACATAGTACTGACACCCCATGTACTATTCACAGCACTTATCCCTATTCATCACACTCATTTATTTTTTGTTACATTATCACATAGTTCTAACACTTCCATGCATACACATTTATTTTTTACCATACATTCACACCCTAGCACTACACTAACACTGACACGCATTTATCGCACACTTGTGAGCACTTAGTTCGCCACTCCCCTCAAGACTAGTGGGAGTGGCTATCACTATTTAATACACCCTCCTTCTGCAGCATTCTTTGACCTGTCTGCGTCCTGCTGGGAATGGGTTTTCACACACCCACTTAGTAAGTATGGCCTTTTTTGTGGTTTCGAACTGTCAGTATGTAGGGACACAGTCCTTTGACAAGGGGAATCGTAACACCCATTTGCTAATGCTCAAATAGAAAGGTAGTGTAAGCAATAGTTACGGCAGGGCGGCAGTGTAGAAGGGGGGCCCAAGTTTGGGTAACAGCCCAGGGCTTATGGTCTACTTAATCCGCGATTGGGCCCATTACTAATCCTCTGAGAAGGGGTGTTTTTGACAGCAAAGTGGAGAGCAGCAGAGACAGAAAGCAGACTATCAGGGAGAATAAAGGACAAGCGCCAGTTTCTCCCTCTGACAGCCTGTACTTTGTGCTGCTATGGGCTATCACAATACCTGTTCTCCTCTCTGTCTCTGACTCCTCCTTTGATGATCCCTCTTGTGGAATGCGGCTTTCCCACTCATGCAGGACACTACATCTACGTCCAGGCTAATCACAGTCCAAGTCCTCCCATGCATAACGTCACCCACCCTGCGCCGCATGTTTTCATGTGTAAAAGGAAGTGTTTTATGTATTTATATCTACGGTTTAACTTGACTCGAAAAAATTGAAAAAATCAAGTTAAAGTTGTCACTGAGTATTTAACCCCTTCCCGACATTTGACGTATCCATATGCCAAAGTCGGGTAGGGGAAGTATGGAACGGGCTCACAGAGTGAACTCGTTCCATACGATACCAGGGTATGCTGTTTCTTACAGCCGACACTTCAGAGTAACAAGCTCTAGCGCGATCCCGCTCGTTTAACTCGTTAAATGACGCGGTCAATAGCGATCGCAGCATTTAAATCGTTCGAAAGAGGGGGACGACCCCCTCTAACAGCTCATTGCACCCCGAACAAAACAATCGCGGGGGTGGGGGGCGATGGTTGCTATGGCTGCCTGGGGGCCTAATGAAGGCCCCCAGATCCGCCATCTTTGTGCACCTATTAAGCCCTGTCAGAATCACGATATGCTGCCATACATTAGTATTGCAGTATATCATGCAAGCGATCTAACGATCACTGGTTGAAGTCCCCTAGGGGGACTAATAAAAAAAGTAAAAATTAGTTAAATAAAGTTGTTTTTTTTAATGTAAAAAAAAAATGTTTAAATTAAAAGTAAAAAAAAAACCCTTTTCCCATTTTCCTCCTAGAGCATAGTAAAAAAATAAATAAATAAACATAATTGGTATTGCCGCGTCTGTAAAAGTCTGAACTATTTCAATATATTATTATTTAACCGACACGGTGAACGCCGTAAAAAAAAAATTGTAAACACCAGAATCTCTCTTTTTTGGTCACCTTATCTCTTACAAAAAATGAAATAAAAAGTGCTAAAAACGTTGCATGTACACCAAAATGCTATTATTAAAAACTACCGCTTATCCCGCAAAAAATAAGCCCTCATACCACTTAAATCGACGGAAAATAAAAGTTATGGCTCGGAATTTGATGACACAAAATAAATTTTCTTTTTTACACCTAGGTTTTTACTTGAAAAAGTAGTAAAATATAGAAAAAACTATATACACTACCGTTCAAAAGTTTAGGGTCACTTAGAAATTTCCTTATTTTTGCAAGAGAAGCACAGGTTTTTTTCAATGAAGATAACATTAAATTAATCAGAAATACACTCTATACATTGTTAATGTGTTAAATGACTATTCTAGCAGCAAACGTCTGGTTTTTAATGCAATATCTACATAGGTGTATAGAGGCCCATTTCCAGCAACCATCACTCCAGTGTTCTAATGGTACATTGTGTTTGCTAACTGTGTTAGAAGGCTAATGGATGATTAGAAAACACTTGAAAACCCTTGTGCAATTATGTTAGCACCGCTGTAAACAGTTTTGCTGTTTAGAGGAGCTATAAAACTGACCTTCCTTTGAGCTAGTTGAGAATCTGGAGCATTACATTTGTGGGTTCGATTAAACTCTCAAAAGGGCTAGAAAAAGAGAGCTTTCATGTGAAACTCGACAGTCTATTCTTGTTCTTAGAAATGAAGGCTATTCCATGCGAGAAATTGCCAATAAACTGAAGATTTCCTACAACGGTGTGTACTACTCCCTTCAGAGGACAGCACAAACAGGCTCTAACCAGAGTAGAAAGTGGGAGGCCCCGCTGCACAACTGAGCAACAAGACAAGTACATTAGAGTCTCTAGTTTGAGAAATAGACGCCTCACAGGTCCTCAACTGGCAGCTTCATTAAATAGTACCCGCAAAACGCCAGTGTCAACGTCTACAGTGAAGAGGCGACTCCGGGATGCTGGCCTTCAGGGCAGAGTGGCAAAGAAAAAGCCATATCTGAGACTGGCTAATAAAAGGAAAAGATGAATATGGGCAAAAGCACACAGACATTGGACAGAGGAAGATTGGAAAAAAGTGTTATGGACAGACGAATCGAAGTTTGAGGTGTTTGGATCACACAGAAGAACATTTGTGAGACGCAGAACAACTGAAAAGATGCTGGAAGAGTGCCTGACGCCATCTGTCAAGCATGGTGGAGGTAATGTGATGGTCTGGGGTTGCTTTGGTGCTGGTAAAGTGGGAGATTTGTACAAGGTAAAAGGGATTTTGAATAAGGAAGGCTATCACTCCATTTTGCAAAGCCATGCCATACCCTGTGGACAGCGCTTGATTGGAGCCAATTTTATCCTACAACAGGACAAAGACCCAAAGCACACCTCCAAATTATGCAAGAACTATTTAGGGAAGAAGCAGGCAGCTGGTATTCTATCTGTAATGGAGTGGCCAGCGTAGTCACCAGATCTCAACCCCATAGAGCAGTAGTGGGAGCAGCTTGACCGTATGGTACGCAAGAAGTGCCCATCAAGCCAATCCAACTTGTGGGAGGGCCTTCTGGAAGCATGGAGTGAAATTTCTCCCTAACCTCAGCAAATTAACAGCTAGAATGCCAAAGGTCTGCAATGCTGTAATTGCTGCAAATGGAGCATTCTTTGACGAAAGCAAAGTTTGAAGGAGAAAATTATTATTTCAACTAAAAATCATTATTTCTAACCTTGTCAATGTCTTGACTATATTTTCTAGTCATTTTGCAACTCATTTGATAAATATAAGTGTGAGTTTTCATGGAAAACACAAAATTGTCTGGGTGACCCCAAACTTTTGAACGGTAGTGTACATATGGTATCGCCGTAATTGTACCGATCCGCAGAATAAAATATAATGGACATTTATAGCCCAGGGGTAAACGCCGTAAAAAATAAATAAAAGATCATTGTCAGAATTGATGGTTTTTGGTCACCTGGCTTGCCGAAAAATGTAATAGAAAGTTATCAACAAAATCGCATGTACCCCAAAATGGTACCAATGAAAATTACAGATTGTCCCGCAACAAATAAGCCCTCACGCAGCTCCGGTGGTGAAAAAATAAAAAAAGTTCTTTTGAACGGTAGTGTGTATATATATATATATATATATTGCAATATCAATGTTGAGGAGGGTATATATATATATATATATATATATATATATATATATATATATACCCTCCTCAACATTGATATTGCAACACCAAGAAGGAACATTTTTGTAATTGGGGAAATCACAGGATCGATAGACATGTTAATGATATGCAAATGATAGAAAATTAAAACAAAATATTCCAATCATTCTGATTTATTCCGTATCGAGTATGAGCGTGACACGAAGAAAAACACTAACACACCTTGGCATGCTATCAATAAGGTTATTAATGATTGTCTGAGGAAAGTTATGCCATGCTGAATGCATTTCATCAAGATTGGCTGCTGGCAGCTCCCTTTGCAATTGCCGACCAATGACGTCCCAGATGTGCTCGATGGGAGACAAGTCCGGAGACGCTGCAGTCCGTGGTAGCACATTTAGACCGCGCAGGCTGCTCAGAGTAGCACGAGCAAAATGTAGCCCAGCGTTGTCCTGTTTAAAAACGGCTTCTATGAGACTTTGGAGAAATGGCCGTACCACTGGTTCCACGACCAAATCAATGTAACACCAAGCTGTTAGTGTATCTGAAATGAAGACTAGAGGGATCCGGCTACTGTCCATTATACCACCCCACACCATAATCCCAGGAGTAGGACCAGTGTGACATTCCCCCTTGAATGCCTCTTTATGGTGTTGCCCAGAGGGTCTCCAGACCAATCTCCATCTATTATTGTGTCCGAGACAAAAGTGGGACTCATCACTGAAGAGGATAGACCTCCAATCCAGCCTACATTGCCATCTTGCTGTGCACATAATAGCCTTTGGGAGCAGTGGCGTGTGGTCAATGAAAAAACTGTAGCTGGACATCTGGCTCGTAGCCCAATGTCATGCGAACGCCTTCTGATAGTTTGTGTTGACACTGGTTGAAGAAAAGGGCCTAATGATAATGTGGTAAGATACATATCTGGGTACAATAAGCAGTGGAACATCATGCGTGGGATTTTTAATAGGCATTGGTCTATTTTGAAAACGGACAAACGCTTATCTAGAATTATTACACCTTTCCCTGCTATGACACCGCGTCGGAGCCCCAATCTCCGTGACATCCTCGTTAGGAGTCACTATGTTCCCTATGTATCCAACAAATATTTATTTGGATCAAGAGGGCCAAAATGGGGCAACGTGTCGTGTGGAAGATTCGGAGCATGTCAAACAATGGAGAGAACGGATACGTTCTCTGGCTCGGATTGTACCAAAATATATAAAATTGTGCATTTTGTAAACTGTAATACAAGGAATGTTATTTACCATGCATGTTGTCCTTGTAATAAGATCTATATCGGAATGACCTCGCGTGATTTGAAAATACGCATAATGGAACATATCAGGGATATCAAGGGTATTCAACATCAACAAATTGGGGATAATGACATCCTTTTTGGTGATAGGAGTAAACCTCTTGCAAGGCATTTCAAGGAGTTTCATGGCAGCAATTGGAGACTGCTGAAAGTAAAGGGAATTGATCGTATCTATGCTGGAAACCGTGGGGGGGATATTGTGAAAAACCTTCTAAGAAAGGAAATGAAATGGATTGTTACGTTAGACACATTGTCCCCAAAGGGGTTGAACGAATCACGAAGTTTTGCATCCTTTTTGTAATAATTTTGTTTAAAGGAACAGTGTCACCAAATTATTATTTTTTTATATCAGTTTTATGTTAGGGTTTTATTAAAAACTTTTATATTTATTTGTGTGTTTGTGTGTTACTTTTTTCTATTTTTACACTTTTTCTTCCCTATGGGGGCTGCCATTTTTTTTTCCATTTCTGTATGTGTCGATTAACGACACATGCAGACATGGAATACGGCAGCTCCAGTCCCATAGGGAATGCGAACGGGGCCCGTTCCATCCACTATGGTGTACGCCGTGTGTGTGGGAACGGCGCTTACGCCGATCCCACACAGTCCAATTTGAAATGCGCGCCGTCCGGCGCCATTTTCCTGTGGACCGGAAGTCGCGGCCGGACAGTAAGATTACTACTTCCGGTCGCGGCTTCCGGACTTGTGCACATGGAGCAGCGGCAGCAGACGGAGCGGACGGACCGGAGGGAGCGGCGGCGACTGGAGCAGGTAAGTGATTTCTATGTATGTTCGTGTTTCAGTGTGTTTTACTAGTGTATGTTAACCTACTACACTGTGTGTTAGCTCAAAAAATGGCGACACACAGTGTAGGAGGTTAGACCGTTCAAACCCCTCGTTTCTTCCGGCACTAGCCAGGATAAAGGAGGGGGGGATTCTGAGAGCTCACTAGAGCGAGGGATTTTTTCCCAATTTTGCAGCATAAAGCAATGTGGTTGCTTTACCACATGCAATGCTGCAATTTTGGGAATTGCTCCATCTAGTGACCAGTGCTGGGAAATATTATAAATTGAATCCAATTTATAATATTTCCTGACTCGTGAAAAAAATAAAAAAAATTAGAACAATGTTTAATCACCTACACACTGATTGTTTAACTAAAAAAAAAAAAAACATGTTTTGCTGGCAACACATTCCCTTTAAGACTAATGCTGTTTTTATTTGTTGCTAGTGTCAAGTGATTGGATCTATTTAGAAAGCAAACATCAAAGATTTTGAAGTAAACGGAACTATGCTAAAGACTGCATATGCAGGATGATACGAATTCTTGGAAAATGCACACAGTTGTTCATATGTACATAAATATATTTGATAGATATATCTTTCTGTGTATATAAATGTAGTGATATGGGTAGCGTGTATAGATATATCTCTTATACTGCCAGTTTATGATATAATACGGAGACTGTGGGATATTTATATTTGTTCAGTGCTGATAGAATAGGGCTAAATAAATATATATATTTTTATAATTACTTTGGTTGGATGTTAATAATGAGTCTGTCTTGACCCTACTTGTATATGTTTTAGGGTTGGGTTTTTGTATTAATGTTGAATGTTATTTTACTGTATATTATTGTATATTTGTACAGAGTTCTATATTATGTATAATTTAATTTATTTGTATACACGGTGTATTTTTTAGGTTCTGATAGTATGTATTTAATTATTTAATAGAATATTTTTATATTATATGAACTGTAATATTGTTCTAATCTCACTATATAATTACACATATATATTTTGATGAGAATTTTATGTTATGTGTATAATAACATAATCACTTATCTATGGATCCGGGATACTAATCTTGATCGGAGCCCGTAATTCCTGCGGGTAGGGTGGCTCTCTGATCGGGTTTATCATCCACGAATCCATTGACTTACACTTGTGCACTTTATATATTTATATTTTTATTTTTTATTTTTATTATTATGATTGTGGGTCTGTCCTGGTTTTTGATGATCCTCCTATTATTATGTTTTTATATATATATATATATATATATATATATATATATATATATAAAAAGAAGAGCAAAAGCAGCACCGTTCTTCCAGTGTAGGGTGCACAAGTCCCTGTTCAGACACACACGACCAGTGTCCCAAATCCACAGCAAAATCCAATACACAGGTCAGCACTCCAGGTTTAAGTGAAAAAAGGATCTTTTTATTCACCACATGCAACGTTTCAGCCCTGCTCAATGGGGCCTTTCTCAAGCATATATACACACTACCGTTCAAAAGTTTAGGGTCACTTAGAAATTTCCTTATTTTTGCAAGAAAAGCACAGTTTTTTTTCAATGAAGATAACATTAAATTAATCAGAAATACACTCTATACATTTGTTAATGTGCTAAATGACTATTCTAGCTGCAAACGTCTGGTTTTTAATGCAATATCTACATAGGTGTATAGAGGCCCATTTCCAGCAACCCTCACTCCAGTGTTCTAATGGTATATTGTGTTTGCTAACTGTCTTAGAAGGCTAATGGATGATTATAAAACACTTGAAAACCCTTGTGCAATTATGTTAGCACCGCTGTAAACAGTTTTGCTGTTTAGAGGAGCTATAAAACGAACCTTCCTTTGAGCTAGTTGAGAATCTGGAGCATTACATTTGTGGGTTCGATTAAACCCTCAAAATGGCTAGAAAAAGAGAGCTTTCATGTGAAACTCGACAGTCTAGTCTTGTTCTTAGAAATGAAGGCTATTCCATGCGAGAAATTGCCAAGAAACTGAAGATTTCCTACAACAGTGTGTACTACTCCCTTCAGAGGACAGCACACACAGGCTCTAACCAGAGTAGAAAGAGAAGTGGAAGGCCCCGCTGCACAACTGAGCAACAAGACAAGTACATTAGAGTCTCTAGTTTGAGAAATAGACGCTTCACAGGTCCTCAACTGGCAGCTTCATTAAATAGTACCCGCAAAACGCCAGTGTCAACGTCTACAGTGAAGAGGCGACTACGGGATGCTGGCCTTCAGGGCAGAGTGGCAAAGAAAAAGCCATATCTGAGACTGGCTAATAAAAGGAAAAGATTAATATGGGCAAAAGCACACAGACATTGGACAGAGGAAGATTGGAAAAAAGTGTTATGGACAGACGAATCGAAGTTTGAGGTGTTTGGATCACACAGAAGAACATTTGTGAGACGCAAAACAACTGAAAAGATGCTGGAAGAGTGCCTGACGCCATCTGTCAAGCATGGTGGAGGTAATGTGATGGTCTGGGGTTGCTTTGGTGATGGTAAAGTGAGAGATTTGTCACTCCATTTTGCAATGCCATGCCATACCCTGTGGACAGCGCTTGATTGGAGCCAATTTCATCCTACAACAGGACAATGACCCAAAGCACACCTCCAAATTATGCAAGAACTATTTAGGGAAGAAGCAGGCAGCTGGTATTCTATCTGTAATGGAGTGGCCAGCGCAGTCACCAGATCTCAACCCCATAGAGCTGTTTTGGGAGCAGCTTGACAGTATGGTACGCAAGAAGTGCCCATCAAGCCAATCCAACTTGTGGGAGGGCCTTCTGGAAGCATGGGGTGAAATTTCTCCCGATTACCTCAGCAAATTAACAGCTAGAATGCCAAAGGTCTGCAATGCTGTAATTGCTGCAAATGGAGCATTCTTTGACGAAAGCAAAGTTTGAAGGAGAAAATTATTATTTCAAATAAAAATCATTATTTCTAACCTTGTCAAAGTCTTGACTATATTTTCTAGTCATTTTGCAACTCATTTGATAAATATAGGTGTAAGTTTTCATGGAAAACACAAAATTGTCTGGGTGACCCCAAACTTTTGAACGGTAGTGTATATACACACACGTTGTTATGTTTATATTGGTATATTTATAGTAAATTATTTATATTTTATGGACCAATAGGTGATGTAGTGTTTATTGATGGTTTTAGTCATGTATATAAAAACTTGGACATATTATTTACTTATTGAAGTATTTGTACATCCATGAATTGGATATTTATTTATTTATCTCTATACTTATGTATTCCTCTAAAGCACTTTTAGTATCCCTACACTATGGATAGATATATTTAGTATTTCTGTATAATGGGTTTCTTGCGCTTTATAGATTGATATCACAATTGACATTTTCCCTCTATTTATAATATGCTGCTTGTTCTACTCACTGGGTACTTGATGGGAGCGCGTGCGGGTCGCGTGATCTCTTATGCGCCGAACCGGAAGTTTTCAATTGGTTTGAGAACGAGTCCTTGTTTCCAGGTACAACTTCCGGCCATGACGCGGATGGTCTGACGCATGGAGATGGGCGTGATCTGTCATGCGCCGATTAACATCAGCTCATTTGAGCTTGTACTTATAGAGGGGAAACAAGTAGCATATTCACCTTCTGACGAAGGAAGCGAAACGCGCGTCGAGGTGGTCCTCGGATTGGGTGGCTTCATCATGTCCTCCCCAGGTAAATAAATTAATAGCCTATTCAGATATTGACGTGGTTCTCTATATCCACAAATGTGAAATATTTATGCCATAGGTAGTTGATCATTCTAGACTTCTGATCTTCAGGCAATATCTTATAGCTTCATACATTGTAAACATTTCAGGCTATTACTATGGGATATGTCGGACATTCCAATCCGGGGTGTTTTTAATTTTCTGTGTTTTAAATGTATGTGTTTTGTGGGTAATTTCTCCCTTATGGGATAATAAAGATTTTTATATTTGTCATTTTTGTTTACCGACTTTATTTTTATATCAGGTATAATTTTGGTATTCTGACACTGGTTGCCGCCCTAGGCTTGGGATGTGACGTCCAATTTCACTTACAGTACAGAATGGGTCACTACGCGCCATTCTTTCAATCAGACGATCCTCCGCGCACCTCTTGCTGTCATACCAATTCGTTGTTGTTCTCCCAACCTCCGGGACACGCAACGTTGAATAGTGTCGACATCTCGGCCTATACTCGTAGCGATCCGCTGGAGTGATAAACAAAGGTCTCTCAGTTTAATGATTCTGTCCCTCTCAGTTTGCGACAAGTCGCGATAACTGGCATGTCGACGAACAGGAGGCATCACACAATCATCCCACATCACTTGATCTGATTTTTGAGGTTTCAGATGGCTAAAAAACATTGCTTTTAATCTGGCTTTTATGCCCTTACCACATGCCACAGATTTGATCATTTGCATATTTTAGCAACACCTGCTACTTCCTCGATTTGCATAACCTTACGGCTTGCCCTTTTTAGTGTTGCAATTTCAATGTTGAGGAGCGTATATAAAGCCACGCAGTCTGCCTTTACAAACTTGTAAAAGAATGGGTCGTTCTAAAGAGGTCACTGAATTCTAGTGTGGTACTGTAATAAAATGTCACTGTTGCAACATGTCAATTTGCTAACTTTCTTCCCTACTCGATATTCCACAATCAACTGTGTGTGGTATTATTGCAAAGTAGAAGCGTTTAAAGCAACTCAGCCATGAAGAGGCAGAACACGTAAAGATATAAGACGAGGTTGCCAAGTGCTGAGGGGCAAAGTGCATAAAAGTTGCCAACGCTACGCTGACTCAATAACTGCAGAGTTCCAAAGCTCCTCTGTCATTTACATCAGCATAAAAACTGTGCTGGAAGCTTCATTGTATGGGTTTCCGGGTAGCAGACGGACAAAAAAAACGTTGTACATGTCATTTTACTGTCCATATTGGCGGATCATGTGACTTACTCAGGGGGTTTGGACAAACTGATGACATTAATTCCAGCCTTCCTTTTTTTCTCGCAGATCCGTGAATACTAATGACATGCAGACACACTATGGAAATGGACCGCAAATACGGACAATGGATCTGTGGTTTTGCGGACCACAAAATCACCATAGTCATGTGCGTTAGGCCTTTAATTTGCGACTCTGGTTTGAATTAACATATAATTGTAATGTTTTTTCATGAGAAAAGTGGATCCTTGACCAGCAGCCAGTTTGGCGCAGGCTAAACTAATTTACAGAGTCTAAGATATCTTCCCTTTCTTCACCTTTAACCCCTGCATGGAGTTATAGACTTTCCCAGGTAGATTCACAGGTGTATCTATGTTTTGCATAATGTGATCACACACTCAATATACAGTTCGATATACTATCCAATGACTCCAATCCACTTATTTTCATTCTTGGAAAAGAATCAGATCTAATGATCAGTAATATAGGTGTTTTAAACTTACATTCTCGGTATGTGGAAATGACTACAAGAGTATTTGTTCAATGTTCACTTACATGTCTAGGTATTATCTTGCCATTATGCAAAGATCTAGACATATCTGGTCACGGGTAGGTAATAATGATCTTACCTGTAAGGGCTTTTTTACACGGGCCAATGATCGGGAAAACAAACGTTCATCTGAACATTCGTTCCTGATTATTTCCCTATGCTTGTTTGTTGCTTGATTACATCTTTTATGTGTCCGGAAAAATGGTCGCTTGTCAGAAGCACATTTCGCAATGTCAGCAGGGAATGTGCTGCCGACAAGATGCAAACTGTATGGGGATGAACAATTATATTAATGATCGTTCGTCCCCATACTTGCGATCATTGCTTTGTTTGAATAGAGCAAACAAGCGCTGATCGACATTCTGAATATCTCCCATGTAAAAGGACCTTAAACTCTGCCATGTGTTTGTTCACCTTTATACAATATATTGTAAGTCTACAAACAACTTTATTTAATGAGAACAATATGCTGCTTCTAAATGCATTAGTAGACCCGCTTACAGATATTGTGCAAATAAACTGTCCAAATTGAAATTACTTTAACAGTATGAGGTTTAATTGAAATTGTGTACAGCAGTAAACAGCTCCATTACAAGGGAGATTTCACCCAACATGAAAAAAATGCTTACTGCCTTTTGCAGATAGAATTTTGTCTTTTTCTTTTAGGCTCAGTACATGTGTTAAACAATTTCCTTTAAGCACAAAAGACTGTTGGAGTTATCAGATTTGGGGGTTTGCCCACTTGGCACAGTACCCCATAATTACTCTGCCAGCACAATTGTCCAGATAGAACTCATTACAAGCACTGTGTGACATAATACATATATGTGGGTGGCAGATGTTGTGAGCTGCCTCCATGTTATTGTAGAAATACTTCAAGGCAATACTAATGGTAAACACAATCTACATTATTAAGACAAATAACTATTTATTATATTACTTCAGATATATGAAGAACTATTGTGTTTATAAATAAGTAACTATATAAGGTCATATTGTTTGTTTTGTGTTTTTTTTCCTGCTTTTCAGTATGATGTTATATATCTTGTATAATCACATATACCTTGAGTTAGCTGAAATTTAACATATTATATCCAGCAGCACTTTGTATACCAACCTCAATTCATCAATAATGAAAAAAAACCTTTTAAAAAAAGTTCAACGTTCTCATCTTCAATTTAGCAACTAATATAAATAAAAAGGTAAACAAAACAGATAAAAGCTTTTGAAAGCAAGTTTTTATTACCGATAAATGGCTTTGTAATGTCTTTTTTTAAGTGCTGGTGAGTACGCTTGACATACATGCACAATCTTAAAAAGAAACACACATTAGCACATACGTTAACCTCATGGTTATATTTATTATAAAGGAATTTATTGTTGGTTTGTAAAAGCTGTGGAAGAAACAAGTGAATTTATTGTTTAATTCAGGTAGTCCAATGCTTTATTTTTTTTCCTCAAAACCCAGTAGTTTAGTGTTTTTTTTTCTTAAAGCGAACCTGTCACTGGGTTTGGGGCCACTAAACCACAAGCATGTTGTTATGCAGCTGGAGTTTAGCTCCCAAACATGCCCATGTTGAAACTGGCTGTTTTGGTAATAGGTAGTAAAATAACTTTTAATTTACTAACATGAGTCCTGGAGATAAGTCCAGCGGCTTTAGGCACATGCACATTGCGCAGATAAAACTGACTACGGTACACCCCGGTTTTGACATGTGCATGTTTGGAACGCTAAACCCAAGCTGCATGACGACATTCTGGTGGTTTGTAGCTGCAGACCTAGAGATAGAATACCTTAAGGATTATGCAGATATTTCATCATTCCTGGTTGTCCAGTATCAATTCCTAAAATTTACATAGTTGGTGTTTTAAAAAAAGGACATACTGCCATCAAGTTCAGTCCCCCTTGCTAATCAGGAAGTAGGTAAAAGCCAAACTTGAATTGAAAAAACCTCCCTGACAACTACTGTGGATAAACCATAAAGGTGCAGTCACATGTGGCAAATATTGTTGCAGAAATTTATGCTACTGAACATCATTTACACTCATCTGAATGGAGTTATTTCTGCTGCAGGAGCTTAGATTTCTGCACGTTCCATTCAAAAGAACAGAACTGATTTTCAGTCGCAGAAATTTTTGCAACGAAATCTGAATGCAACATAAACATGTAAAATGGCAATAACCCTTCAATTACTGTACTTTACACAGTTTAGTATAATCTGAAATATACATATATTTTACACAGCAATCCCTCTACAAGGTCATTACTAAATACTCTGCTGAAAAAAATTAAGGGAACACTTAAGCATCACAGTATAAGCCCAAGTCAATTAAACTTCAGGGACAATAATATGTTCAGTTAAGAAGAATAAGCGATTGTGAATCAATTTCACCTGTTTTGGTGCAAATGAAAGTGACAAGAGGTGCATTAGCAAGAAAACTCCAAAAAACTTAATGGTTCTGAAGGTGGTGGCCATAGACAATCCCTCTCTCTTTATCATTCCAGACTGATTTTTCTTGTGTGTACTTTTCACTATTGGTAGCATGAGGTGGAACCTGCAGACCATTCAGGTTTCATAGGTAGTCCAGGTCCTCCAGGATGGCACATCCATACATGCCATCACAAGATACTTTCCCATAGTCTAAAGAGCATGGAGCAGATACCCGGACATGTCTCGTTACACGAGAAGACCCAAACAAAGTTGCAGAAGGGCATGAACCCATTGGCAAGATCGGCATCTCCTCTTTTGTGCAAAGTGGAACAGGAGGAGCACTGCCAGAGTCCTACAAAATGACCTTCAGCAAGCTACTGGTTTGCATGTTTCTGACCAAACTGTTAGAAATATACTCCATGAGGGTGGCATGAGACCCTGACGTCGTGAAGTGGGACCTGTGCTCACAACCCAGCACCGTGCAACTCGTTTGCCATTCGCCAGATACAACCAGAATTGGCATGTCTGCCATTGGCGCCCTGTTCTCATCACAGATGAAAGCAGGTTTCTACTAAGCACATGTTTCAGACGTGCAAGAGTCTCAAGACACCTTGATGCATACAACATCAACCAACATTATCGGTTTAGTGGTGGGTCAGTGATGGTCCTGGGAGCCATAGCCTTGAAAAGTCGTACAAATCTCTATGTGATAACCAACGGTACCCTGACTGCTATTAGGTACCGGGATGAATTTCTGAGAGCCATTGTCAGACTTTTCGCTGGGGCAGTGGTTCCTTGGTTTCTCCTGGTGCAGGATAATATCCAGCCTCATTTGGCCCGAGTGTGTAGGTAGTTCATTGATGATTAAGGCATTACTGCCTTTCACGTGCCCCAGACTTAAACCCAAATAAGAACCTCTGGGACATTATGAATCAGTGCATTTGACAAGGCCAAACAGCACCACAGACTGTCCAGGAG
Organism: Rhinoderma darwinii; assembly: GCF_050947455.1. Taxonomy (NCBI): domain Eukaryota; kingdom Metazoa; phylum Chordata; class Amphibia; order Anura; family Rhinodermatidae; genus Rhinoderma; species Rhinoderma darwinii. The sequence continues at coordinate 192,048,143 of NC_134689.1, read as the reverse complement.
CTCACTGATGCCCTGATACAGTTGTCTCATTAGGAGCATGCCCAGGCTTTTACCGGCACATCAGGGCCACACACACTGCTGAGTCCCAATATGAGTTGCCGTGATGACATTCACGCAACTTGGATCCGCCTGTGATTTAAATTTCTTATTTTAAATTTTTGCCATGATTTGGAATCCAGCCATCAATTGGATGATGATTTTGGTTTCCATTGATCATTAATGCGTAATTTTGTTCTCAACTAATTACACAATTTATATCAGTAAAGATTTTTTAATTTTTCATTCATTGAGATCCGGTGTGTAAAGCGTACCTAACATTTCAGGTGACTTTTCAGAATAAGCTGTCATATGTGTATACACTATTTCTGGCTATTATATGACTTTTATCCTGCATTTTTTTTAGCAGTTTTCCCCTCTGCAGCTCTATCTCTAATTCTCAGTTGTCTCTGAGCTAGTGGGCGGAGCCAAACGGCTATCATGTCTTCTATATACTGCACACATAGAAGAGGAGAATCCTGGTCTTGTCTCTTCTGCTTTGTAACTATGACAGATTTTGCTTGACAACAGGGAGTGGACAGAAGATTAACCCCTTAATGACCAGCCTATTTTAGACGTTAATGACCAAGCCATTTTTTTACGTTTTTCCATCGTCTCATTCAAAGAGCTATACACTTTTTATTTTTGCGTCGACATAGCTGTATAAAGTTTTGTTTTTTTGCAGGAAAAGTTGTACTTTTTAATACCACTATTTTGGGGTACATAGAATTTATTGATTAACTTTTATTAACTTTTTTTGGGGGGGAATAGAAAAAAAACCAACAATTTCGCCACACTTTTTTGCGTCCTAAATTTACGCTGTTTACCGTGTGGTATAAATAACACAATAACTTTATTCAGCGGGTTGTTGCGATTGCAACAATACCAAATTTGTATAGTTTTTGTATGTTTTACTGCTTTTACACAGTGAAAACACTTTTTTTTCAAAATTATTTGTTTTTGTGTCTCCATATTTGAAGAGCCGTAATGTTTTTATTTTTTCGCCGATGCAATTGTAGGAAGGCTTTTTTTTGCGCAATGACTTGTAGTTTTTATCGGTACCATTTTGGAGTAGATGCGACTTTTTGATCACTTTTTATCACATTTTTTTTTAAGGCTGGATTCAAAGAAAACAGCAATTTTTGCAAGTTTTTTTATTTAATTTTTTACGACGTTCACCGTGCGGGTTAAATGATGTAATAAGTTTATAGTTGGGGTCGTTACGAATGCAGTGATACCAAGTATGTGTAACTTTTTTACTTTATTTTGTTTGTTAATAATAAAGCAGTTTGTAAGGGGGAAAAAGTGGGTTTTTAATTTTTTTTTTTACTTTTTATTAAACTTTTTTTTAACTTTTTCACTAGTCCCACTAGGGGACTTCACTATGCGATAATCCGATCGCATTTATAATACACTGCAATACTTCTGTATTGCAGTGTATTATGCCTGTCCGTGTAAAACGGACTGGCATCTGCTAGGTCATGCCAGAGGCATGACCTAGCAGGCATACACTACAGCCAGACCTGGGGGCCTTTATTAGGCCCCCGGCTGAAATCGGAGAAACAGACACTCGGCGATCTTATCGGCGGGTGTCAGTTGGATGAGAGGGAGCTCCCTCCCTCTCTCCAAAACCACTCAGATGCGGTGCATGGGTGCATGCGGTGCATCTGAGGGGTTAAATGGGTGAGATTGATACTAATATCGATCTCACCCGGCAGAGCAGGGACGCCCCCAGCCCTCAGCTACCTCTGCCAGCTGAGAGTAGGGAGATTTGACAGCTCCCTGCTCTGTTTACTTATTCCGATGCCGCGACGTAAAAAGTCTATGGCATCGGAATAAGGCACGTTAGTGACCGACGTAGAAACACTATGGGCCGGTCACTAACGGGTTAAAGGAAGATAGACACCTAGTAGCAGTAACTTCACACAGAATCTGCATGGATAAAATAACTAAATTTTTAACAGTAAGTAAATGACCAAGTTGATGTATATTAGGTATACTATCAGATTAGCATAAATTGTTTGAAAAGTTAGAGTCCATTTAAGTGTTTCCTTATTTTATTTTTTGGTGAGCATTGTACATTAAAAGAAACAGGGCCCAATACTGACCACTGTGGCACTCCACTAGTAACTGTCAGCCAATCTGAGTATGTTCCATTAATTTAACCACCTGTTTTTTTTCTATCACTGTGACATAACCCTGACATTTTCAAAATAATTTTTTTTCTCTAGGAAATTAGATCCATGATACTATGATTTCCAGGTGTGAAGGGAAAAGACCTTATGGCACAGAAGCCCCTTTTGCTTCAACTTGCAATATGTATTTTTAATTTTTGGAGAAAAAAGCAAAAACATCTTTGTCAGGGTTAGAAATTTTTGTGCTGTTGAACAGAACACTTCACAATGCATCCTCTGTAGATGGCTAACAATGATATGGTAGTCTTTATTTAGCTAAAGGTGCCCACACACATAAGATGACGGTCGGCCAATCCTGCCAATATCAGCGGGACCAGGGGATCATGTAATGTGTATGGGGTGTTCCGACTCTCTCCCGACGGCAGATGTTAGAGGAAAGAAGGATCGGCATGCTGGATTTAAACATGGCCAATCCTTTGTCCCCGGAGGAGATAAGCTTCTGCCAGAGGATTCTGGCAGCGGTTTATTCCTCTGTTCCTTCTGAAAACACTTGCAAGCTCGGCCGAGCATGCATGTGTATGGAGAAGTAGTAACCTTTAGCTACTAAAAGAAGCTACAGATCTAATAAAAAAAAAGCTTGACATTTGTTAGACATCACAATATAGCTTCAAATATATCATTATTCAAAGGGGTTTATTGGTACTAAGGCCTCCTTCCCACAGATATTTTTCTGGCAATTTAAACTGCATCAAAAACATCAATGTTATTAAAATGTAACATGCATTTTATTGGCATTTTTAGTGGCCTTTTTAATTTAGTGCCATTTGGCACATGTTTTCTTTTTGGGAGTTTTTAAAGTCCTATAGAGAAGTCTATGGGTAAAACGCCCGACAAAATGCCATACCCACAGCATGCTGCGTTTTCAGTTTTCCGTCGATGGCACAGTGTGAGGGTTTATTAGCATTTTTTTGTATTAGTAGATAAAAAATTTTGATAATTTTTTAATTTATTTTTTTGATGGAGGCAAGTTGACCTAAAAATTGCATTTATTTATTTACCTTACAGAATTCACCATGTGGGATAAAAAACATTATATTTTAATAGTTCAGATCATTATGGACATGGCAATACCAACTATGTTTATGTTTTTATTGTTTACATTACTTAAAACAAATGGAAAACATTTTTTTACTTCTTACTTTTTTATATAGATTGTTGAAAACTTTATTAAACGTATTTAAATTATTTTTTTTAGCCCCACTAGGGGATTTGAACATGTGATTGTTTGATCACTTGTACAATACATTGCAATACTTAAGTAATGCAATTTATTGTACTCTGAGCCTTTTCCTATTAAGCCTTTGGCAGGGCTTAATAGGAGTCCTAACATGGCAGAGCTGTGGGGCAGATGCGGGAGTGGATGTGAGGGGGGGGGGGGGCGATGGGGTGACAGAAGGGGGCCGCTGTCACTATTGACCACTGCATATAAGTGCTAAAACGGCTGGAATCAGAGTTATCTCCAATCCTGGCTGCTAGAGAAGGGTGTCAGCCTCCAATGCAGATGTGAATGAGGCCCAACCTGTGCTGCAGATGGAGCGGGCTCAGCTCCTGAACTTACATCATACTTTCCCTTCCAACTTCTGTCAGGGATATACGACGGATGTCGGGAAGGAGTTAAAGGGGTTTTCTCATCAGGAAAATTTATGGCATATCCACCCGATATGCCATAAATGCCAGATAGATGCGGGTCCTGCCTCTGGGACCCGCACATATCTCTAGAACAGGGCCCCCTAAATCCCGTTCTTTCTTTTTCTGTTCCTGCTGCCACTTGTAATTTTTGACCATGTAAATAGAAAACAGTGTAGCTTGCTGAGCTACGTTATTTCCATAACTCCCATAGAAGTAAATGGCAGTTACGGAAACAGCACAGCATGCAAGCTACGCTGTTTCCATAACTGCCATTCAGTTCTATGGGACTTACGGAAACAGCGAGCTACACTGTTTTCTACTAACATGGTCGGAAATTAAAAAAAGCCAGAGAAAACAGAGAAAGATAGAATAGGGTTTAGGGGCCCAATTCTAGAGATAGGTTCATGTCCCAGAGGTGGGACCCGCATCTATCTGATATTTATGACATATCCTGTGGATATGCCATAAATGTACCAGATGGAAGAACCCTTTTAAGGAGCCTCTTCAGTAATGAGCAGTCTATGTAACTCAGCATAGTAAGGTACTTTATGGGTTACTTGTGAGATTTTAGAAATACAGCCATATTGGTTGTCATATTGTCACTAAATATATTTATAACTGTGGGCACAGCAATAAACTCTATTTGGGAATCCTGGAGAATAGTTTTAAATATATTGGTTAAACATTAAAGGGCTTTGCAGCTCAGCAAATAATCTGATTGCAAATGATTGATGATTGCAAAAGCTCCATCTCTCTTCTTTTTATGATTATAGAACAGATTGCCTAAATATATAATACGCCTCATACCAGCTAAAATGGATGTATACAGTCATTTTATAATTTAAACATTATATTAGAATTAAGAAAGATATGTATAATATCGATATCTATACAGGTCCTTCTCAATTAATTAGAATATCATCAAAAAGTCCAAAAGTTAATTTATTTCAGTAATTCAATTCAAAAAGTGAAACTCATATATTATATAGATTCATTACACACAGAGTGATCTACTTCCAGCATTTTTTCTTTTAATGTTGAAAATTATGGCTAACAGTTAATAAAAATCAAAAATTTAGTCTCTGAGAAAATTAGAATATTCTATAAAAGTTGAAGATTATAGACTCATGGTGTCACACTCTAATCAGCTAATCAACATAAATAGGGTCCACAATCATGGGGAAGACTGCTGACTTGACAGTTGTCCAGAAGACAGTAATTGACACCCTCCACAAGGAGGGTAAGCCACAAAAGGACATTGCTAAAGAAGCCGGCTGTTCATAGAGTGCGGTGTCCAAGCATATTAACCTCTTAACGCCGAAGGATGGATATATCCGTCCTCTGCAGCTGCTAGTTCGCGCATATCTGTCCTGTTTGATATATCCGTCCTGTGATGGCGCGGGTACTGCCACTGTACCCACGCGATCAGCAGCAGGAGCACGGCTGCTCCGATTCCGCCAGTTTAACCCATTAAGTGCCGCTGTCAATAGTAACAGCGACATCTAATGTGTTTGACAGAGGAAGCTCCCTCTGTCACCCCGTCGGCGCCCCCGCAAACAAATCGCGGGTTGCCGTCGGGTTTCCATGGCAGTCAGGGGCCTAACAAAGATCCCCAGGTCTGCCTTCAGCAAATGCCTAACAGATTGCCTGTCAGATTTACACTGACAGGCAATAATGCTTTGGCATACTAAGTATACCAAAGCATTATATATGCGATCAGCAGATCGCATAGTGAAGTCCCCTGGTGGGACTAAAAAAAAAATGTAAATCAGTTAAATAAAGTTTGTGGAAAAAAATAAATTACAGTCAAAATCAAATAAAACTAAAAAGTGGTTTTATTTAGTAAAAGTGTCAAAACAAATAACACATACACATATATGGTATCCCCGCGATCGTAACGACTTGAACAATAAAATGAACACATTAATTAAACCGCCAGATGAACGGCGTCCAAAAAAAAATGCAAAAAACAATGGCAAAATTCTCTCTTTTCTCCCATTCCCCCCATAAAAAAATAAAATAAAAGTTAATCTATAAGTCCTATGTACCCCAAAATAGTACTAATGAAAACTACACATTGGTCCGCAAAAATCAAGCCCACATATGGCCACATTGACGGAAAAATAAAAAAATTACGGCTCTTGGAATGCGGCGATGCAAAAACAAGTAATTTTTTTCTAAAAGGGTTTTTATTGTGCAAACATAGAAAAACATATAAAACCTTTACATATTTGGTATCCCCGTAATCGTGCCGACCCATAGAATAAAGTTAACATGTTATTTATGCTACATAGTAAACGGCGTAAATTTATAAAGTGAAAATCAATGCTGGAATAGCTGCTTATTTTCAATTCTCTCCTAAAATAAAGTTAATAAAAGTTAATTAATATATTATAAGCATCTAAAAATGGTACAATTACAAAATACAACTCGTCCCGCAAAAACAAGCCCTTATACGGCTATGTAGACGGAATTAAAAAAAAGTTACGACTCTTGGAATGCGACCGTGAAAAAACAAAAAATAATCCTTGGTCATTAACGTGCAAAATGGCCCGGTCATTAAGGGGTTAATGGAAAGTTAAGAGGAAGGAAAAAGTGTGGTAATAAAAGGTGCACAAGCAACAGGGATAACCACAGCCTTGAAAGGATTGTCAAGAAAAGGCCATTCAAGAATCTGGGGTAGATTCACATGGAGTGAACTGTGGCTGGAGTCAGTGCTTCAACAGCCACCACACACAGACGTATCCAGGACATGGGCTACAACTGTCACATTCCTTGTGTCAAGCCACTCATGACCCAGAGACAACGTCAGACGTGTCTCACCAGGGAGAAAAATGACTGGTCTGTTGCTCAGTGGTCCAAAGTCCTGTTTTCAGATGAAAGTAAATTTTGCATTTAATTTGGAAATCAAGGTCCCAGAGTCTGGAGGAAGAGTGGAGAGACATCAATCCAAGTTGCTTGCGGTCCAGTGTGAAGATTCCACAGTCAGTGATGGTTTGGGGGCCATGTCATCTACTGGTGTTGGTCCACTGTGTTATATCAAGTCCGGAGTCTAGCAACACTTCATGCTTCCCTCTGCTGAAAAGCTTTATGAAGATTCTGATTTCAACAGGACTTGGCACCTGCCCACACTGCCAAAAGTACCAATACCTGGTTTAATAACCACAGTATTACTGTGCTTGATTGGCCAGCAAACTCGCCTGACTTGACTTAAACCCCATAGAGAATCTATGGGGTATTGTCAAGAGGAAGATGAGAGACACCAGACCCAACAATACAGACGAGCTGAAGGCCGCTATCAAATCAACCTGGGCTTCCATAACACCTCAGCAGTGCCACAGGCTGATCGCCTCTATGCCGCACCGCATTGATGCAGTAATTCATGCAAAAGGAGCCCCGACCAAGTATTGAGTGCATATACGGTACATACTTTTCAGTAGGCCAACATATTGGTAAAAAAAACAAACATTTTTGGAATTGGGCTTATATAATATTCACATTTTCTGAGACTAAATTTTGGGTTTTCATTATCTGTTAGCCATAATCTTCAACATTAAAAGAAAAGAAATGCTGGAAATAGATAACTCTGTGTGTAATGAATCTATATAATATATGAGTATCACTTTTTGAATTGAATTACTGAAATAAAATAACTTTTTGATTATATTCTAATTCATTGAGAAGGACCTGTATCTATATAAGTTGCTCTGTTGTTATCATTATTGCCTTGCAGCATTGGGGTACTGGATTCAAATACGGTCAAGGACAACATATGCATGGAATTTGTGTGTACACCCAGTGTTTGCATGGATTTCCTCTGGTTACTTTGGTTCGCTGGTTTCCTCCTACACTCCAAGACATACTAAGGCCTTGTTCAAACAGTGCAGATTTGATGCAGATTTTGCATGTATTTTTTAAGCCAAAACCAAGAATGAAACCTAAATAGAAGAAACATATATAAAGGAAGGCCTTAAAGAGGCTCTGTCACCAGTTTATTACCATATTTTTCAGACTATAAGACACAGTTTTTAGCAAGAATAAATCTTGCTAAAAAGTCCCTGTGTCTTATAATCTAATAGTCCGCAGTCAAGGAACGGCGGGGGGATGTTTGGAGTGGGCTCATGTGCTGAGCCCGCTCGATACGCTGCAGGTGTCAGCTGTGTTTTGCAGCTGGCACGCTGCTCTAATGGCCAGGAACAGCATTGCGCTGTTCCTGGCCGTTCAAAGGGCTTGTGCCATAAACCAAATGTATCCCCTATCCACAGGATAAGGGATACATGTGCGATCGCGGGGGTCTGACCGCTGGGACCCCCAGCTATAAGTAGAACAGGGACCGAAAGACACCAAGAGCGCTACATGAGAAGCTTTGACTTTCGCGTTCTGTGTCCGGCAGCTCCATAGAGATGAATGGGATTCTTTTGCGCATGCGCGAGCGGCTCTCCATTGATTTCTATGGAGCCTACGAACAAATAAGCCGGACACAGAACCCGGAAGTCCAAGCTTCTCAGGTAGCGCTCTGGGTGACTTTGCGTCCCCTGTCCTCCTTATCGCTGGGGGTCCTAGCGGTTGAACCCCCAGTGATCACACATGTGCCTCCTATCCTGTAGATAGGGGATACATGTGTTTTATGGCAAATCCCTTTAACTAGTTAAATGCCACGGTCAATAGCGACTGCTGCATTTATAGGGGTTTTTCCATGAAGGACTTTTATGACATATCCACAGGATATGTCATAAATATCAGATAGATGCAGGTCCCACCTCCGGGAGTTGCGTAAACAGCGTAGCTCTGCGAGAAGAAAAAGATAGATACATTTTCAGGAGTGTAAAAAAAAAAAAATTTAAAATTTTTTTTTTAATATAACAACCTTTTCCCATTTTTCCACAAGCATTTTTCACGGTCGCATTCCAAGAGTCATAACTCTTTTTTTATTCCGTCTATATAGCCGTATAAGGGCTTGATTTTTGCGGGACGAGATGTATTTTGTAATTGGACCATTTTTAGATGCTTATAACATATTGATTAACTTTTATTAACTTTATTTTAGGAGAGAATTGAAAATAAGCAGCTATTCCAGCATTGATTTTCACGTTATAAGTTTACGCCGTTTACTACGCAGCGTAAATAACATGTTAACTTTATTCTGTGGGTCGGCACGATTACGGGGATACCAAATATGTAGAGGTTTTATATGTTTTTCCTACGTTTGCACAATAAAAACCCTTTTAGAAAAAAATTACTTGTTTTTGCATCGCCGCATTCCAAGAGCCGTAACGTTATTATTTTTCCGTCGATGTGGCCGTACGTGGGGTTGATTTTTGCGGGACAATGTGTAGTTTTTATTAGTACTATTTTGGCGTACATAGGACTTATAGATTAACTTTTATTTTATTTTTTATGGGGGGAATGGGAGAAAAGAGAGAATTTTGACGTTGTTTTTTGCGTTTTCTTTGGACGCCGTTCATCCGGCGGTTTAATTAATATGTTCATTTTATTGGTCAAGTTGTTACGATCGCTGGGATACCATATATGTGTATGTGTGATTTGTTTTGACCGTTTTACTAAATAAAACCACTTTTTGGGCCAAAAAAGTAGTTTTATTTGACTTTGACTGTAATTATTTTATTTTTTTTTTCACAAACTTTATTTAACTGTTTTACATTTTTTTTTTTAGTCCCACCAGGGGTCTTCACTATGCGATGTGCCGATCGCATATATAATGCTTTGGTATACTTAGTATACCAAAGCATTATTGCCTGTCAGTGTAAAACTGACAGGCAACCTGTTAGGTCATGCCTCCGGCATCGCCTAACAGGCAGATGCTGAAGGCAGACCTGGGGGTCTTTGTTAGACCCCCGGCTGTCATGGAAACCCGACGGCGACCCGCGATTTGTTTGCGGGGGCGCCGATCGGGTGACAGAGGGAGCTCCCCCCTCTGTCAAACACATTAAATGCCGCTGTCACTATTGACAGCGGCATTTAATGGGTTAAACTGACGGAATCGGCGCGCGCTTCGATTCTGGCAGTTGCAGCAGGAGCCAGGATGTGTATAACAGCCGTGCTCCTGCCGCTGATCGCGTGGGTACAGTATCAGTACCCGCGCCATCACAGGACGGATATATCCGTCCTCCTGCGCGAACTAGCAGCTGCTGAGGACGGATATATCCGTCCTTCGGCGTTAAGGAGTTAATGTAACTCTAAATGATATGATCACAGCTAATTTGGAAAGGCAACTTACAAATATTCAATAAAATTTCACAAGAACCGTCAATTTCGTAGTCATAGGATGTACTTTAAAAAGACAGTACAGTAAACAGTGAGCATCTGTTTCCCAGAAATATGTGTGACTAACAGCGAGAACATCAAAGTTCAATTCCCAGATTGCAAGAAGATATTTCTGACTGTTAGTAAAACAGATCAGGCTCATATAACTTGTTTAGCATGAAAATTATTGCTGTTGCTGTATACAAGGTTTAGAAGAAAAAGTTATTTTGAATTTGCTTACTGGTATAGTGTGAAATTATCATGAAAAAATAACTAAAAGTGTATGATGCCAAAAATAATAGATCATGAAGGTAGGAGGTACACATAGAAAATACCAAAAGAAAAATAATTTGAACGACAAAGTAAAAATTTCCTGTTAAGTAATTTACAAATGCAAAATAAAACTAGCCTGACTTTTCCTGAGTAAATACAGATTATGAGATACTGAAAAGAGCTAAAAAGACTGTAGGAAATAATGTCTGGCCAATGTCAGCTATTTATGAATAGTTACAGTGTGTGAATATGAGAAACATTAGAAGGCCTGACAGAGCCTGGAAATTCCTAACAATTAAGCCTGGTGGTATTCAAGTGCTGCCCAGCAATCCGAGTAGAAAAACGGGAAGGATTATATTAAATGTCAGTAGTCTGGGAACTGCTTTTCTGAAGGAACAAAATACCGACACATTCTTTCATATGAACAAAGCCATTAAAGGTATCTGTTTATAAAGTGGGGACTTTTGTCATGGAATACGCTGAATATGGTCAGCAAGAAGAATTTAACAGGGCTAATCCATATTTTATTGGGGTAGAAAAGTAACTTTGTATAATACTTGTAACTTAATACATGGTAGAATATTTAATATATAAGAGAGCAATATATAGAGTTAAATGTAAAACTTTTATGTGGCAACTACAAAATATATGTTAAAAGAAAACTCTCTATCCAAGATAACTAAAACATTCAATTAAATTCACTATTTGTATGCACCTTTAATAACTAAACTTCATAACATATGTGTCTTGTCTGGACTAGGCAGTCAATAAATGCCATATACTGTATGTTTAAAGGGAATGTATCATTAGAAAATGACGTTATTTAAATGGTTATTCCCATCTTTTAAAATGATGGCATATACCTAAGATATGTCACCACTTTATGATCAGTGGGGGCCTGACCTCTGGGACCCCCAACGATTCTGGGAATGAAGAAGCTACAGCGCTGATGTAGCGTTGCCTCCCCTTCTAGATTTACCTGCACAGCACGCTCCTGACCATCCAGCTGTGCAAGGTACTTCAGCGGGCCCTATTCACTTGAATGGGGATATGTTGCAGTTCGGTGTACACTGGGTTCCCAGGGCACCGCTGTGCACAGAAAAACAGTGAAAGGGACGCAGAGCTAAATCAACACTGTGGTCCCTTCATTCTCAGGATCGGTTGTGGCCACAGCGGTCAGACTCCCAATGATCATAAATGGTATATTGCTAGGCTAAAATATTTGAAAAAGAATTTGGTGATTTTTTTTTTGTTCTTACTATCTACATTAAAAAAAAATATTTCAATATTCCAATTTTCACACTGGCCACTAGAGCAGTCACAATAGGCTGACACTTCCTGTTTTATGTAGCTCACATAAATCAATTACTAGGACAGAATGAGCAGAGTCACCTCATTATCATTAGATAGTGGGCAAGTTATGAGGTTTTCCAGTGAGTTAGGCTTCGTTCACATCTGTGTCAGGGTCCCGTTCTGATGTTCCGTCTGAGCTTTCCATCAGAACGGGACCCGGAACTGACACAAACGGAAACCGGAGGTTTCCATCACAATTGATTTCAATGGTAACGGATCCGGTGCTAATGGTTTCTGTTTGTCTCTGTTGTGCAATGGAACCGTCGTTTTGGCAGAATCAATAGCGTAGTCGAGCTGCCGACCGATTTCTGGGCAGAGGTGTGGCGCATCTCCTCCAAATTCACGGATTTCCTCCTTCCGCATACGCCGGCCTTTTTCCTGCTCCATCTGTGCGAGGTTCCATTATCTATGTACCGACGCTCTGTGGTTCGCCACCTGGTGAACGCAGCTAGAGCGTGTATTCCTGCACTGTGGAGACAAACTTGCCCTCCATCGGTTGGCATGTGGTTCGGCAAGATCCAGGAGATTATGAGAATGGAGGATCTCACGGAATCCATGAGAGGGACTCATGCTAAATTCCTCAAAACTTGGAATCACTGGGTCAAATTCCAATCTTCTGTTGAGTTCAGGAACATTGTGGCTTCTTGAATATAATCCTGAGGCATAGGGGGCATTGTTAGTTTTCTTCCCTCTCCTTCCTCTCTCTGTCTCATCTCCTCTTTTGCTTTTCTCTCTCTTTCTGCTATGTCTACTCACGGACATTTGTGCATGGCTGCGGTTTCAGGATGCATAGGCCATCCGTTTCAATTAATGTATCAGATGTGCGTTTATGTTCTTTTTACACTTATTGTGGAAACATATACTGGCCTGCGAGCCGATGTTTGTGCTGCAGATGTGTGCACTATCGTGTTTTGTGTTGTGGAAAATGGAAAATAAAAGAATTCATAAAAAATAGCGTAGTCGACTACGCTATTGATTCCGGCAAAACGACGGAATCCATTGCACAACTGAGACAAACGGAAACCATTGGCACCAGATCCATCACCATTGAGATCAATGGTAATGGAAGCGGAAACCTCTGGTTTCCGTTTGTGTCAGTTCAGGGTCCCATTGTGACGGAAAGCTCAGACGGAACGTCAGAACGGGACCCTGACGCAGATGTGAACGAAGCCTTACGTATTGCTATCCTATCTTATGTAGGCCTCCAGTAGCACAATAGAACTATCATTAATGGGGTTTTTTAGTGAGAAAAAAATTGATGGCCTATGCTCAGGATAGGCCATAATTATCTTATTTGGTTGGGTTTCAACTCTCAGCACCCCCACCGATCAGCTGTTTTGAAGAGGCCATGGCACTCATGTGAGTACTGCTTTCCCTGCATTTCTGTGAAGGAAGTAAATAGGATAAGGCTGGGTTCACACAACCTATTTTCAGCAATAAACGAGGCGTATTATGCCTCGTTTTATGCCTGAAAATAGGGCTACAATACGTCGGCAAACATCTGCCCATTCATTTGAATGGGTTTGCCGACGTACTGCGCAGATGACCTGTCATTTACGCGTCGTCGTTTGACAGCTGTCAAACGACGACGCGTAAAATGACTGCCTCGGCAAAGAAGTGCAGGACACTTCTTTGCAATTTAATTTGAGCCATTCTTCATTGAGGTCAATGAAGAGCAGCTCAAGATTTACGAGCGTCAAAGACGCCTCGCATAATGCGAGGAGGAGCTTTTACGTCTGAAACGACGCAGCTGTTTTCTCCTGAAAACAGTCTGTCTTTTCAGACGTAAAAGACAGTTCCCGTGTGCACATACCCTAAGACTGTAAGGGTATGTTCACACGTAGTCAACAAAAACGTCTGAAAATCCAGAGCTGTTTTCAAGGGAAAACAGACCCTGCTTTTCAGACGTTTTTTTACCAACTCGCATTTTTCGCGGCGTTTTCACACCGTTTTCGCGGCGTTTTTTACGTCCGTTTTTGGAGCTGTTTTCATTGGAGTCTATGAGAAAACAGCTCCAAAAACGTCCAAAGAAGTGTCCTGCACTTCTTTTTACGAGGCGTAATTTTACGCGTCGTAATTGCCGTACGACGCGTAACATTACGCGTCGTGTGGACAATACAGCGTTATACCCATAGAAAGTAATGGGCAGATGTTTGACGACGTATTTGAGACGTATTTCCAGACGTAAAACGAGGCAAAATACGCCTCGTATACGTCTGAAATTTGGCCGTGTGAACATACCCTTAGTGTATGTTCACACACTTAACAAAAAACTTCTGAAAATACGGAGCTGTTTACAGAGAAAACCGCCTCAAATTTTCAGGCCTTTTTGAAGCTGAAAATGAAGCTTCTTTTAATTTGGAGCTTCTTTTCAGGCTTCTTTTCAGATTTCTTTTGAGGCGTTTTTCATAGTGTTCAATGGAAAAGCAGCTCCAAAAAACGCCTCAAGAAATGACATCTTCTTAGGCTGGGTTCACACGACCTATTTTCAGACGTAAACGAGGCATATTATGCCTCGTTTTACGTCTGAAAATAGGGCTACAATACGTCGGCAAACATCTGCCCATTCATTTGAATGGGTTTGCCGACGTACTGTGCAGACGACCTGTCATTTACGCGTCGTCGTTTGACAGCTGTCAAACGACGACGCGTAAAAATACAGCCTCGTCAAAAGAACTGCAGGACACTTCTTTGGACATTTTTGGAGCTGTTTTCTCATAGACTCCAATGAAAACAGCTCCAAAAACGGACGTAAAAAACGCCGCGAAAACGGCGCGAAAAACGGCGCGAAAAACGCGAGTTGCTCAAAAAACGGCTGAAAATCAGGGGCTGTTTTCCCTTGAAAACAGCTCTGTATTTTCAGACGTTTTTGGTCACTACATGTGCACATACCCTAACGCTCCATTTTTTTAAAAACAGCAGCATAAAAAGACGCCCCGTATGAACTAAATGCTGTTTTTCCCATTGATTTCAATGGGCAAATGTTTGTAGGCGTTCAGCTTCTGTTTTTTCATGCGTTTTTCGAGGCGTAAACGCCCCGAAATACGCCTGAAAACACTGCGTGTGAACATACCCTAACACTGTGAACCATCCCCTTCAAACAAGTGATCAGCGGGGGTGCTGCAGTCAAACCTCCACCGATCAGTAATTGATGGCTTATTCTGAGAATAGGCGATACATTTTTTCTCACTGGAAAACCTCTTTAATGACAGTTCTATTGTACTACTGGAAGTCTAGATAAGGTGGGAGAGCAATACTATACACACAGATAAGGCTCTGTATATCTTACCCCTATCACTCTCTGGTCTCTGGAGGAGGGGGCAAAGCCTGTACTCCATCATTTCCCGGAGACTGTAAAAATCTATGACATTTCTCTGTCAATTCACTCCAATTCATTTAATCTGCATTAAAGCAAATACCACCTCCTGCACTGTCTATACAGACAATATAGGAAGGAAGTGTGTGTGCCTCCAATATGGAAGCCACTAGAAAAATAAATAAATAGCTACAACACTTTATTTCTCATCTACATATAATTAATGGAACTAAAATATATGAGACATTCCCTTTTTTAATGTATGTATGGAATTTTGGATACATCTTTGGATGGAGCCATAAAGGAAATCTATGACTAAATTGAAAAAACATGGATTTGGTAGAGGTAGATTAAAAAAATGTAATAATTAAGTTAATGTTACCCTAATTACTTTATTGGTTCTCCCTATTCAAGAAGAAAAATGTTCCGGTGCATCTTTTTTCTTTTCTCTTGAAATCTTCCTTTAGAAAGCAGTTTGTTTTGCGTAATAAAATCTCATTTCCGATAGTTGCGCTCCCTGACAGTAAAATAGTGATACATTTTATCCAAGAAAGTTTGTACTCTGCTGATTATTCTGTTAAAAGAAAGCAGATTGAGATTATCCACTAGTTCAGGGGGTTATGGCATAGCCTTAGAGCTGAGTGGATGCATGGGACTTGTATTCTGTCTATTTGAACAATAAACTGGGCTAATATTCTATTATAACCCCATCTTGCCACAAAGCCCATACACCCTACTTTGCTGGTGACCTACCCATAGGGCTCATCTGATCTGGAGATTAGGTGATTCTGTGTCTGGAGCTCCTGTGTGGCCAGCTGTGGCATCGGGTCCCAGCATCTTGCCTGAGCTGCAAGGCTGCACAGTCTACTCCCTTATCTGTTTTGAAGAACTCCCGTATCCAGGGGAAAACAGACAAAAACAACAAGCCCTTCTGTCTTGGGTGGCAAAACCAGAACCATATTGGCAGGCCCATTTTGATATTGGGCCCCTCTCTTCTATAAATGCCAATGGTCATCATAATGGTCATCATTAACAACAAAAAGCTCAGTTGGATTTATATAGAAGCTCTTTAAATGTTTTGTCTTATAAAGAAAACTCCTGTCCATTTGAACTATTAGGGTATGTTCACACACACTAATTACGGACGTAAATCGGACGAATTAACCCCCAAATTACGTCCGAAATTTCGGTTTGAATGCGTTGACAAACATCTGCCCATTGAAAGCAATGGGCTGACGTTTGTCTGTTCACACGAGGCGTATATTTACGTGCCGCTGTCAAAAGACGGCGCGTAAATAGACGCCCGCGTCAAAGAAGTGACCTGTCACTTCTTGGGGCGTAATTGGAGCCGTTATTCATTGACTCCAATGAAAAGCAGCGCCAATTATGTCCGTAATGGACGCGGCGTTCAAGCGCCTGCACATGCCGTTACGGCTGAAATGACGGGGCTGTTTTCTCCTGAAAACCGCCACGTAATTTCGGCCATTACGGACGCTGTCGTGTGAACATACCCTTAGAGCATATGGACATCATAGAGGGAGTCGTCACTTTGGAAAAGCGGTTTGCCCCAGCAATGACTGGGGATTTACACCATTGGGCCAGCTTCTGCTTTAATGATAACTGTCAGTTACGGCCGTCCTTTGGGGCAAGCACCTGTGCACCGGGCGCATCAACTTCTACTACTGAAGGGGTCACCACTGGCCCCGATGCCCTGGGCACCTAGAGAACAAACTCTGATCACACAATTGGTGCCCGAATCTATGAAAGGCTTAATCCCTATTTATTTATTAATTGGGCAAAGTTATTTGGGCACTGTATGATTGTATCATTTGGGCACTATATGGTATGCCATAAGAGAGAGTGGCATCCATAGAAGGTTCTGCACAGGGTACCAACCAACCTAAGGAAGGCCCTACTGCCAGTCACACCAGCTTTTATCTATAATTCTACAAAAATTACCTGTTATAATCCACTCCATTATTTGTATATGAATAGAGCTGGCTCTGTAGCTTTTTAGAACAACTGCTAAAATTCTACTTGCATTACTGTACTTGCATTACTGTACCAAATGTAAGAAATATACACAACATATAATTTCCATGTAGAAATCTGTTGACATAAAATACCACAGCTGTTGTTTGGCATTGATCCATGTACATTTGTTACTATTTCTTCGCAAATTAAATTGTAATTTTTAGAATTACAATTTCCAGTTGATATTAATATCCCTGTTTTCACAGTTTATAACTAATTATTATTACAACTATAGTTTAGACTTTTATAAGTTTGATGTGTTTTGCTTTTAACAGAAGTCCTTCATTAATTCTGCAAATACTGAAGACAACAAAGATTTAATCATAAGTTTGAACAAAAAGATCTAGATCTGTGCAGTTATTGTGAAATTCCTCAAGATAAATATAGCAAGAAATTCAAGGACTTCACTACAATTCATTTACCTCAATGGCATGTTCTGAAATGTTGAGGTTTTTTGACATGACTAATCTTTAGTTTATGGACATGGTGAAGTTATACAGGTTTTGTGACCTATGGTTTGTGGTTACGAAATCTAATATGCAGTGATCCTGACTAAAATAAGGAAATAATTAAAAACATCTGGAGTACATGCCTGGAAACCAAGATTTTTTTTACAATAATTTTTTTCTTTTTTACGTATCTTCAATTCGAATGTACCTTGAACAGAGAATGGAAGGGATGCATGCAGATATATACTTGTAAGAAATCTATTACAGACAGAATTATTTTAGCTAGAACAGCATTCATTCTGAAATTCCATAATGCAGTACCTACAAGATATGAGTAGAAAAAAAAAGGGTAAGCATTCAGGGGCCTTAGGCCTTATTTACACGAACGTGTTAAACGTCCGTGGGACGGCCGTTGAAACAGCGGTTGTCCCACGGACCTATGTAATTCAATGTGGCCATTCACACAGCCGTTGTTTCAATGGACCGTGTGTAGGGTCCGTGGGAAAATAGGAAATGTCCGTTCTTTTCACGCATCACGCATCCCTCCATAGACTATCAACTCTGAGGGATGCGTGACATCGCGTCCCGCAGCGCTGAGCACGGATGCACCTCCGACGTGAAAAACTGCAGTTTTTCATGTCCGAGATGCGCAGCGCTCATATAAATAAGGCCTAAATGTGTCATAAGAATATAAGTAAGGTCAAAGACACACGTAGTGGTTGGTAGGCAACCAAACCATTATTTGCTTTTACCACAAATGGAAACGTTTTTTAAATGATTATTATTATCTGCATGTTTTTTCAGGTAAACTGCAGCTTAACCTGCAAAAAACGTGCAGATATTATTAATCAATCAAAAACAGCGCCGATTTGTGGTAAAACCACATGGTAGTTCGGTTGCATTGCGTGCGCTACGTGTGTCACTACTCTAAAAAGCTTTCACTTAGGGATAGCTTATTGAAAACATAGTGCATCTGTAGGGTAGAATGAAATTTATTGTAACCAACATTGATGAGAAAATCCATGCTTTGACTCCCAGACTGTGAAAAATACTTTAAAAATACTGTGAATAAACACACTCTTTTGGTATATGTCGTGTCAATAAAAACTATGAATATATTCAGCGCATGCGCCAGGAGCATTCCCGGTTCATACACAGAATGTATACTAAAAGCAAAGTGTAAACTTAGCCTAATAAACAGAAAGAGAAGTAAACTCCAAAGGACAAATAAATAATGATTAAAAAAACGTAAGCATGGCTGACACAGAAATAATTTCAGGTTGGACTATGGGGTTTTGATAAGCTGCAACATGAAGTCACGATACTTTGAATATTTGAGGCTTATTGTATATCATAATAAGCAATGCATGGTGAATATGTAAGATTTTTTAGTTAGGCCCTTAGACACAAAGGAGGGGGAAATCATCCCATAAGGCCCTGTTCATATGGAGTAAAAAGAAGCGACATGCCCTATCTTTGGGCGTTTACGCCTCTGACCTCGCATTGACATCAATGGGAGGCAGAGAAAGCGTATTTCGCAGCGTTTTTGCCTGTGGCACTCAATGGGCGCGAGCGAAAAATGCAGTGAAAAACACCACGAAAAACGCAACAAACTGCGTAAAATTCCATGTGAACAGGGCCTAAAGAAAACTTGAGATTCAACCCTCTATATGATAAAAATAATTGTATGGTAGTGCAGATCTCCTGAATGTAATTTGAAAGGAGTCTAAGAGTATATGGAATGGCCAATAGTTTAAACACAACCCACTGCAGTTGATATTAGTGGCTGTATTCTACAGGTACATTATTATACATTTCATATTACATATCATGTTTTATATGCTATACATTTTAATTAAAGAGCACAGTAAAATATGTACAGATTTCTTATTTTACACATATCTAATCCAAATAATGCATCTTCCATCTAAAAATGATGTTACTCCACCATTGAGTGCTGCAAGCGGTTGCTCTGCACCCTTAATTCTAAACTGTTATCTTATAAATAATATTTTAGGATAGGCTTGGGTGTCATTGAATTGTGAGGTTACTATTCTCTATAATGTATCATGTATCATGATGATAAAAATTTAAAATAATGACAATTATTCCTGTTTATCAATGATCAGAGAATAAATCAAACTAATGCTATAATTCAGTTTTTGCACATTTACATAATCAAATATAGGTAGTATTCTGACTTAAAAAATTAGGCATCGCTTAAATTATAAAAGAACAAACTTATTTATTTCATCTTTATAAGTATGTGTGCTGACTGGAGTTGCATTTAAACCTCTAGTATTGATTAAGTAAATATCAATATAAATATATATATATGTGTATGTCAAACCTGTTAAAATCAATAAGTAAAATCTCACTAACAGAGTTTAGGACAAGTCCATTTACAGTTTTCTTTGGCACAGAAAGCTGAACATCCAGCCAACTGCAAATATCTAATTTCACAAAAAGGCCTCGAAGACAATAATGTAAGATTTCCTGGATCAGAAATGTATGCACCTGCCAGGGACAGTTCCATAGATATAAACAGATGTGTGAGAAATGACGTGTAGGAAATTACATTGATACTCAGCAGACATTCTGTAGGTAAAGACTTAATGCTTTAAAGTTACCTGAGACAACGTAGCAATAAAAGTGAATAAAACGAATCTTTTTTCCATATATGTCTAACACTTTGAGGACTGAATTTTGGCTTCAAAGACCCAATTAATAATTAAAAATAGAGGGAAGTGAGCAATCCTAAAATCCAGTATTTATTCTTCATGTGTAGAAAAGCGCATAACAAGGAAAAAAACGCTGGAGCTTTTTGAGCTTTCCAAGTTCTTAGTCATAGCATAGTTACAAAAAGCAACAAGTGCACATATATACAACACATTGTTAAGACATAGACCAATAAAACACATCAATTATAACATCCCAGTATTAGCATAATGTTTCAAACCATGTCTAAACTGGAGTATTTTAAACACCACAAATAATAAATGTATTAGTAATGGTATATAATATCCTGTCTTATATTGAGACCTTAATATAGGTGGATTTATCAATAATGGTATATAATATCCTGTCTTATATTGAGACCTTGTGGTTGTCTGGTTCCTAAGATCCAAAAGGCTTCACGATTCAATAACATGCGTCTGTGTTCCTCTCCTCTTGCAGAACTATTAACTCTTTCTATTCCTTTGAATCTGAAACCTGTGTGGTTCTCAGTGTGTATTGGTAAAATTATAAAATTCTGCAGAGGGATTACCCATGTGAATATTGCCAATGTCAAACAGTTATTTACAGATGTATTTTTTAGGAGAGCCTGTGGTGCAACCCACGTACTGAATGTTACATATCTGACAGTCTATAAGATACACCACATAATTTGTAATGCAATTGGTATATGATTTAATATTATGCAGTGTGTGGTTAGAAGCAGAAAGACCCCAAAAATGTTTCTCTTCTTTGCATTCCGGTTGTCACAACTTTATAAGGTCTTGTTTTTTAAAGGACGAGTTGTCCTTTTTTTAAGTGCCATTAGAGGGTCCATATACATTTGCATTCTATTTATATTAGCTTTCTTCTAAAAGAAAAATAAGCTTTTTTTTTTGTTATGATACACTGGTCATCACATATGATGCAAAAAATATATTATAAAAATTGTTTTGGGAAACCAAATATGTGTATATTATTTACTGTCCTGGGACACTATATTTAATAAACCCAATGTACATTTACTTGTTTTTACCCAAAAGGGATTTTAACTTACGATCATTATTATGTTTTTTTACGGGGAGACAATGGGCGATGTATGCCTACACAGTGCCATACCACCGTGCCTTCCGTTAGAGGTATACATCTTGAAATACTCCTGACATAAACTTCTGATAGAGTGCGCATATGCAGTACAGATAGAACCTTACTGTGAAAAATATTTGATTCCTTTCAGATGTCCACTATTTTTGCATATTTCCTTCACACAATAGTTTCTAATCACTGAGTAATCACAGTTCTTAAATTATTCCTACATGTATTTAACTTATTCTAACAACAATTACACCTATATCACCCATATGAGAAAAAGTAGCAGCCCCTTGGTAATTGAGACCAATATACTTTCTCTCATGTTTCATTAGTTTACACCCCTTGTGATTGTGAATGTTTGGTATAGTGTTTTTTTTTATATACTTCTTTTTATTTTGATAAGACAGGAAAAAAAAACATTGGTGTCAGTATAAAAGTCACATGGATACATATTCTCCAATCTCTGACCTTAATTAATTTATATTACAACCCCCTCACTTCCCTTTTTGAACAAGGGATGAAAGAGAAAAAAAAGTTAAAAAAAAAAGGGAAAAGATAACTAAATAAAGAAATAAATCGATAAATAGAGGAGATATCGTAGTTTCAGTAAAAAAAAATTATAAATGTCTTGGTTATCAAATAAACACTTTTTTCCCAGGTTTTCAAATAATCAATTTTTCCCAGGGTTTCCTCTGAACTCCTTCCCTCTGATAAATATGTAGCCATTCTAATGTAGTAAAAAAAACTTTAACTCCTTGTAAGCTGGTTTATGGGGTTTTAGCAAGAATTCAAGATGGTCTTCTTCACTGTCAATATTAATAGAAAAATAATTCTTGTTTTTTCTATTTCATATGTCTCCAATTCAGTGTTAAAAATAAGAATCCACGGATTGATACCTATAGATTTATCTACTACAGTGTTGATAAGGGAGACTACTTGTTTCCAAAAGATCAGAATCAGTGGACATTTCCAAAAGGAATGCCATAAACCAGCTTTGGAAAGTGAACATTTTGGGCATGCATCAGTTGGACTTTGCTGGTCTCTGGATTTTGACCAGTCGGTTTTCTTAGGTTCGAACCCCACATTGAAAGGAGTATAGACTCTAAAACTTATCTTCCATTGAAGCTCTCTTAATGTCTCAGATTTTACCGCTATGTTGGTATTCTTCCAACCCTTATATATTTTTTATTGAATTTCAGCTGGTGATATTTTAAGGTCTGTGAGAAATTCTTTTTCCCATTCTTTTGAACAATTAAAATGTAACTCTTTATGATTTATCCTAGTGGTATGTAATATTTGATAAATACGAGATATTGAGGTTTTATCTCGTAGATTTGGTATTATCTTATAAATATCTGATGGATTCCAAAGATTAGGATAGTCTCTGTAGAACTGAGACATTAAGTGATAATAATGTAAATAGTCTTTATTTGAAATTGAAAATTCATCTAACATTTCACGGAAAGTGTAAATCGTTCAATTTTCTCGATGGATCACTTGAATTATAGCTTTTATCCCACATTGTTGTTGCCAGTTTAAAAGGACTCTTTTAGGTATAATAGACACTAATGCAGGATGCTCTCATATTATGGAAAACCTAGTAATGTGGGGTGAAATTCCAAATAAGGAGGTACACTTGCCCCAGACCTTCCATGTGTCACTAAATTGCATCGTCTTCCTCTGTGCTGCTGGTATATCTGCATTACGTGCCGGAATAATTGCGCTCAGAGGAAACGGTGAAAAAAAGCTTCCTCAAGCTCACTATCGACCGAATAGGAGCTCTTTTTAATCCACTCAATGTTTAATCCACAAGATGTTCGGGAGTAGTATCATTTTCACTAGTGACATTCTTCCAAACAGAGAGAGTGGCAAGTCCCTCCATATGTGCATAAAGATTTTCCAACATTAGGGAATAATGTCTTTATATTATTCTTGTAGATAAATTCTTCATCCTAATTCACAAATATTTAATTTCTTGTCTAGCAATTATTAATCCCTGTTTCTGAACTTCTCCCTAATATTTTGTGCTTCATCAAGAAACAGTACTTTGAAGCCTGATAAGATCTGTATTTATTAATAATGTTCATGACCTTGCAAACATCCTTATCTACTTTAAGGAAGAAAACCAAAAGATCATCAGCAAACATTGCCACTTTAACTTCATAGTTGTTAATTTTAATTCCTTGCATATTATCCTTTTATATGATGGATCTAGCTATAGGGTCTATACACTAGTTAAACAGTAGGGGAGATAGTGGGCATTCCTGTCTGGTTCCTCTTGATAATTTAAAACTAGGTGTAGTAAGCCCTGGAATAGATATATGAGCTATAGGAGAATGATATATTGCTTGTATCATATTGAAAACATTGCCGGTAATGTCATTATTTATAAGCACCAGGTTGAGCCAGGGCCAGGCCACTCTATCGAAGGCTTTTTCTGCATCGAATGTAATTATTCTGGCCCTCGTATTCGATTGTGGCCTGACCTTGGCCCAATCATGGACTGCCAAGATTATCCTTATATTTCTCACTCCATTCATTCCTTTTATAAAGCCATTTTGATGTGGACCTATCGGACTCAATATCACTTTTGCGAACCTAGTTGCCATTCATTTAGTGTAGATTTTAATACCGTTATTGATAAGGGACATCTGGCGATAAGATTTTGGATCTGAGAGGTCTTTATCTTTTTTTGGTATCAATTTTATATGTGCCACATTTCCGGATTGCAAATCTTTGCCATGCTGATACATATAATGAAAAAGATTTAATAAAGCATCCTTTATATTTAGAAAAAAACATTAAAGAATGAATTCATAAATCTATCTGGTCCTGGACGTTTCATTGGCTAATCCAGCAATTATTTCTCTAAGTTCTTCAGAGGTTATTGGCTTATTTATTCTTGACAGTTGTTCTTCATTAAGTTTAGGTAATTTAAGTGAGTCTAGACTGTTTTAAATCCATATCTTCCCCTTTATATAAATCTGAATAATAGCTAATCAATATTTCTGATATTTTATTTATATTGTGATGTACTGAATCATCTTTATCTCTCAGTAACTTTATATAATTTGTTTTAAGTACCCCTTTAGTTAAGTTGGAGAGGTATTTACCCACTCTGTTACCATATCTATACAAATTTGTAATTTTTTTTTGTTTTTGTAAGTTGAGCCATCCTTTACAAATAATATTTATATAATGCTTTTTTATCCAACATTAATGTTTTATTTGTTAAAATATTGTGGGCCTTATATGTTTCATATGCAATATGGTAATCTTTACTGACTTTTATCAGTTCCTGCATTATCTTTTTCCTTTAAAGGCAACATACGAGATTATACTTCCCCTCATCACAGATTTAGCTGCTTCCCAAAACAATATGGAGTCACCTAGATGTTCCTTATTATTTATTAGGGTATTCTTTCCATGCGCCTTTAAGCATCTTGATAAAATCTTTATCTTTAAGAAGACCCAAGGGAAAACGCCAGTGTCGACATGTCGAAGTAGCTATAGAAATATTTAATTTAAGGCTAATTGGAGCATGGTCAGATATTATTATTTCATGAATCTTTGTTGTTTCTGTTCTAAGTAATAAATTCTTAGTAATTAAAATATTATCAATTCTAGAGAGCGAATTGAATTGTGATGAGAAATAGCTATAGTCCTTTTCCACGGGGTTCAACACTATCCATATATCAATTAGTAAAGTATTGTTAATAAAATAATTGAGTACTACTTCTGTGGTCTGGGGGGAAACTCCTGCTAGTCTATCCCTCTCTCGATCACCTACTGCATTGAAATTGCCTGCTATAATTTTTGTGTTTGTTTCATCATGCAATATCCAGTCAGTCAGATCCTTATAGAAAGTTTCCTTCTCACTATTAATGTTTGGGGCGTAGATATTATAGATCATCACTTTCTCTTCTCCCATCTCTAGAAGAACTCTCATCTTTCTATCCAAATCATCATACTTGGGGCTAAATAACTCATATCTCAAATTTTTATTTATTATTAGAATAACATCTTTTTTTTTGTTTAGATGTTCCTCTACCTATCACTTCTCCCACCCATTTACTTTCAAGTTTCTTGATTTCACTTAGGCCAAAATATGTCTCTTGAAGTAGTGCTATATCGGCTTTCAAATCCTGAAGATGTTTAAGTATTTTAGTTCTCTTTATAGGGTTCGTTATTTCCCTGACATTCCAACTAACGACAATAATCATGGTGGTTTATTTAAAGCAATATTTACTTTAGACCACAAGTTAAGAATAAAGCCCAAAAATAAAATAAGAAAAGAAATAGATACTGAGAAATTATAACCCCATTTATTAATTAAAAAAAAAAAAAATAATTCCTTACGCTCAAAATCCAACCCATTTACCCCTAGTAACATTTTAGGCTACCTAGTACACAATAATGCACCCTATCAAATCTTCCTATCTTTGAAAAGACCAAAAGAAGATTCACTCCTTAAACCCAGCTAACAAAAAAAAAGTTAGCATTAGTGTTCCAATAATCCACCGCCAAGCAGGAAAAAAACAAAATAAAAAAAACAAAACCAAAAGAAATAAACAAAAATAAACAGAAAAAAATAAAAACAAAAAAAATACCAAAAGAAATGAGCAGGGGAAAAAAAAAAGTTCTCATCCCTTCATATTAACACCAAATTTGGGAGAAAAAAGAAAATAACAAAGCACAAAGTCAAATTTTATATCTCTTTCTCGCTTCTTCTGGATCTGTAAACGTAGATATATCTCCACTTTCTTCAAAGATTTTTAAGTCTGCTGGGTAGACAAGTTTAAATGATTTTTTCATTTCCATTAGTTTCGCACATATCGGAACAAATGCCTTTTTTTGCTAACCTCAGCTGAAAGATCCTGAAACAATCGTATTCGTGTCCCATTAATTTCCATGCCTCCTTTTACTCTGTACATCTTCATGATTTCCGCTTTATCGTTGTGATCCAGAATTTTTGCTATCACCGGACGTGGACGCCTAATATCTGAAGTGTCCAATAATCTGCCTATCCTGTGAGCTCCCTCCACTTTAATTGGATTTTGTATACCCAATGCTAGAGGGATATTTTCCGTTATAAAATTACGAAGTTGTATAGACAATATAGTCTCTGGAATACCAATCAATCTTATGTTATTCCGTCTATTACGATTTTCCAAATCGCTTAATTTTTCAGACAGGGTTACATTTTATGAGTATATCCTCTTTTTCCATCATACACTTCTCATTGTTCCAGCCCAGCTTCTTTCACTGCACAATCACACTGTAACAATGGGCTGGAACAATGAGAAGTGTATGATGCTGATTGGTCACTGATTGGTCAGCGTCACACACTTCTCTGTACAACGCCCAGTTGGTAAAAAGTAAAAACACGCCCAGTTGGTCATTAAGAAACTAATAAGCATAAAGCTAAAATTGCTCATAACTTGCTAAAAAATGATCGTTTTTCAAAATAAAAACCACTGTTATCTACATTACAGCGCCGATCAGATTATGTAGGAGATGGGGCACTTATAATCTGGTGACAGAGCATCTATAACTGACTAGGGATCAGGCTATCCAAGTGCTGTGAGTAGACGCAACTCAGCCCAGGTTATTGGCACTGAACATCCCTCATGCAAAGACAGCATTTATGAGGTCATGAAATCGTGAGCGGTCATGAGAAGCGGCATAAAAGTGAGACCGCAGACCACAGATCGCAGTGGAACAGAGAGGAAGTGAAGGAGCGGAGCAAGACGTGGACGGCACATCAAGTATGCACAGCTATGTCTAGAGGGGGGACTCAACAGGTTTCAGCAGGCTCTTAAATCGGTGGTGGGAACTGGAACATAGCGTGTGATCGCACCTCACAAATGCCACACCTCGTGTCCCTGGAAGTCCAGAACAGGAAGCCTCTGGTATAGTGCTTTAATTTTAAATTTTTTAATGTAATAATTTTATATGATTTTTTTTGTATTATGCTATGTGTACCTAGTCCTCATTGGAACTTCCCTAACCCTGCCTTTTTCACTCCAAGGAGAGGGAGTGTAATGTCTAGTGATTTGAATATGCTGCATACAATGACAATAATCCAATTCATAATAGCAGGACTACATCTGAATGACTAAGGAGAAACAAAATGTTCTAAGTTAGCCTATACAATGTCCTAAGATGAAAAGAATAAAGATGGAGAAGTTCATGGAAGAAATACTGCTAATGATTTCTGAATTAAAAGGGCATGACCACACGTGGCGGATTTCCTCCGCAACTGTCCGCATCAATGCCGCACCTAATCCGGGTTGCGGATTACGGCTGCGGATCTGCACAAAATGTGCAGAAAATTGATGCGGACTAGCTGCTGCGGACTGCGGGAAAAGTGCTTCCCTTCTCCCTATCAGTGCAGGATAGAGAGAAGGGACAGCACTTTCCCTAGTGAAAGTAAACGAATTTCATACTTACCGGCCGTTGTCTTGGTGACGCGTCCCTCTTTCGGCATCCAGCCCGACCTCCCTGGATGACGCGGCAGTCCATGTGACCGCTGCAGCCTGTGCTTGGCCTGTGATTGGCTGCAGCCGTCACTTAGACTCAAACGTCATCCTGGGAGGCCGGACTGGAGACAGAAGCAGGGAGTTCTCGGTAAGTACGAACTTCATTTTTTTTTACAGATACATGTATATTGGGATCGGTAGTCACTGTCCCGGGTGCAGAAACAGTTACTGCCGATCGCTTAACTCTTTCAGCACCCTGGACAGTGACTATTTACTGACGTCTCCTAGCAACGCTCCCGTCATTACGGGAGCCCCATTGACTTCCTCAGTCTGGCTGTAGACCTAGAAATACATAGGTCCAGCCAGAATGAAGAAATGTCAAGTTAAAAAAGCAAGACGCATCCGCAGCACACATGACATGTGCATGACAGCTGCGGACTTCATTGCGGAACTTTGAATCTCCATTGAAGTCAATGGAGAAATTCCGCCATGAGTCCGCCACTGCTCCGCAACAGACAGAGCATGCTGCGGACACCAAATTCCGCTCCGCAGCCTATGCTCCGCAGCGGAATTTTACGCCTCGTCTAAACGAACACTGCTAAATTAAAGTGTAAGTCAATGGACAAACGGCTCCGCTGCGGATTAACGCTGCGGAGTGTCCGCAGCGGAATTTAAGTGAAATTCCGCCACGTGTGAACCCAGCCAAAGGGTTTTCCGGGGTAAACTTTCCTGCTGATAATGAGTTTATCTCGGATGCAAGATAAACGTTGTAATTTATTTACTGTTACAATAGTGCCCTCGTTTCTAGACCTGTTACGTAATCTTTAGGTCCTGCTCTAGTGACATCCCATATACCTATCCTATGGTGAAGGAGCTGCTAGTCCCTCACCAGTGTATGAGACGTCACTAGAAACGTGGCATACAAGAGGCGGTCAATTTTGCTGGGAACACGGATGCGCAGTCCCCGCTGTACTCTGTGCAGAACAACGCCTTACATCGGTGTCTGGCGCAGATGTCTGGAGATGCAGCCTCGAGATGTAAACAGTGTGCGATGGGGATGCAGATAGCGGCAGCAAAGTAAAAATGTAATTTCAGTATTTGTTTTCATGAACTCAGAAAACCCCTTTAAAGCAGTTCTACAAAGAAGAGTGAGCTAAATTTCCTCATCATTCTGTTTAAAAATGAAAAAAAAACTCTAAGGCCCCATGCACACGACCGTAGAATTCATCCGTAATTACGGTCCTTAATTACGGACCATAATTATGGACCCATTCATTTCTATTGCCCACGGACATCTTCCTGTATATTTACTGGAAGGTATTCGTGCCATAGAAAGGCTCCACAATAGATAGGACATATCCTATTTTTTGCTTTTAATGGACCATACTACCATACTTTATATAGGAGCATGGTGCGCAAATGCAGGTGGCTGTCCTGCAGCCGCCAGCGGCCATCCATGCCCGTAATCACGGAACGTGATTACGGGCACAGTCGTGTGCATGGGCCCAAGTGTGATAAATATGCACTATCAGGGGACATTCTTAAAAGAGGACATTTTTTTTAAATTAAAATTACCATATATATACACTACCGTTCAAAAGTTTGGGGTCACCCAGAGAATTTTGTGTTTTCCATGAAAACTCACACTTATATTTATCAAATGAGTTGCAAAATGACTAGAAAATTTAGTCAAGACATTGACAAGGTTAGAAATAATGATTTTTATTTGAAATAATAATTTTTTCCTTCAAACTTTGCTTTCGTCAAAGAATGCTCCATTTGCAGCAATTAAAGCATTGCAGACCTTTGGCATTCTAGGTGTTAATTTGCTGATGTAATTTGGAGAAATTTCACCCCATGCTTCCAGAAGCCCCTCCCAAAAGTTGGATTGGCTTGATGGGCACTTCTTGCATACCATACGGTCAAGCTGCTCCCACAACAGCTCTATGGGGTTGAGATCTGGTGACTGCGCTGGCCACTCCATTACAGATAGAATACCAGCTGCCTGCTTCTTCCCTAAATAGTTCTTGCATAATTTGGAGGTGTGCTTTGGGTCATTGTCCTGTTGTAGGATGAAATTGGCTCCAATCAAGCGCTGTCCACAGGGTATGGCATGGCGTTGAAAAATGGAGTGAAAGCCTTCCTTATTCAAAATCCCTTTTACCTTGTACAAATCTCCTACTTTACCAGCACCAAAGCAACCCCAGACCATCACATTACCTCCACCATGCTTGACAGATGGCGTCAGGCACTCTTCCAGCATCTTTTCAGTTGTTCCGCGTCTCAAAAATGTTCTTCTGTGTGATCCAAACACCTCAAACTTCGATTCGTCTGTCCATAACACTTTTTTCCAATCTTCCTCTGTCCAATGTCTGTGTGCTTTTGCCCATATTAATCTTTTCCTTTTATTAGCCAGTCTCAGATATGGCTTTTTCTTTGCCACTCTGCCCTGAAGGCCAGCATCCCGGAGTCGCCTCTTCACTGTAGACGTTGACACTGGCGTTTTGCAGGTACTATTTAATGAAGCTGCCAGTTGAGGACCTGTGAGGCGTCTATTTCTCAAACTAGAGACTCTAATGTACTTGTCTTGTTGCTCAGTTGTGCAGCGGGGCCTCCCACTTCTCTTTCTACTCTGGTTAGAGCCTGTTTGTGCTGTCCTCTGAAGGGAGTAGTACACACCGTTGTAGGAAATCTTCAGTTTCTTGGCAATTTCTCGCATGGAATAGCCTTCATTTCTAAGAACAAGAATAGACTGTCGAGTTTCACATGAAAGCTCTCTTTTTCTAGCCATTTTGAGAGTTTATTCGAACCCACAAATGTAATGCTCCAGATTCTCAACTATCTCAAAGGAAGGTCAGTTTTATAGCTCCTCTAAACAGCAAAACTGTTTACAGCGGTGCTAACATAATTGCACAAGGGTTTTCAAGTGTTTTCTAATCATCCATTAGCCTTCTGACACAGTTAGCAAACACAATGTACCATTAGAACACTGGAGTGATGGTTGCTGGATATGGGCCTCTATACACCTATGTAGATATTGTATTAAAAACCAGACGTTTGCAGTTAGAATAGTCATTTAGCACATTAACAATGTATAGAGTGTATTTCTGATTAATTTAATGTTATCTTCATTGAAAAAAACTGTGCTTTTCTTTAAAAATAAAGAAATTTCTAAGTGACCCTAAACTTTTGAACGGTAGTGTATATATATATACATATATATATATATATGTATATATATATATATACACAGGGTGGGCCATTTATATGGATACACCTAAATAAAATGGGAATGGTTGGTGATATTAACTTCCTGTTTGTGGCACATTAGTATATGGGAGGGGGGAAACTTTTCAAGCTGGGTGTTGACCATGGCGGCCATTTTGAAGTCGGCCATTTTGTATCCAACTTTAGTTTTTTTCAAACTTATCGAGAATTTCACAAGAAAAACAATGGTGTGCTTGGTTTTAACGTTACTTTATTCTTTCATGAGTTATTTACAAGCTTCTCTTTGTTTACAGCCATTGACATGTCGCAGAGGTTAACACGTGAGGAGCGGATAGAAATTGTGTTGATGTCTGGTGAATGCAGTACCCAGGTCATTGCCGCA
The DNA here is from genome assembly GCF_050947455.1 of Rhinoderma darwinii. Taxonomy (NCBI): domain Eukaryota; kingdom Metazoa; phylum Chordata; class Amphibia; order Anura; family Rhinodermatidae; genus Rhinoderma; species Rhinoderma darwinii. Next base: position 192,016,695 of record NC_134689.1, on the reverse strand, counting down.
GATTTCAATGCAAGACACCCTACGAGACCACCCATCTCCCATGCTACAGTTTGCAAACTGCTTGCCAAGTTTCGTGAAACTGGTTCAGTGTTGGATTTGCCCAAATGTGGACGCATGAAAACTGTCACTAATGAAGAAACATCAGTGGCTGTCCTAGCTTCATTCAGCAAGAGCCCACAGCATAGCACTCGCCGCATGTCACTGGAGAGTGGCATCAGTCGAACATCCCTTCGGCGGATATTAGCTCCTCACAAATGGCAGCCTTACAAACTCCAGCTGCTGCAGCATCTCAATGAGGATGACCCAGATCGGCGCACTGAATTTGCAGAATGGGCAAAACAAAAATTGGAACAGGACCCTCAGTTTACACAGAACATTTTGTTCAGTGATGAGGCAAACTTTTATGTCAATGGTGAAGTTAACAAACAAAACCACCGCTATTGGTCTGACACTAACCCACATTGGATAGATCCCTCCAAGACTGTTTGAACACAAAAATTGATGGTATGGTGTGGTATATGGGGTACAAAGATAGTGGGGCCATTCTTCATCAATGGAAACCTCAAGGCCATGGGATATCTGAAATTGCTACATGATGATGTGTTTCCCTCTTTATGCACTGAAGCTGGCACGTTCCCTGAGTTTTTCCAGCAAGATGGTGCACCACCACATTATGGGTGTCAGGTCCGAGCATTCCTAGATGAACAGTTTCCTGGAAAGTGGATTGGTCGTCGTGGGCCAGTTGAATGGCCCCCTAGGTCTCCCGATCTGACCCCCTTAGACTTTTATCTTTGGGGTCATCTGAAGGCAATTGTCTATGCTGTGAAGATACGAGATGTGCAGCAACTGAAACTACGGATACTGGAAGCCTGTGCTAGCATTTCTTCTGCGGTGTTGCTATCAGTGTGTGAAGAGTGGGAGAAGAGGGTTGCATTGGCAATCCAACACAATGGGCAGCACTTTGAACACATTTTATAAGTGGTCAGAAACTTGTAAATAACTCATGAAAGAATAAAGTAACGTTAAAACCAAGCACACCATTGTTTTTCTTGTGAAATTCTCGATAAGTTTGATGTGTCACATGACCCTCTTCCCATTGAAAAAACTAAAGTTGGATACAAAATGGCCAACTTCAAAATGGCCGCCATGGTCAACACCCAGCTTGAAAAGTTTTCCCCCTCCCATATACTAATGTGCCACAAACAGGAAGTTAATATCACCAACCATTCCCATTTTATTTAGGTGTATCCATATAAATGGCCCACCCTGTGTGTATATATATATATATATATATATATATATATACATACATACACACACTACAGGAAAAGTCATGGGTACTTTACATTTTTTTTTATACCTTATCTAAGAAGTTTATTTGATGTTTTTTGTATTAGGCTTTAAATAGAACAGAGCAAATGCAGATTTCCCCAGAATACTTTTCAAGTGTTTAGGACACTGATTGATTAGAAAGCCCAAATATATAAAGGGGCTAAAGAACAATGACATAGAGTTGATTAAACGGAACGGATTAAGACTATAGCTGTAACATCCATGGCCGCGGACCATCGGGATTACTCACCCCTTGACGGCCGCAGCCATGGTCTGGTGAGCGCTGGCCCGCATCTCCTTCGCAGGAGATGCCAGCGCTCACTTCCGCTCCACTCGGCCGTGTCCTGTGGGTGCGCACGCACGGCCGCGCTGCCCCTAAAGGGCCAGTGTATGCACATGTGTTAGATAATTAATTAGCCCATGATCACCCAGAACTATAAGAAGGGCTCTGCCCTTTCACTCCTTGCCTGAGCATTGTTCGTATTCCTCTGTTAGTGTTAGCAAATGGTCCATCTGAATTATCCCGTTTCCAAGTGTTCCCGTGCCCTACTACCTGTTCCTGTATCCTGTACTGTGTTGGTTCCTGAGCCCTATCGAGTGTTGGAGTCGTGTTCTTCCATTGGCCATGCCTGCTGTGATACACTACATCTGGTGTCATCTGCTACACCTGATATCCTCCGCCATGTGTGGCATCCTCTGCCGTCAAAGTTCCATCTGCAGCTAGCCACTGCAACTGTCTGTATTATTCAGATACCCTTGTGCTGGACTTTGTATTTGATTGGGTACTCTGTTGTTTGGCCAGCTGCCTCCCCGCTACGGTGGTGCGGCCTAGTGGGTCCACATAACCACAGATCGTGACAGTACGCTTAGGCCATGGACCCCGCTGGTCAAACCAAGACCGCCACAACGTCACAAGCCATGCGGGTGGAGATGCTTGACCTCCGGTCACGACAGGACCAACTCCTCCAGGCGGTGAACATTATTGCACATCGGACGGATACAAAAGCTGCAACCTCCCCCCACCTGCTCCTATTGCTGACAATAGCTATGCCTAGACTTCTTTTTGCTCACAAAAAAAAAACCGCTGTGAAATAGATTCGATATTAAACACTACCAGTTAGGATTTCTGAGCAATTTTACAAAGTAGTAACTACTTTTTTCTTCCATAGAGTATTATGAAAATCATTTAGAAATCTATTATAGAATTCCTCATTAAGTTTTACATAATCTATCGAAAAAAACCTTTTAGGGTGTATTCACACAGTGTTGTGTGAATACAGCACAGAACGATAAAACTTGGTTCCACAAAAACTGCTGCAAATTGCAATAAGAGTGCATGCAGTTCTGTTGTGTGGTTATCAACTGCGCAACAAAAAACACGGCACAGCCGCACCATGTAAATGCACCCTTACTACAAAAGGTCTGTAGCCTAAAAGTAACCAAAAACATCATGAAAATTATTAATGACCCAACCTTAAAAGATGGTTAATGAAATTATAATTTTTCTCTCAATAGCTCTAAAAGAGTAGCTATGATCAATGGAAACATGTATGTTGTGAGTTGTATTATGTTTAGAACTTATTGCAAAATTTTCTTCATTCTTGCTAATTAAATTCTATAATCATAGAATTTGATCAGCTATTAGATGAGAAGATACTGTATGCAGCATTAAACATAAATTATATGTATAACAGTAGGAATGATTATCCCGATGGAAAATCAATCCAGTTGCTGCAGTTAGAGACATAACTTTAAATCGGTTGTCCAAAGATTAAATGTTATCCCCTAACCACAGGATTGATGATAACATGCTGATCGGTGGGGGACGGACTGCTGGGACCCCCACCTATCACAAGAACGGGGGTCCCATTTCCCCGTATGATTAGAGCGGCAGGTTGTGCATGTGCCCTGCTGCTCCATTCATTTTCTATGGCACTGCCGGAGATAGCCGAGCTCTTTAGTCGGCTATCTTTGGCAGTCCCATAGACAGTAGACAGTGAATAAAGCGGCAGTTTGCATGTGTGACCTGCCGCTTCATTCATTCGGAGGAACATGACCCCCGTTCCTGTGATCAGTATGGGTCCCAGCAGTCAGATCTCACCGATCGACATGTTATCACCTATCCTGCCGGAGATAGCCGAACTCTTTACTCAGCTATCTTTGGCAGTCCCATAGACAGTGAGTAGAGCAGCAGTTTGCATGCATGACCCGCCGCTTCATTAATTTGGAGGAATATGACCCCCGTTCCCGTGATCGGTGGGGGTCCCAGCGGTCAGATCTCACCGATCAGCATGTTATCACCTATCCAGTGGTTAAGGGATAACATTTAATCTTGAGACAATCCCTGTAAGCTTCTGTTCCCCAATGCAAAATCTTTAACAGGGTACCCCTACCATTTACTATTTATAATACTGGCATCTTCTTGTGGCCCCCTTAGGAAACTCCTTTCTCTGCACCCTCTATAGCTATGCCCCTGGTTGCAGATATCCTGACCATCTTTTTCATATATATATAGACAGCTTTAGGCTAGGATCATATTACATTTTACAGGTATGTTCTGCGCATATGTCAGGTCTGCGTTTATGCCAAAGTCCACTGACCTAACATTCCATTAGGTTATTATTAGCCATATGAATGCCAAAAGAGTTGGATTTTATGGGTGTTAATGGCAGGCGTATGCAACTGTACATAGGCGTACAGTTGCATATGTCTGGGGCATAGGTTCGGTGGACTATATAAAATGGTCCCACCTAATGTAATGCCTGAACATGTTGTGAAACTTTCTCTACTTAGGCAAAAATGGGTGTGGGAGAAATCAAACTGAGTGTAGGACAACTAAACAAAATAGTGACAAAATTAAACTGATCAATAAGACATTTACCAAAGCCTTTATGCTACTTTTATGGTGTCGAAAGCGGCATATTATGGTCCACGCCATATTTGCGCTATAAATTGCGACGTTTCGCCACTTTCAAAAGTGACAAAAAAGATTGTGGGGTGTAGCGAGAGGGACAGGGCCTCCCACAGACCAACAGATTTGCCATTACTTACACTAGTAATTGGCATAAATAATGGCGTAAATCTATGTCTGCTCATAGCAGCCGTAGATTTATATTTTTGGGGCACGGACAGCAAAAGATGCACCAAATTTATTATAAGGCATGTGCCTCCTAATACTTTTGTCACATTGTACTCCAGCGTTTTTAAGTTTAAGACCAGCGTATAAAACGCCAGTCTTAGTAAATTCCCTTGAAGTTATTATTGCCACCTTGCATTGGCAAGGTCTCTACCAAGCAGAGCATGTGGAGACAGACAATTCTAGACGTGCTATTCAAGTTCTTCTGAAGATGCAAATAGAAACAGGAAGTTTGAGGACCAGAAGTGTCCAGTCATGAAAAGAATCTTTTAAGTCAAGTATCTGGAGAATTACAGTCTCTCCAGTGGTTTCATCTGAACATATCTATTTCATAAGAAGACAATTTATACAGATAATTATACAGTCACAGCTGGATTGCTGACTTTGATCAATTATTACTTAGTGGGATTATTTTGATCATTAAACTTTTTATCTCTTGGTAAGGTCTTTTTCACATACCAATAGCAAAATTCATACATCTCAGTGATTGTCTATGAACAAGAAAATAAAATGACATCAAACATTATCATTAATATTTAGAGCATAGTATGGCAGAAATTTCAATATAGAAATACCAAACCAAAAAACAAAAAGTAGAATTTAGAAGCATATCAAAGTTTACATTTACCATGATAAGAACATGAACGTTTTATGTTAAAAAGCATGGCATAAAGATAGGAAGTGTTTGAGTTATTAAATGGGTTATCTGAGTCTTTAAAATGAATGGCCTATCCTAAAGATAGCCATCAATATTAGATCGGTGGGGGTCTGACTCTTTGCACCCCCACCAATCAGCTGTTTAAAGCGGACACAGTGCTCCGGCAAGCGCTGTGTCCCCTTCATTGTATACACTGCTCCGTACAGTACAGCTCTCTACTTTCAGTAGCCTGGTAATACATATAGTCACAGAAAACAGCACTCCAAACTTATTGTATGCTTATTAAACGTTGATCTTTATTTAGGTTTTACACAATCCAAATCATATCGCTTTATTGTAGCGTCTTTTTAACCATCTGTATACATGAACGAGCACTGTGATTTTCAGTGTATACATTTTTGGGAGGGTTCCCACAATTTTTTTTGTACCTTCATAAATGATGTTTATTTGTACCTTCATAAATACTGTATATATTTTAATTAACAGACTTATATTTTGTGAACAGACTTTTTTGACCTTATACAGTTGTGTAATTAATATATGCTATACTACATATTACAGGAAATATTTCCAAGCTCTTTCACCTTTCTAATCACTTTCGTCAAAGGGTTTGTTCCGGGAGATACCAGATTCTAGTAAAATTGTACTCTCCTATGGCCTAGGATCACTCAAGTGCACAGACCCACCAAACACACATTCCTTCGAAGGGCAGAGACGTTAGGTGAAAATTAATATGCAGTTTGGATAAACCCATGGGGACCTGCTGTAAAAATAAGACCATAATATCTGACAATTCTTTGAGCGCAGTATTTACATTAAATCCTCCTTAAGTGCATACTGATGTTTCTTTTGTCATTTGAGAGCTGAATGGCTTTCTCTGTGTCTGCCAGAATAGCATTAGTAATGATCCCCAATGGATAAAAAAAAAAATCTGTGATCATGATTTAGCTAATGTTGAAAAACAACATGATCATTAATCTTTTACTTATGAATCAAATATTCTTGGCAGACTTTTTAAGCAAATGTTTTACAAACACGTGCTGTATTTGTCACAGATGTACATTCTGCTCTCATTAATCATCAAAACTATGATGGAATTTATTGGAACATATAAATGCATGCCCGGCAACAGGACCAATTACTGTGGGAGAAATCCCAGATTCACAATCTGTGTTTTTATATTTGTAAAATACATTTACTCTTATAACCCGCCAAATAGGTGGAACAGTGTACAGAGGATCTCTAGTCAAAACAACACTATGTACAATTGTGTACAAATATATCAATGGACAGTACAGGCACCTGCTTAATGATCTTTTTATATGTACAGTAGGCCTACAACCATGACATGGGAACATCCACTACACCTAGAGAAAATAAGATTTTATTATCAGCATAGAAGGTGGTTTATATGTTTAAAAATGACCTTGTAGAGGGTTTACAGAGTATAATTTCAGTATTTTTAGATGATACTAATCTCTGTAAGGTAATTAACACAGAGGGAGATAGTGTAATACTACAGAGGGATGTGGGGAAGTGGGAGGTTTGGGCAGAGAAACGACAAATTAAGTTTAATGTGGATAAATGTAAGGTTATGCACTTAGGCCAAGGAAACAAATTTTACAATTATGCATTAAATGCTAAAACACTGGGTAAAACTGCCACTGAAAAAAATTTGGGGATATTGGTGGACCGTACATTTACCTTTAGCAACCAGTGCCAGGCAGCTGCTGCCAAGACAAACAAACTCATGGGATACATCAAAGAGTCATAGATGATAGTGACAAGAACATAGTTTTGCCTCTATACAAATCACTAGTTAGGCCATACACGTCTCTCCATTCATGTCCAGCTGTACTCACAGCACAGCGTGATCTCGCGAGATCAAGCTGTGCCATCACTTACTCCAACATTAACTTTACCGGAGTGTCAGGAGTATGACCAGACATCGCCTCCAGCCTACTTTACTTTCTACTTTAGCTTTGTCCTCTGGGAATCCGGTGTCTTCAGATGTTCTCTGTAAGGCTGGAATCGCACATGCAGTTTTGGTGGCAGTTTTTTTTTAGTCAAACATTGTAGTAGAAATAAAAGAGAGGAGACATATCAGTCTTTCCTTTATGCTTTTTCTTATTTGGCTTTGCCTAAAAAGCTGTGTTAAAAACTACACCAAACACTGCATCGAAAACGACATGTGTGCTTCCAGCCTTACATTATGTATTACTGAGACAGCAGAATATATTCCTGCTTCATTATTAAAGTGCATTAATAAGTAATATATATTTATTGCTGCATTACTATGCTTTACATGATATACAGTGCTGAATAATCAGTGAGGCTAACAGGTTAATTAGTGGAAAATCAAGAAAATTATAGCTGTAATGTTAGCGGACGTTTAAGTAGTGATAACATTGCTGTGCATAGAATCTTTGAACTCATAATGGAGCTTGGGAGCAACATGTCATGAAAATTATTATACATCATTATTATTTTTATACTAATCTTATACACAAGTGATGTGTTCAACTGTACTATTATTACAAAGGCCCCAGGGCTGTCCTGAGGTAATGCCTGTATAACCTGTGCATATTCTATTTACATGCTATAATGCATTGTAATACATAGGTATTTCATAGCATTATAATGAAAAAGGTCCCCAACTGGCACAAAAGAAATACTGGTCGTAAAGTTTAAAGGGGGTACCCTTTAAAGTGGGAGAAGAGTGGGGCAACATGGTGGATGCCCTGCAATAAAGTCGTGGACAAAGATGAAATGAAGCCACTAGTCAGTGTAGGAGAATGGAACTGCACATGCTCTGATTCTCCCCTGATAAGTGTAGAAGAGCAATAGAAGAATACACTGAGCTTCACAGAAAGACCATTGTGCGGCGAATGGAGCGGAGGAAGTGAGAGAGCAAGCAACTGCACATGCGTGTCCATCGCAGGCAGAGGCAGAAGATGGACAAAGATTTCAGGGACAGTAGAAACAATGGGGGCGCTACCATTGATGCCAATGTAAGCGTTATCTTGATGTACATTACAAAGAGGCTTTATTTTACAGGGGGATTTGAATTAGGCTTAGTATTTTTGTTGGGCTAACCCCTTTAATAAATAAAATAAAAAAAGGTGCAATGATGGCGCGGGCTCATCAGCGGGGTGTCAGCTGTAACATGCTAGCTAGCTCCGATCTGGCAGTTATTAAAGTGTAGCTAAATGTTTGACAAACTTCTGACATGTCATAGTGACATGTCAGAAGTTTGGATTGGTGGGGGTCCAGACACAGAGGCCCCCACCAATCGCTAGAACGAAGCAGCTGATGCGCTCGTTGAGCGCTCAGCCGCATCGTGTCTGTTCGGCTTTTTCCCGGAAAGCCAATGTATCGGAGTACGGGATCATAGATTTTCTATTGAGTCCAAACACTATACATTTATTTCCGGAAAAAGCTGAACAGACACGAAGCAGCTGAGCGCTCACACAAGTGCTTCAGCTGCTTCATTCTAGCGATTGGTGGGGGTCTCGGCGCTCGGACCCCCACCAATCCAAACTTCTGACATGTCACTATGACATGTCAGAAATTTGTCAAACGTTTAGCTACACTTTAAATAAAAGTCATAAAGCTTGAAAAAGATATACATATCAGGTATCCCCTTTATCGTTACAATCCATGCAATATAGACAACATTTGTTTTGGAGCCTACATCAGCAGTTCTGTCACTTTTGCCTTCAAAATGACGGAGACCTCGATGGAATCCCAGGGGAACATTGTGAAAAAAAATGGCAGCATTATTTATTTTTAAAATATACAGATATTTAGAAAAAAAAATCCTGGTTAAAAGCATATCACACTTAAAGGGGTTTTCCAGTCTCATAAAATTGATAGCCTATCCTCGGGATGTGGATCAATATGTGATCGGTCTGGGTCCCAGTTTTATTCCCTTCTTATTCATCACTTTTTTCATTTTATTTTTATTTTTATGACACAATAGTCTAAACAGTGTGGCTGAGCTATTATTGACATGTTTACAAGAGTCATCTGGAATAATAGACTGGGAGGATTTGTATTCAGGGACAAAAAAAGAGAATTGAATTCTGCTTTGACTAAATCAAGATAATTAAGTGAGATACAATCCAATTCAAGGCACAGATGTATCAGAAAGCATTGTGTATATTCAAATGTGATCACTTCATATTGTGTTAAAAAACTCGCATTTCAAAGACACTAGTAAAATGAGATGCTGGCACCACAGGAATGAGGTTGCTGTAATCTTTAGTACACACGGTTCTGACAAAAGAATACAATTGATAGATATGCAAGAGAATTTAAATAATACTTAAAGAGGACCTGTCATGGTTTTATTTTATTTTTTTTAACCACATTCCTCCCCTTATTTCTCGCCTCCACTCAATTCCAGTTCTGTAAAAAAAAAATAATGTATTGCCCCCTGTGTCCTACTACGGCTTCCGCTCCGTTTGGCGTCTAATATGCTAACTTTGAGTAGAGGTACAGAGAGGTGGAGACCATATTACTCCTCGTTGCCTCCTGCATCACTGTGATGTTGTCCAATCAGAGCGGACATCCTCACAGCGATGCAGAAGACCTGCTGATTTTGCAAGATTTACTGCAGGTTTTCTGCATTGCTGTGAGTATGTCCACTCTGATTGGAAAACATCACAGTGATGCAAGAGGCAACGCCTATTTAGGAGAGTGAGGTCTCCTCCGCTTTGTGCTTTTATTTAGAATTAGCATATTAGGTGTCCAGGGGTCTAAGGGCTGTAGCGGGACAACAGTGGGGGTGATAACAGCGCTGGTATCAGGAGGACCCCGGGAATAACGGGATATGTAGCTTAAAAAAATAAATAAATGACAGGTCCTCTTTAAAGAGGCTCTGTCACCACATTATAAGTGCCCTATCTCCTACATAAGGAGATCGGCGCTGTAATGTAGGTGACAGTAATGCTTTTTATTTAAAAAAATGAACTTTTTTCACAAAGTTAGGAGCGATTTTGGTTTATGCTAATGAGCTTTCTTAATGCCCAAGTTGGCGTATTTTTACTTTCGACCAAGTGGGCGTTGTACAGAGGAGTGCATGACGCTGACCAATCGGCATCATGCACTCCTCTCCATTCATTTACACTGCACTAGCGATATAGTTATATCACTATGTGCAGCTACATACACAAACCCTAACATTACTGTAGAGTCCTGATAATGAATACACATGACCATCCAGCCTGGACGTCATGTGTACTCAAAATCCTGACACTTCTGAATCTTTTTTGTGAGATTCCGGCAAGTGAAACCAAATCTCGCGAGATTACGAAGCTAAAATTGCTCGCTGTAGGAGTCGGAATCCCCAATCCCCGGCCGGGGATTGGGGATTCTGCTACAGGAGAAGTGCGTGACTGCACTGTCCATATATGGACACAGCGAAGTCACTCACTTCTGCAGCGGAATCCCCGACTCTATGGCCGGGGATTCCGCTACAGGAGAAGTGCGTGACTACACTGTCCATATATGGACACAGCGAAGTCACTCACTTCTGCAGCGGAATCTCCGACTCTATGGCCGGGGATTCCGCTACAGGAGAAGTGCGTGACTACACTGTCCATATATGGACACAGCGAAGTCACTCACTTCTGCAGCGGAATCCCCGACTCTATGGCCGGGGATTCCGCTACAGGAGAAGTGAGTGACTACACTGTCCATATATGGACACAGCGATGTCACTCACTTCTGAAGCGGAATTCCCGACCTGTGGCAGGGAATTCCTCTCCAGGAGAAGTCAGTGACTACACTGTCCATATATGGACATTGAAGTCAGTGACTTCTCCTGGAAGGGGGGGGGGGAATGGGTGCAACCTACAGGGGGCTGTGTGGCATCACCTACAGGGGACTTGGTGGCATCACCTACAGGGGGCTGGGTGGCATCACCTACAGGGGGCTGGGTGGCATCACCTACATGGGGCAGGGTGGCATCGCCTGCAGGGGGCAGGGTGGCATTGCCTGCAGGGGGCTGTGTGGCATCGCCTGCAGGGGGCTGTGTGGCATCGGCTACAGGGGGCAGGGTGGCATCGCCTACAGGGGGCAGGGTGGCATCGCCTACAGGGGGAAGGGTGGCATCACCTACAGGTGGCTGTGTGGCATCACCTACAGGTGGCTGTGTGGCATCACCTACAGGGGGCTGGGTGGCATCACCTACAGGGGGCAGGGTGGCATCGCCTGCAGGGGGCAGGGTGGCATCGCCTGCAGGGGGCTGTTTGGCATCGCCTGCAGGGGACTGTGTGGCATCGCCTGCAGGGGCAGGGTGGCATCGCCTACAGGGGGCAGGGTGGCATCGCCTACAGGGGGCAGGGTGGCATCACCTACAGGTGGTTGTGTGGCATCACCTACAGGGGGCCTGGTGGCATTACCTACAGGGGGCTTGGTGGCATCACCTACCAGGGGGGCTGTGGCATTATCTACAAAGGGCTGTGTGTGGCAACAAATTGAAATGAAATTCATCCGATTTTAAAATGGACAGGGAAAAAAACGGATGCAAATCGGGTCCAAATCGGCCGGTAAAAATGGCAACTCGGTCCGGAACGGAATCGGAACGGATGCAAACCGGATGCAAACCGGCCGGGAAAATCGGCCAAAAAAGGCTGATTTTCCCGGCCGACACTCGGACCCTGTCGTGTGAATGAGGCCTTAGGGGATTGCTATCACCCACTGGCTTGTTTTTCTTAAAGGGATTTTCCCATCTTTGACATTTATTGCATATCCACAGAATATGCCACAAAATGTCTGATACAAGCGGGGCCCACTTCTGGGACCCACATGTATCTCTATAACGGGGCCCCCTAAACCCCGTTCTAGCTTTCTCGGCTCTCCTGTCCCCCGGCCACTTCCAAGTTAGGTGGACGGGAGTTACGGAAACAGTCGAGTGCTCGCTAAGCTCCGCTATTTCCATAACTCACATAGAAGTTAATGGGAGTTACGCTGTTTCCGGAACTTGGTAGCTATGCAGCGTATCCGCCCTGTGGGAACTCAGCATTACAGCTTTACAACACCTGCTTTTCTCACTTCGTTTTCTTTTTTAGTGTAAAACATTTTTCAACGTATTTTACTAAATTGTAGCGCAATTTTAAACACAACTTTTTTTTGTACCTGTGTAATTCCTATTAAAATCAGTTGTAAGCTGATTGATGGCCCATGTGTTTGTGATCTTGACTGCCTTGTTTTTATTCACTGCTTTTTACTGTGATAGCCTGTAGTGCATGGGCACTTGTATTTCATATGGGAAAAGTGATATACATGAGCTCATACATATGCCGTCATATAGAAATTGCTTAGCCATACAAACTTTTATAAAAACTGTCAAGTCTGTCCGTTTTTGAGGTAATGAAAGAAGTTATATGTCAGTAATATGGTGAACAAAATGTTCACTATATTGATGGATTTACTCCATTTTGTCTATCAAGAGACTTGATACATGTTGTCTAATAAATGAAAGACAGTGACCAAAAAAGAAACGTGTTCCATATTAATAGACACTGTACGAAAAAACCTATCTATGTGTCCTAAGCAGAAATGGGTTAATACACATAGAAGAAATTTCATAGAATAAATTACTTTTCTAGAAGCCTTTGATCCTGATATTAACTACAAGAAAATGATAATCTGACTGCCAACTTGTTGCGTGAAAAGAATCCTTCTTTCCCTTTTGAAGATTTTTTGTTACTGAGTTACCACGAATAAATGTCACTCTACATCAAATAAAAATTTAGATTTAATGTTCAGTTGAGCCTAACAATTTTCTTGGATCCCTCTTAATTAGCAGATGAATCTATTTTTTTAAGTAAAATTCATATAAAATGAAGTTTTGTCAATTTCAAATTTTCCAAAGGCCATTTCTATCTATCTATCTATCTCTCTCTCTCTCTCTCTCTCTCTCTCTCTCTCTCTCTCTCTCTCTATCTATCTATCTATCATCAACATTATTCAGTCTACTGCTTGGAAGATCATCTACAAATAGAGAAGAATTCAATTTTAGTTTTTTTGTGTTTTTTTAACCTTCCTCTGGATCAATAGGGGTAAAACAAAGTTCTATAATTTCTCCCATCCCTTGGTTGAACTTGATGAACTTGATGGACATATGTCTTTTTTCAACTACTATTCAGCTATGTAATTGCCAACAACTGCCAACTTGTCCAGGCTAGGTTGTCCCAGCAAGTACAGTTTGAGAACAGAATGAAAGCTGATGAGAAATGTCTCTAAAAAGCCCAGCTTTTAAAGGGGTTTTCTGATATTATTAAAAAAACATAAAAGTATCCACATGTGTCTGAATGTTCACCAGATGATGCTCAGTAGTTATTTATCATTTTCATGATGTTGTCAAGCGCTGTCCTGTACACCACTGTTTTCATTTTGCTAGTGCTTGCTGTGATTGGGATTACTACAGTTCCCATGATTCCTCTTTCTCCTCTCACAGGCATTGCTGATGTTTACATGAGACTGGCTTACAGAAACATTTCAGCTACAGACAGCGCATTAATAACTGACTAAACGTACTGCAGTTAAAGCATTTTCACACTTTTTTTTTTTAAGACCAAGAAAACCCCATTAATCACCGAACCTACTGGTAGCTTTCACCAGTAGTGATGTATCTATTCATGAGTCTACCATGGGAAAGAGGCTGCACAAATTAAAGGTGTGCCAGGAGGAAACTTTTGCCCTTCATAAAAACATAGGGCAATGCAAAAGTTTGCCCGTGAACACAAAAGCACAATGGGCTCTAGAAATATTAGGCAAAGATAGAGTCATCCGTCCACAGCACCTGTAGATATACCTGTAGATATGTTTGGCCCAGTGGCTTAACTACCGCTATAGCAGCCGAAGCAGCATAGGGGCCCGCAGCATGAAGGGGGCCTGTGCTGCCCACCTGCGCGGGATCCCCCATTACCGGTGGCCACATTCAATAGTATGCGTCCAGAGGACAAAATTCCTGCACAGGCCGGCGTGATGATGTCACTGGATTACGCCGACCGACGCAAGGATCCCGTCGTGGTTGAGGATGCTGTGGAGCAGCTCCGTTCGTCATGGAAACAGGGCCTAGGTGAGTATAATTTTGTTTGTTTTATTCGTTTGGGGTGCTATCTACAGGGGGGCTGTATGGCACTATCTACAAGGGGGATTTGGGGGCACTATCTATAGAGGGGTTTTATGGCACTATCTACAGGGGGGCTGTATGGCACTATCTACAGGGAGGCTGTATGGCACTATCTACAGGGGGGCCGTATGGCAGTATTTACACGGGTGCTGTATGGCACTTTCTACAGGTGGGCTGTATGGTACTATCTACAATGGGAGAGGGGCGCTATCTACAAGGGGAGGTAGGGGCACTATCTACAAGGGGGATTGTATTCCACTATCAACAGGGGGGCTATAGGGCACTATCTACAGGTGGGGCTGTATGGCACTATCTACAGGTGGGGTTGTATGGCACTATCTACAGGGGGAGCTGTATGGCACTATTTACAAGGAGTAGGTGGGGGCACTGTCTACAGGCGTAACTGTATGACACTATCTACAAGCGGACTGTATGGGACTATCTACAAGGGGGAGGTGGGGGCACTATCTATAAAGGGGGCTGTATGGCACTATCTACAAAGGGGAGGTGGGGGAACTATCTACAGGGACGGCTGTATGGTACTCTCTACAAGGGGAATGTGGGGGGGCACCACTATCTACAAGGGGCAGGTGGGTGACACTATCTACAGGGTGACTGTATGCCACTATCTACAAGGGGGAGGTGTGGGCACTATCTACAGGGGGGGCACTATCTACAAGGAGGAGGTGGGGGGCACTATCTACAAGGGAGGGCTGTATGGCGCTGTCTATAAGGGGGAGGGGGCACTATCTACAGGGGGAGGGGTGGCACTATTTACAAGGTGGGTGTGACATGATTTAAAGGGCCGGCTATATAGCACTGTCTACAGGTGGGGCTGTATGGCACAATCTACAGGGAGCTGTATGGCACAATCTACAGGGGGCTGTATTGCACAATCTACAGGCGGGCTGTATGGCACAATCTACAGGGGGCACTATCTACAAGGGGGGGCTGTGTGTGGCACCCAGGGGAGGGCTGGCCCAGTCAAAAGTTTGCTATGGGGCCCAATGTTTCTTAGCTAAGAAAGAAAGCATTTCACCATAATAACCTGATACCACTAATATTAATACTCTTTTCACTCAGTCCAGATACATAACAGAATCTATTCTAAAATACATTCGATATTAATTTCACATAAGTCCTTTTAGTAAAATTTTCAGTTTCTCTCCTTTCTCTCCTTATTTGGTCTTTGTTAACTACATATTAGTATTCAATGTGTGTGATTAAGATGTCTTTGTATACATTAATATTCATGTTGATGCAGTACTTAAGGTTCTGAGTGAGCTTTACAGTACATATAACTTAACTACTATACCTCTGATCACGGAAGCCTCTGTTCTTAGGAGTCATTAGATCATTACACCCTTTAGTCTATGTGACTTACACACTTATGTATTTTATTAATACAAAATTGGGGAACTTATTTTTTTATATAGAAATGAGGATCAAAAGGATTTGAAAAGGACCATTGGTTTCCTGACATGTCTGATGTAGTAAATCCTTTTAATCCCAGTGAGATAACAAATTTGGAGCATCTTTACTTAGAATTCTGTGTTGTGACATTCCTCTGTTATTCATCCTGGAAAAGCATGAATAAGGTTACTTGGAGACTTTTGTCAGGCAACTAAGTAATTTTAACTATAGAGCTGGAGCTGCAGTACAAAGCAATACAATGAGTTGAATGCAATCTTGTATAAATCATTTAGTAGTGTACAAAAAGTCTTTGTGTAGCCCAGACCTAATTGACAATTGAGTGTAACCATTTCCCTTGTTAATAGGATGTACACCTACACAGTCTGGACAGTGTAAGAATGTGTAGGGGCACACTATGATAATAGGGCAATAGTTGCACCCAGCTGTCAATTTATTTAAACATTTCCATGAGGAATAACAAAAGAACGGCACGATGAAGAAAATATGCTCTAGAATTGTAATTTCATGGGGAATACAAGTATTTACTAAAGCAGACATGTCAGGAGAAGTGACAGCTACTCTAAAATTGTTATGTATTTTGCATCTGTGTCAAGGTCTGTAACAGATTTAGAGTCCAGTGGTTGAAACAATCAGGCAGGAGGGTGCTAATAGCATGTAGTCTAGTATTAGTCCTGGCACCATCCGCGTCTTTCTGCTGGATGAGGCCTGGTCTCTGGCCTGGTCTCTGGCCTGGTCTCTGGCCTGGATCACTGGAGGCCGGCGTGGGAATGGGGACATTTGAGCATGCAATATTTATTTTTTTCTTAATGGGCAGTGTTGCACTATTTACAGGGGGAACTATCTACAAGGAGCCCTATCTACAGGAACTCTCTGGGGTGATATCTACAGGGGACTCTCTGGGGGTCACTATCTACAGGGGACTCTCTGGGGGCATTATCTACTCGGGACTCTCTGGGGGACACTATGTACAAGGGATCTATGAGGAATGCTACAGGGGGGCTCTATGGTGGGATTATCTACAGGGAGATCTAAGAGGGGCGCATTCTACAGGGGGCTATAAATGGGAAAATATCTACAGGGGGCATTGTGAGTGGCACTATGTACATGGGGCTCTATAAGGGGCACTATGTACAGTGGGCATTGTGAATGGCACTATCAAAGGGGGCCATGTGAGTGCCACTATCTACAGGGGGAACTGTGTGTGTGTGTTTCTTTACCATTTTTGACACAATTATATTTGATACTATTATATTCAGGAGCCCATTGTATGGTACTTCTATTTTCAGGGGCACAGTGTATGATGCTATTATATTTAGGGGCATAGAGTGGGACACTATGAAAATTTCTTCTTTGTTTATAAGTGCGGAAATGTTGGAAGAGTGAGTTGCTGAAGACATCTTAGCGGAAAACTCTGCAGAAATGGGTCGTGGCCGGGAGACGTCGTTATAGAGGACTGCACCGGATGGAGAAGAAAAAAGAAATAGAACAACTCCAATCTCAGAACATGTCACCTGTGAGTCACTAAATGCAAATGTTTATTCTCCCTGTGACTGATCAGTACTGAAATCACTGTATGATCTGCAGCAAGATGACAGGTGGTATTATTCTTTTTTGTGAAACAGCAACTCCCAGCATATCCTTACCATTGTTCAGGCCATACTGGGAGCTGTAGTTTTATGCCGTACAAACTTATATGGCACGGGTTAAACTGAATTTGCAAATGATGTATGTACTGAGCTGCATTTATACTGGTTCTGTATTTATGTACTGACCTTGGCTCTGGTGCTGTACATATGTACTGAGCTTGGTTCTCGTGCTGTATTTATGTACTGAGCTTTGTTCTGGTACTTTATTTATGTTATGAACTTGGTTTTGGTGCTGTATTTAGGTTCTGAGCTTGGTTCTGGTGTTGTATTTATGTACTGAGATTTGTTCTGGTGCTGTATATATTTTTACTGGGCATGGTTCTGTTGCTGTAATTATGTACTTGGCTTCATTCTGGTGCTGTATATATCAGGGGTAGGCAATCTTTTAAGTATGGCATGCCAAAAATAAATAAATCAGATATTAAGTATCTAGTGTTCCATGCTACTGAACAGCAGCTATGGGGAGGAAAGTGCACATAGGAGAGACTGCGGCCCCTGAAACCAGCTTAGGGGAGGGGGTTTCACAGAGACCGCAACTACTGAACACCAGCTTTGAGGGGTGCACATAGGAGAGACCGCAGCTCTTGAGCACCAGCTTCAGGGAAGGAGGTGTACAAATGAGGGGGGTGCAAATAGGAAAGACCGTGACTACTGAGCACTAGCCTCTGGTGGTAAACATAGGAGAGACCGCGACTATTGAACATGAGATTAGGGGAGGGGATGTGCACATAGGAGACATAACTGCCACTGATTTCCTTGGGGGGGGGGGGGGTGTTTGCACATAAAAGAAAAAAAACTGCCAGAGATTTCCTTAAAGGGGGGGGGGGCTGGGACATACATAGTGGAAAGAGCTGCCAGACATTTCGTTGTGGAGGGGGGTAGGGACAAAAAACTTTAAATCTTTGCCACTGTGGCATTGTTTTCTAGCATGACTTTAACTTACTTTTACAGAGACCAGTGATGGCGCCTGCGCTGATTACCAGGACAGAGAGCAGCGTTTAATTATACGTTGTCAACTCTGAACACAGGTGAAAGAGCTGTGCTGCATTATGTGATAGCCAAGCTCAAGACAGCGCCGCCCAGTGTTCAGCGCCGAGAAACACAGAATGAAGTGCCACTCTGCTCTCCTGTTTATCAGTGATCGATAAGCAAGTTGAACACAGAATGAATGCTCTCTCTCCCCCTGTGTTCGGCGGCCCAGGATACAACAGCCCTGGATACCTGGAGAGGGGAGCGGGCCAGAGATCAAGGCCCCACATGCCAGCTATGGCACGGGTGCCACAGGTTGCTGACCCCTAGTATATATGTACTGTGCTTTGTTCTGGTGCTGTATTTATATACTTGGCTTGGTTCTGTATATATGTACTGAGCTAGGTTTTGGTATTGTATTTATGTATTGAGCTTTGTTCTGGTGCTGTATATATGTTCGTAGCTTAGTTCTGGCAAAATATCTGTTGATTAGTCAGGAGATTTGTTGCGGCGTATTGCTCACGCCACAGCGTCCTCCAAAATTCTCACAGTGCACAGCCTAATTAAATGGGCTGAGCACGCCTAGGATATTGAATGTGCACATGTAGGTCTATACTTAATGGGTGTGTTTAATAAAATGAGTGTGGGTAGGTATGTATGTATAGATAGTGTGGAAATCCAGTTAAACATTCTGGAGAGGGAGTTTCTTTATTTAGAGTCCACCTTAATATACGGTGTATTTGGAATATTGTAATTGATTATTGGAATAAATTTCCATTGTGCGATACACCACAAAACACTGTGATCTTCCTCTGGGCATGTTTGTCTTTGTCTGCAAAACAGAGAACCTGTTGTTAAAAATTTGAATCCCACCCCTGAACTAGACTACAGGCAGGCAGCTTAATAGTCTGACAAGGAAAAAGTGGAATGTCCAGGCTTCTATAAAACTGATCAAGACAAGAAATCCAGAGAGGCAGGAATCAAGAGAACCTGGACAATAGATTCAGCAGTGGAGCTGTTCAACATTTCAGATATGTCAAAGGCATAAGCGAGTTCAAATCCTGACACTGTGATTGCATTTGATCAGTACTGTATTCTGTTGTATACTCTACGGGTGGTGATACCCTGTAGACCGCCAATGTAGAACTAGTAACTGACCACTATATGGTCGGTCACGGTAAAGTGGTATTATTGTTTGTATTGGACTTGTATAGTAGAAGCTTATGACTGAAAAAGCGATGCCTGTCCTTGATGGTCTGATTAAGTATTTCTATGTTCTTCTTTTACTGTCCTTCTTGTGTTGATGGTGTGTTTACATATTTAACCTCTAGGTTACATATCTATCCAGGGTGTTCATGCAATCCGCTGTATATTCATGACACTGTGATGGTATGTGCTTAGAAACTGAGTCCACACCATCAGCAGCGGGTGTTAGCTGTAACATACAGCTGATACCCTGCTGCAATGAATAAGATCGGAACCAGTTCTTATACTGGCCGTTTAGCCCCTTAGATTTTGCGGTCAATAGTAACCATGGCATCTAAATGGTTAGACAGGGGAGGAGGTCGATAAGTTGCTGCCGCAGCAGGGGGCCCCCAGGTCTGCCATTTTAGTACACAAATGCCAGATGCGGGGCCTAATAGTATGCATGTCAGTGTTATGCTAACAAGCATAATACACTGCAATACAGAAGTATTGCTGTTTATTAAATGAGCGGTCAAGCGATCGCATAGTCTAGTCCACTAGCGGTACTAATTGTTTTTTTTTTAAAAAGTTAAACAAAATGTTTAAAAATATTAAACATAAGAAACAACTATTAAAACACAAAAAATTCCCCATTTAAAAATGCTTTATTATGTAAATAAATTAAAATGAAACAAAAATACTAAAATACACAATTGATATTGCCTCATCCATAGCGACCCAAACTATAAAATTATCATATTATTTAACCCTCGTGACAAACGTCGTAAAACGTTGTAAAATAATAAAAACAATGCCAGAATCGTTGTCTTGCCTCCCAAAAAGCAGAATAAAAAAATCAAAAAGTAGTATGTACCTGAAAATGGCACAAATGTAAACGATAACATCCCACAAAAGCAAGCCCTCACACAGCTCCATCAATAGAAAAATAAAGTTATGGCTTACAGACTCACAGAATAAAGTTATCACGTCAATTATACTGCACAGTGAACATCGTAAAAAATGTTTGTGTAAATTCCTTTTTTTCCATTCTCCCCACCAAAAAAAAATTACTGAAAAATTTTCAATACGTTATATGTACCCCAAAATGGTTCAATAAAGTAGAAAAAAAAAAGGACACATTCCACAGTTAGAGCAATAGCCCCAGTAAGTGGCGGGTAAAAAAAACCCTTTTGTTAAAACAAGCCCTCACATGGGAACATTTATAAAAAAATAAAAAAAATGTATTGCTCTCGGAATGTGGGGATAAAATAAAGAAAAAAACAAACAAACAAAGCAAAACGCAGCGTCATGAAGACCAAAACTGTCAGCTGCCCAAGGAGGTTACGGAATTGGCGAGGGGTTTAACCAAATAAAGCGAATAGCACACCCCCCCTAGATTTCAATCCTGTATTCACCGCTGGTTTAAAAAAGGTGCAACTTAGTGACACAAATGTTAGAGTATGTTCACACTGAGTTTTATGCAGGCAGAAAAATAAGCCTCAAAATTCCTGAAGATTTTGACCTGCATGCACTTTCTTTGCCACGTTTTTTTGCGTCGTTTTTTGGCCGTACCTATCGGGCGGCGCGGGCCAAAAATGCACCGAAAACCGCTTTCCCTGCCTCACATTGATGTCAATGGGAGGTCAGAGTCGGAAATGCGGGAAGAAAGAGCAACGAAAAAGAAATGAACGCTCGCGGGGAAAAAACGCCTCTGCCTTCCATTGAAATCAATGGGAGGCAATTTCGGCCGGTATTTGGCGCTGTTTCCGATGCGGTTTTTGCATCAAAAACAGCGCCAAAGATCTCCGTTTGAACTAGCCCTAAGACTAGTCAAATTAAAACAGACAAATCTTGCCAACTACCCCCTCCAATTTTATAGGTGCAGAATATTCCATTATTCCCAAATGTGGGCCGCTATCTGTACACATTGCACCATTATATATGTAGTGTGCTATACAGTGGCACAGTCTCATAAACAAAGTGCAATATTTTGGCTAAAGCAGTGTTCAAATTCATAATTCAAAACTCTTATGCTGGATTGGACTGATGTATTCTTGAAATTACTTTGACCTTTTGGAGTTTATCTTTTAATGTTAACCCCTTGGAGATACAGACAATTTTATTTTTTTCATTTTCGTTTGTCCATTGTTGCATTTCAAGACCCTTAACTTTTTTATTTTTCTGTCTACATAGCCATATGAGGGTTTGTCTCTTGTAGGACAAGTTGTAGTTTTTAATGCTGGCATTTTGTGTACCATAATGTACTAGAAAACGGAAAAAAAAAATTGTTGTGTGGATTGGGAAAAAAATAGCAATTCCTCCATTGTTCTTTGGTTTTATTTTTACGGTGTTCAATGTACGGTTAAAAAACGTAACTTTAGTCTGCCGGTCAATAAGATGATGGCGATGCCAAATTTATATTGTTTTTTTCATGATGTAATGTACTAATTTTACAAAGAAATAACTATTTGTTTAAAAAAATGGTTTTGTGTCACCATATTCTGAGAGCCGTAACTTTTTTATTTTTCTTTCGATGGAGCGGTGTGATGACTTATTTTTAGCGGGGTGAGCTGTAGTTTAAGATATATATGGCTTTTTGATCACTTTTTATAAAATTTTACTTGGTAAGCAAGGTGACAAAAACACAGCAATACTTGCATGGTGAATTTTTCAATCCTGCGGCGTTCACCCGGCGAGTTAAATTATCTGATATTTTACTAGTGCAGACTTTTACAGACGCAGCAATACCAATTTTGTTTACTTTTTTTTTATTGCTTACATAATTTTTAAAAAAATGTGAAAAAGGTTTTTTTTTTTTTTTAAAGGTTTAGTTATTTAACATTTTTTTAATACATTTGTTAGTCCCCTTAGGTGACTTTACCATTTGAGCATTACATCAGTCATGCAATACACTGCAAAACGTATGTATTTCAGTGTATTGACTTTATCTGTGGTCTGGCAAGGCATAACATTAGAGCACTGATGCCAGACCTGGAGGCTTTCAATGGCCGGAATCACAGTTATTTTCATTCCAGGCTGTTGGATGGAGGGTGTCAGTTTGAAACAGCTAGCACCCAACATTTATTGCGCAGACTCAGCTCCTTAGCTATCTTGTGGTAGCGCATATCTGACACAACTGTACATTGGATGTCGCTAAGCGGTTGAAGTGATTTTCCATGGTTTAAAAATTAGGGTCTATGAGCTTAAAGGGGTTATCCCATGAATCATTTTTATAGCAAAAGTCCTGAAATGCTGTTAATAGCTTTTCATTTACATTGTTTCTAGCATAAACAAATCCCTCTTTCATTGTCTTTATCTGCAATGTGTCCCCCTTGGTGCTGCTTCTAATCTATGCTGCTGGGGGAGGGGCTCTAGGCAGAATCAGTTTATTTTTCCCCTCTGGATGATGAAAATATAGTCCTTTTGACGCACTGAAATTCTGTATCAAATCCGCGACGTGTGAACTCAGCCTTACTTTCCAATTCATATTTACGATTCTAACAAGTCTCCTCAGCTATACTACCACGTTCCTGAAGAGACTCTGCTCATTCCCAGATAAGCAGAAAACTATTTCTATTGGCTGCTCTGAAGTGAACAGAATATATATATATATATATATATAATATTCAAAAAATAGGCAGCACTCCGCAGTAAATGTGAAAATAGGGTACTTTTATTGCCCCCTGTGCAACGTTTCAGCTCTGTCCTCTAGAGCCTTTCTCAAGCAAATAACATGTGATACATTCCAAGTATATAACATAGTGACAATCAAGTGTGTGAATCAAACATAATCAAAGAAAAAGTATATAACAGCAACAAAAAAATTGCGTAATAAATATATAATAAAAAGTGACACATCAGAATTAAACATATAGTGTCAAAGTAAGATGGATAAGCAACAGTTAATGTGCATATAACTCACAATACAGTTAAAGTATCCAATTAAGAGTAGTGTTCACATGTGTGTGCATCATGTGTGAAACATAAAAACAAATTAAAATTGAAAATCACCTCAAAGGACGTGCTATCACGGCGCCGCCATAGCGGTAAGCGAAAAAACGCTATTGCGCATGCGTTGGAATATTGCCATGTTCTAAATATTGCGGATATCCGGTATGCATTCGCGCATGCGCAATGAAGCGCAGACGCGATGCGGACATCTTTAAATAGGGAAAAGTCCCATTTGTTTAGGGTTATATCAAAAGGTATGTGTATATATATCTTAAATAACCGAATCATACCATAATGGGGACTATATAGCTCCCAATCTAAGATAAAGCTTTATCAATGGAGAGTGTGAATACATTCAAATGAATGTCCCAACAGGGCATCCAAAGAGGAGAGAGGCATAAGCGCAGCGGTACAGCCCTGTTCACACCAGAGTTTTAAGTATTGTTGTTAGAAATGGAGTTCAAGGTGTGGCCGGTGGCCATTCTATAAATGCCCATCCCCACCTCACTAGTGGGTAAAACAAATGCAATGCAGACATGTCATATGTCCCCTTGCCGTATTGTTTCCCGTAACTCCTATATTTGTTCTTTGAGAAGTCAAAATAAATACCGCATCTACGTCCAAACCTCTCAATCCTATAGGTTCTATCGATATGTATATAATACACCCTCTAGAGATATAATGGCATACTACATATACTGATATATATTTTTTTATAGAATATTATAATATGATATCCGCAAAAAATAAAAATTGCAAAAATTCCATGAAAAATATAATAATTTGTAATAATATTGGATAATAATTATACACAGAAAAATCCGTGATATTCTTCGTCTGTCGAGGTAATCTTCAAACAGGTTCAAAAGAACGCTCTAAAGAAAAATAGAGAAAAGTAAATATCAATATTTCAAACAGGTAATAAAACCAATAAGTATACATGTTAATAATTACTGATAATAACATCAAGTGTATCCACATAATGGGGCATGACGGAAAGAGGAAGGAAAATCTCTCACATTACTCCACTAAACGCATAATCGACATTGAGCCCATTTGGTTTCAGGGTGTTGAGCCTATTGATCCATTGCAACTCCCTAGTTTTTAATAGTCTGGTCCTGTTGCCACCTCGTCTCAGGGGGGGTATGTGATCCAAGATCCAAAATTTTAGTTGCTCTTCTGTATGGCCCATCTCCGAAAAATGTTTCGAAACAGGTAAATCCAAACGCTTTTTTCTAATCGTATACCTATGTTGGTTTAATCTGATTTTTAACTCGAGTGTGGTTTCTCCCACATATAGTAGATGACAGGGGCATTGTAGAACATAAACAACAAAATCTGTGTTGCACGTTAGAAAATGTCTAATCTGGAAGATTCTTTGCGTGATGGGGTGTGTAAAAGTGGGGCCTTTTTGTATAAGCTTACAATTTATACAATTTAAGCAGGGGAGCAGAGCGACTACATTACAGCTCCATTTGATGACCTTGGGGGAATATTATAAACATCAACGGATGTTCAATGCGTTCAAATGTGAGCCCAAATTTATTTTCACAAAATGAGTTTTACTGCAATAGATTGAAACAAATATCCAACAAATTTGCTCTTGATGTGATTTTGCTAAATCTTGAATTTTTGCAACAAGAAATCCAGACGGTACATGGAAATATACAAGAAATTGATACTACATTGAAATCCACGATTGATGACCAGGAATACACTAGATTTTCTGATAATCTTAAAATGCAAGTACAGAGATTAAGGATGGAACAAGAAGAGGTTAAAAGAAGGAAATGGAATAGAGATGCAGATGATTATTCCAAAGGTCGGGTTTACAATTGGCAGAATATGGATAATGGAGACAGATTCAACTATCGGGATAATAGGAGAAGGAAGAAATCTACTGCACAAGGTGGACTTATCACGACTGATTCCCCGTCTTTTTTGGGGGAGACCCCGGCGACTTCCACACCAGCGGGAAGCGTACCAGACGTGGGGGAACAAGGCAACACTGGCGACGTAAACTACAGAGGCAGCAGACCGAGACAGATGATGAAAAGTGGAGCGATGGCATTACGGAAACGTTAGTTGTAAACATATCTTCCAAGGTACTGTCTGAACCACAACAAAGGCTTCTAGATAAGGGGCTTTCTTTTTGCCCCTCATCTCTGACGGATTGGTTCCAGGTTGAAGCTGATCTGTTTAAATTCTTTAGAGCTATCAAATTGAAATGCTGGTTCTCTGGTAAACCTATATCTGATCGAAATGTTGATACTGATTCTGAATTAAATCTTAGAAAATTTGGTCTTTACAAAGAGAGCAATTTTATGCCACCAATTAATTTACCGGTTGTTGATGCTTTTGTTGCAGCTGTAAAAGGTGAAATTGAGAATCTTAAAACACAATGTACTAATGTATTTAAATTTACTCATCCTAATTTAACCAGTGAGGAGTCCAAAGCATTAGAGGAATTGGCTAGTGACACTGATATCACTATAAAACCAGCTGATAAAGGTGGGGCAGTAGTGATAATGGATACTACTATGTACCTTAGAGAAATCATGAGACAGCTTAATGATGATACAGTGTATAAACAAATCCCATATGATCCCAAATTTGAAATTGGTAGGAGGATTAGAAATATATTAGATGAAGCTAAAACGGGTGGGATTATAGATGAGAATTTGGCAGAGTATCTATATATCACACAACCTAGAACCCCTATTTTATACATACTTCCAAAAATACATAAGTCCCTAGTTGACCCTCCGGGTCGACCCATTGTGTCAGGGGTTGATTCTATTTTCTGCCACATTGCCATTTTTTTGGATAAGATTTTAAGAACATATGCCATCGGGGCGACCTCTTATATTAGGGATACATCTGATTTCATAAATAAACTTAATGAAGTAGTTCTACCTGTGGATACGAAAGTCACATTAGTATCGTTCGATGTGGTTAATTTATACACTGTGATAGACCATACCAGGGGTATACAGGCGGTCAATAATTTCCTCAATTCATCGGATTATACACCTGACTGCTGCACCTTCCTTTTGCAATTATTAGAGATTATTCTAAGTATGAATTACTTTCTCTTTGGTGACAATTTTTATCTCCAGCTACAAGGAACGGCGATGGGGTCAAATATTGCCCCCACTTATGCCAATATATTTATGCGATCATTTGAGGAGGCCTTTGTCTATGGATCCCACCACTTTAAACATGTTATTAAGTGGTGGCGTTACATAGACGATATTTTCATGATTTGGTCAGGGGATAGTGATACTCTCTTGGACTTCTTTTCATGCATTAATATGCATGATGATAAGGTCAAATTTACATTGGTACAGTCAGATACTGAGATTCAGTTTCTAGATGTCCTGGTTAAGATCAATAACAACACCTTCAGTACTGAGCTCTACACAAAACCTATAGATTGCAACAATCTACTTCTATATAGCAGCAACTACCCACGTAGTATGGTTGAGAATTTACCAACTAGCCAACTGATGAGGGTCAAAAGGATAGTCAGTGACACAGACACCGCCACCGTGACTCTCGGAAACATGATCAATCGATTCCGTACTCGGGGTTATCCAGCAAGAATATTGAATAAGCATAGGTCAAAAGTAGCTCTAATGGATAGGGACACACTTCTTAGACCTAAGGAAACTAAATCAAAAATGGATCGTATTCCATTTATTTCAACATTTACAGATCAGAGTAAGGCTATTACAGATATTATCAGACGGCACTGGCCTATGTTAAACAATTGTTTGACACATATTCCTGAATTCTCGAAATATCCGCTGCTCTCTTATCGCAGATCCAAAAGCCTTAGGGACAGATTGGTGAAAACCGATGTTGGGTCCCTTAAATCCACTGGACAGACATATCTGGCTAAACCCAGGGTTGGCTGTTTCCCCTGCTTAAATTGTATAAATTGTAAGCTTATACAAAAAGGCCCCACTTTTACACACCCCATCACGCAAAGAATCTTCCAGATTAGACATTTTCTAACGTGCAACACAGATTTTGTTGTTTATGTTCTACAATGCCCCTGTCATCTACTATATGTGGGAGAAACCACACTCGAGTTAAAAATCAGATTAAACCAACATAGGTATACGATTAGAAAAAAGCGTTTGGATTTACCTGTTTCGAAACATTTTTCGGAGATGGGCCATACAGAAGAGCAACTAAAATTTTGGATCTTGGATCACATACCCCCCCTGAGACGAGGTGGCAACAGGACCAGACTATTAAAAACTAGGGAGTTGCAATGGATCAATAGGCTCAACACCCTGAAACCAAATGGGCTCAATGTCGATTATGCGTTTAGTGGAGTAATGTGAGAGATTTTCCTTCCTCTTTCCGTCATGCCCCATTATGTGGATACACTTGATGTTATTATCAGTAATTATTAACATGTATACTTATTGGTTTTATTACCTGTTTGAAATATTGATATTTACTTTTCTCTATTTTTCTTTAGAGCGTTCTTTTGAACCTGTTTGAAGATTACCTCGACAGACGAAGAATATCACGGATTTTTCTGTGTATAATTATTATCCAATATTATTAAAAATTATTATATTTTTCATGGAATTTTTGCAATTTTTATTTTTTGCGGATATCATATTATAATATTCTATAAAAAAATATATATCAGTATATGTAGTATGCCATTATATCTCTAGAGGGTGTATTATATACATATCGATAGAACCTATAGGATTGAGAGGTTTGGACGTAGATGCGGTATTTAGTTTGACTTCTCAAAGAACAAATATAGGAGTTACGGGAAACAATACGGCAAGGGGACATATGACATGTCTGCATTGCATTTGTTTTACCCACTAGTGAGGTGGGGATGGGCATTTATAGAATGGCCACCGGCCACACCTTGAACTCCATTTCTAACAACAATACTTAAAACTCTGGTGTGAACAGGGCTGTACCGCTGCGCTTATGCCTCTCTCCTCTTTGGATGCCCTGTTGGGACATTCATTTGAATGTATTCACACTCTCCATTGATAAAGCTTTATCTTAGATTGGGAGCTATATAGTCCCCATTATGGTATGATTCGGTTATTTAAGATATATATACACATACCTTTTGATATAACCCTAAACAAATGGGACTTTTCCCTATTTAAAGATGTCCGCATCGCGTCTGCGCTTCATTGCGCATGCGCGAATGCATACCGGATATCCGCAATATTTAGAACATGGCAATATTCCAACGCATGCGCAATAGCGTTTTTTCGCTTACCGCTATGGCGGCGCCGTGATAGCACGTCCTTTGAGGTGATTTTCAATTTTAATTTGTTTTTATGTTTCACACATGATGCACACACATGTGAACACTACTCTTAATTGGATACTTTAACTGTATTGTGAGTTATATGCACATTAACTGTTGCTTATCCATCTTACTTTGACACTATATGTTTAATTCTGATGTGTCACTTTTTATTATATATTTATTACGCAATTTTTTTGTTGCTGTTATATACTTTTTCTTTGATTATGTTTGATTCACACACTTGATTGTCACTATGTTATATACTTGGAATGTATCACATGTTATTTGCTTGAGAAAGGCTCTAGAGGACAGAGCTGAAACGTTGCACAGGGGGCAATAAAAGTACCCTATTTTCACATTTACTGCGGAGTGCTGCCTATTTTTTGAATATTATCAAGTTTGGAGCGTGGTCTGTTCCTGAGGATTTGCACCCACCATACACCGGTGCTGCTAGATATATTTGTTTATCTATATATATATATATATATATATATATATATATATATATATATATATATATATATTTATATGTATATATACACTACCGTTCAAAAGTTTGGGGTCACCCAGACAATTTTGTGTTTTCCATGAAAACACACTTATATTTATCAAATGAGTTGCAAAATGACTAGAAAATATAGTCAAGGCATTGACAAGGTTAGAAATAATGATTTTTATTTGAAATAATAATTTTCTCCTTCAAACTTTGCTTTCGTCAAAGAATGCTCCATTTGCAGCAATTACAGCATTGCAGACCTTTGGCATTCTAGCTGTTAATTTGCTGAGGTAATCGGGAGAAATTTCACCCCATGCTTCCAGAAGCCCCTCCCACAAGTTGGATTGGCTTGATGGGCACTTCTTGCGTACCATACGGTCAAGCTGCTCCCACAACAGCTCTATGGGGTTGAGATCTGTTGACTGCGCTGGCCACTCCATTACAGATAGAATACCAGCTGCCTGCTTCTTCCCTAAATAGTTCTTGCATAATTTGGAGGTGTGCTTTGGGTCATTGTCCTGTTGTAGGATGAAATTGGCTCCAATCAAGCACTGTCCACAGGGTATGGCATGGCGTTGCAAAATGGAGTGATAGCCTTCCTTATTCAAAATCCCTTTTACCTTGTACAAATCTCCCACTTTACCAGCATCAAAGCAACCCCAGACCATCACATTACCTCCCCCATGCTTGACAGATGGCGTCAGGCACTCTTCCAGCATCTTTTCAGTTGTTCTGCGTCTCACAAATGTTCTTCTGTGTGATCCAAACACCTCAAACTTCGATTCGTCTGTCCATAACACTTTATTCCAATCTTCCTCTGTCCAATGTCTGTGTGCTTTTACCCATATTAATCTTTTCCTTTTATTAGCCAGTCTCAGATGTGGCTTTTTCTTTGGCACTCTGCCCTGAAGACCAGCATCCCGGAGTCGCCTCTTCACTGTAGACGTTGACACAGGCGTTTTGCGGGTACTATTTAATGAAGCTGCCAGTTGAGGACCTGTGAGGCGTCTATTTCTCAAACTAGAGACTCTAATGTACTTGTCTTGTTGCTCAGTTGTGCAGCGGGGCCTCCCACTTGTCTTTCTACTCTGGTTAGAGCCTGTTTGTGCTGTCCTCTGAAGGGAGTAGTACACACCGTTGTAGGAAATCTTCAGTTTCTTGGCAATTTCTCGCATGGAATAGCCTTCATTTCTAAGAACAAGAATAGACTGTCGAGTTTCACATGAAAGCTCTCTTTTTCTAGCCATTTTAAGAGTTTAATCGAACCCACAAATGTAATGCTCCAGATTCTCAACTAGCTCAAAGGCAGGTCAGTTTTATAGCTCCTCTAAGCAGCAAAACTGTTTACAGCGGTGCTAACATAATTGCACAAGGGTTTTCAAGTGTTTTCTAATCATCTATTAACCTTCTAACACAGTTAGCAAACACAATGTACCATTAGAACACTGGAGTGATGGTTGCTGGAAATGGGCCTCTATACACCTATGTAGATATTGCATTAAAAACCAGACGTTTGCAGCTAGAATAGTCATTTAGCACATTAACAATGTACAGAGTGTATTTCTGATTAATTTAATGTTATCTTCATTGAAAAAAACTGTGCATTTCTTTGAAAAATAAGGAAATTTCTAAGTGACCCTAAACTTTTGAACGCGTTTAGGGAAGAAGCCGGCAGCTGGTATTCTATCTGTAATGGAGTGGCCAGCGCCAGTGGCGGATTAAGAAGACCATGGGCCCTGGGCTGTTACCCAAACTTGGGCCCCCCTTCTCCACCACCACCCTGCCGCGCCGTAACTATTGCTAACACTACCTAAACACTAGTACACAAAGTAGGCACATTATGCACAAAGTGCACACAGTACACAAAGTACGCACATTATGCACAAAGTACGCACATTATGCACAAAGTACGCACATTATGCACAAAGTACACACATTATGCACAAAGTACACAAAGTAGGCACATTATGCACAAAGTACGCACATTATGCACAAAGTACACAAAGTAGGCACATTATGCACAAAGTACGCACATTATGCACAAAGTACACACAGTACACAAAGTACGCACATTATGCACAAAGTACGCACATTATGCACAAAGTACGCACATTATGCACATTATGCACAAAGTACGCACATTATGCACAAAGTATGCACATTATGCACAAAGTACACAAAGTACGCACATTATGCACAAAGTACACAAAGTACGCACATTATGCACAAAGTAGGCACATTATGCACAAAGTACGCACATTATGCACAAAGTACGCACATTATGCACAAAGTAGGCACATTATGCACAAAGTATGCACAGTACACAAAGTACCACATTATGCACAAAGTACGCACATTATGCACAAAGTACGCACAAAGTACGCACATTATGCACAAAGTACGCACAGTACAAAGTAGGCACATTATGCACAAAGTACGCACAGTACACAAAGTACCACATTATGCACAAAGTACGCACAGTACACACATTATGCACAAAGTACGCACAGTACAAAGTACGCACATTATGCACAAAGTACGCACAGTACACAAAGTACACACATTATGCACAAAGTACACAAAGTAGGCACATTATGCACAAAGTACGCACAGTACACAAAGTACCACATTATGCACAAAGTACGCACAGTACACACATTATGCACAAAGTACGCACAGTACAAAGTACGCACATTATGCACAAAGTACGCACAGTACACAAAGTACACACATTATGCACAAAGTACACAAAGTAGGCACATTATACACAAAGTATGCATAGTACACAAAGTACACACGAGTATGCACATTATACACTAAGTAGGCACATTATACACGAGTATGCACATTATACACAAAGTACACCTTGTAAACACATGAATATGGACATTAAACATACATGAATATGGACATTAAACATACATTAATATGGACATTAAACATACATGAATATGGATATTAAACACACATTAATATGGACATTAAACACACATGAATATGGATATTAAACACACATGCACTTACCTTTTATGTCTTCACTGCAGCTCTTCTCCTGCTCACAGCACAGAGCCCGCCGACAGTCTCCCCTCCCCCATGTCCCGACAGCTAGCAGCAGAGATGTTTAGAGCAGGGAAGGGGGGCTGGAGGCGGAGCTTCTAAAGCAGCACAGACCACGGCTGCTAAGTAGAAGCAAAGCTCCCCTCGCCTGACAGGTGCGGTCCTGGCACCGGGGCTCCCTCCGGTGCTAGCGACGCCACTGGGCATGAGGGGGTTCGGGCGGTCATAGGCTCGCTGGGAGCCTTGGGCCCCCTGGCAGTCTTGGGCCCCGGGCGACCGCCCGAAACGCCCTAATGATAATCCGCTACTGGCCAGCGCAGTCACCAGATCTCAACCCCATAGAGCTGTTATGGGAGCAGCTTGACCGTATGGTACGCAAGAAGTGCCCATCAAGCCAATCCAACTTGTGGGAGGGGCTTCTGGAAGCATCGGGTGAAATTTCTCCCGATTACCTGATCAAATTAACAGCTAGAATGCCAAAGGTCTGCAATGCTGTAATTGCTGCAAATGGAGCATTCTTTGACGAAAGCAAAGTTTGAAGGAGAAAATTATTATTTAAAATAAAAATCATTATTTCTAACCTTGTCAATGTCTTGACTATATTTTCTAGTCATTTTGCAACTCATTTGATAAATATAAGTGTGAGTTTTCATGGAAAACACAAAATTGTCTGGGTGACCCCAAACTTTTGAACGGTAGTGTATATATATATATCACTCTCAAAGGTTTACATAGCCTTTAAGACTTCGTAATAGAAGTGCTGAGAATTTCAGTACTGTAGTCCACATGCTCTAGCACTGATTCGCTCGGAGTTACTGCATGACCCGTTTCTTGAGTCTGGAAATATCTGACTGTCTTATCCTATAGAAAGGAAATACTATTAGCAATTGTTTTTTTGACATTCACAATGTTTTTTTCAGAGCTGTAAGTATATAATGTGTATGGGTTAATTGTTGGCAATCTTAATTATTAGCAAGAACCAAGAGAATATGTTATAAGGTATTGTCACATAAGCATAGGAATTGTCTAGTATTATTTTTGTGCGTATTATGGCTATATACTGCCACCTTGTGGAACTTGCTTGAAAGTATAAATGTTACTCTCATTTTACATAAAATTCTGCATATTAGGCAGGACTTATTTTCTGCTCTTATTCTTGAAGTGACATTCGAGATGGTAGAATCGATTTCACAGGATTTATATTTGAAACAAATTACAGTGATTAGCATTTTAAAGAAAGAATGGAGAATAAAATAGTTAGAAATTCTCAATAGTGTAGAGAAGTTGTAGGGAATCCTTTTTCATTTAGAGACCATGGGCTACTATTGTACACAGCAGATTTTTCAGGGTGATGTATGCTTTAGTTGCTACTCTAACTGCTGATAGACTAATAGATCGGTTCAGTTACATTTTGCATGGAAATCCAGTTTACTATAAAGCGTAGAGATAGATCATATAGTGGAAGTGTGGTGTACACAATAAACTGAAAAAAAATACTGTAACATTGTCAATGGAAATCTGCCATCAGACGTATATTTATTGCACTTACAACAAGGTACATCTGATACAGATTTAAAGGGAATGTGCCGTGAATTCTAATTTTTTTTTAAAGTAAGTTACTTATTTTTATTATATTTTTTTGTGTATTTTTTTTCTTCCACAAGGTGGGAAATATTAAAAATGAAATAATAATTTGACATGTTTTCCTATGTTGGCCACCAGAGGGAGCACTTCCAAGAATTATAGCAATGGTGAATCAGGCACAGCATCCTGACTTACAGCTGCTGTAAATGTGGGAGGGAGACTCACCCCCTCCCTATTTTTGGCTACAAGCCAGGAAAAAGGTGTCTTCAAATTACTAAGCATTGTCCAGCTCCATTTTTGAAGAGATTGTACAAATGGTAGCTGGTAGAATCTATAGGACACAACAAAAGGCACATAACGGAATTGCTGCAGAAGATTTCTGCAGCAATTCCGTTGAACGTAGCAGACATTCTGTTGCGGAAAAAACGCAGCATTTCCAGTGTTTTTTTACTGCAGAGAATGGTGCAGATTTTGCTGCGTTTTTCTCAATGCTGGGATATGGTGACATCTCCTCTGAAAAACGTGGCAATTCAGTCCACTTTCCGCAACAGGAATTGACATGCTGCGGTCCGAAAAATACGCACTGTTGGTGAATTTCTGTTCGGAATTTTTAAGCAGCGTGTAGATGCGCAATTCCAGATGGAAAATACGCAGCAATTCCGCTACGTGTGGACAAGCACTAGGAATGACGAAAGTGAAGAGGGAGACCCTGTGGCGAATTAATTTTCAGTTAAAAGGTTCAAACGGCGTGTATTTGACGCGTTTTTTGGTGCATTTTACGTGCCGAAAAACACGTCAAAAAATGCTTGATTATACTTTTAATCAACATAAATAGGAAAACACATTGTTAGTGCATACATTGCGCTTTTTTATAAAAAGCGTTTTAAAAAAACACGTTGCATAAATAAAGAAGTGTCGGCTCAATTCTTTGGCACATAAAATGTACCAAATGTTCCCATAGTCAATAGGAGTCCTAATTATGCGCCAAAATATGTACTAAAAGCGCACACAAAACACGCAAAAAAACGTCAAATGCTTGATTAAGCTTCCCATTTACATCAATGGGAAAGCGAGCCCTTAGTACATACTACACTTTTTTTTTTACGCAAGCGTTCTTAAAATACCCATTGCGTAAAAAAATAGCGTTGGATAAATTCTGTGGTGCATAAAATGCACCAAATTTTCCCCAAGTCATTGGGAGTCCAAACTACGCGGTCAAAAATGTGCAAAAAGCACACACAAAACCCACAAAAAAACTCATGTAAAATGCTCCAAAAACGCTAGTTTATTCGACACGTTCACACGTAATTTTTCTTGGTGCCGTGTGAACATACCATATGGGAATTAATTTTCATTGGCCCCTACTTTACATTGCGGCACAAGGGAGAAGACAGAAGTCGCTGTAGGTGAGTGTAAGTATTTTTATTTTTGATATTACTTAGGCCTCATGCCCACTTCATTTATTTTCTTCAATGTGCTATCCGTTTTTTTAATGTATAGCACACTGACCCATTCATTTCCATGGTCGCCATACATACTTCCGTTGTTTTAACGGAACCATGTGGCCATTCCGACAAAAATAGGACAGGTCCCACTACTGTCCGATTTTTGCGGAACATTCTTGGCCATTTCATTCATTTGGTCCGTTTAAACAATGGACTGCACACAGAAGCCATCCATGTGTGGCCCGTGTTTTTCGGATCCGTCATTAGCGGCCGTACGATGAGCAACGGATGTGTGCATTTAAATATTTTCTCATGTCTCTGTATTTTTTTAATACTTTATTAATGCCTGGATAATGGCAGTTAGACAACTGCCATTATCCAGGCATTTATAAAGTATTAAAAAAATACAGAAACAGACGTTTGACGACGTCCATTACTATGGAGGGGCTTAGTGTGAGCCAGTAAAAAGGCTAGCACTAACCCCAATTATTACCCTGGTAGCCACCTGCCACCAGTGGTGCTGGGAAGAGTCGGGTACAATCCAGAACCGTACCATCTGTAATGATGGTTGGGCACTGGGGCAGCCGCAGGTTGGTATTATGAGGCTGGGAAGGGCCAAAAACCGTGGCAATTCCCACCCTGGTAATGCTAGCCTGCTGCTACTGTGTTGTGTCTGGCTGGTTATAAAAAATGTGGGGGATCCCACGTCATATTTTAAAAAAAATAAAACGACGTGGGGTCCCCCCCCATTTTCATAACCAGCCAGATACCAACACAGCAGCAGCAGCAACAGCAGCAGCAGCCTAGCATTACCATGGTTTTTGGCCCTTCCCAGCTTCATTATACAGATGGTCCGGTACTAGATTGTGCCCAGTTCTTCACGGCACCCCTGGCGGCGATGGGTACCAGGGTAATAATGAGGGGATAGTGCGAGCCTTTTTACTGGCTCACACTAAGCCCCGCCTTAGTAATGCACGTCGTCAAACAAACAACTGCCATTATCCAGGCACTAATAAAGTATTAAAAAAACAGACATAAGAAAATATTTTTATTGAAATAAAAACTCCCACACACAATCCCTGTTAACCATTTCATTAAAAAAAACAAAAAAATGACGATCGTCGCAGTAGTCCACTGAATCTACGATGTAGTCCACCGAATCAACGATGTAGTCCAATAGGTCCAGCGGAATCTGCAAAACCAAAAAAATAAGTTAGTAATATGAAAAATATAAATGCTTATACTCACCTACAGCGACTTCTGTCTTCTCCCTGCACCACAAAAAAATACTAGAGGTCCCCACAAGCACACTGCATGCACCGCCCCCCCCACAAACACGCAAACCATCACACATCCCCACCATAAGCAACCTGCACGCACCTCCCACAAGCACCCTGCACACAACTCCGCCACCAGCACCCTACATGCACTGCCCCACTAGCACCGTGCACGCACCCCCCCACAATCACCCTGCACACCCCCCACACAACCACCCTGCACACAATCCCCCACCAGCACCCTGCACGCACCCCCACATACAATCCCTCCACAAGCACAGCTGTTTTGAAGAATCAGCGGCGAGCACCGTTGCTCCGTCAAGCGTCGAGCGCCCCCTCACACACACACAAACTCCTCCAAACATGCAACCACGCCACACACAAATCCCTCCTGCATGCACAAAGCCCTCCGCATGCACAAAACTCCCTGCACGCACACACACGCATGCATATACACACGCACAACTTACCTGCAATATCGCCGGCTTTCCCGCAGTACTGAGCTAGACGGCAGAGGCACAGGATGTAACGAACGGGTCCCATTCGTTATGTCCTATGCCCTGTAGCTGCCATATTCCATCTGTGTATGTGTTGTTAAGAGACACATACACAGATGAAAGAAAACATGGCAGCCCCCAGTAAAGTAAAAAGGTGTTCATAAAAAAAACATTTCATGTGAAAAAATAAATAAAGTAAATATAATATTTTATTAAATAAAGACACATAAATTAATAACAGAAAAAAATTAATGACACTTTTCCTTTAAAACAAAGGTAAAAACAGCACCCCTGGTGGCCGAACAAATGACAAAAGCATGCTGTACCATAATGTCCGTCTGGTCATTTGTACCATAAACTTTGGTTTTAAGATCAATGGATATGACCAAAAAATTACAAACGGTCAGCAAATTTGTTTGAGCAAAGAGCTATCTAGCTTAAGAGACAGAGTAAGGTTCCATGTGCACAGCAGAGGCGTGTTGCTGCAGTCTGCACGGCAGCACATGGAGCCTCTACAGCTCTGTATTATGTTTGCCACCGTATGAAGTTGGAGGTATACGGAGATATAGTATGTCCCCATAACTTCTATTGATGTCAATCAAAACTTGCACAAAATATTGTCATATACATGAGCCCTTAGAGAATTATTTTGGTTGGAATTGTCTTTTAATTATGCTGTTCCAGATCAGGATTTACAGGGTGGAGTATTTTGCTGCATCATGATGTCTTTTTTATGAAAAAGAAGAAAAGTGTCCTTATTAAAAAAAACAATGACAAACAAAACAAAATAAAGATCTCATGAACACCATGAAGAGGATACACAGCAAGGACACTATAGCAGCCAGTATTGTGTCCACTGCTTTGGACTTAAAAAGGGAATATGTCACGAATCGAAACATTTTTTTAAGCAAGTTACTTATTTTATTATATTGTTTTACTTTTTTTGGTGTATTTTTTTTTCTTCCACAAGGTGGGAAGTATTTCAAATTAAACAAGCACTTCCCAGAATTACAACAATATGAATCGGGTAAAGCAACTTGACTCACAGCTGCTGAAAATGTGGGAGTGAGACTCACCCCCCTCCCTATTTTTGGCTACAAGCCAGGAAGAGGTGTCTTCAAATTGTCAATCAGCGTCCAGCTCCCATTTTGGGAGTGATTTTACAATGGCAGCTGGCAGAGCTCTAGGATGCACTAAAAGGCTAAGACCATTAAATCTAATGCAAAAAATGCCTCGAAAAAACGCTCGGAAACGAGCGCCGCACATTTTTTCTGCCTCCCCCCCATTTTTCATAACCAGCCAGACACAATAAAGTAGCGGCAGCCTAGCATTACCAGTGTGGGAAGGACCACTGTTTTTGGCCCTTCCCAGCCTCGTAATACCAGCCTGCGGCCGCCCCATTTCCTAAACCATCACTCCAGATGGTCGGGTACCATATTGTACCCGACTCTTCTCAGTACCCCTTGTTGGCAGGGGGTACCGGGGGAATTATGGGGGCTTACTGCTAGCCTTTTTACTGGATAACACTAAGCCCCACCTTAGTAATTGAGGTCGTCAAACAGACAACTGTCATTACTAAGGCCCTAATAAAGTATTAAAAAAACACAGAGAATTTTTTTTCAATCTAATAAAAAACTCCCCCACAAGACCCTCATTAACCATTTTATTTATTAAAAACAAAACAAAACACGTAGATCACTGAAATAGTCCACCGAATCTACGATGTAGTCCAACTAATCTACGTTGTAGTCCAATATGTCCAGCGGGACCTGCATAACAAAAAAAATAAAGTTAGTGACATGAAAAATATAAATACTTACAGCAGACCTCTATCTTACAGCAGACCTCTATCTTCTCCCTTGTGCCGCAAAAGAAACTAGAGGTCAATGAACTGGGACAGAACTAGAGATGCAGCAGAAATATTAATAGTTATTAATAATTCTGGTGCATCATGGAGCTCCCCCCACAAACCTCCCACACACATACAGCCGCTCCCCAAAAAAACACCCCCCAACGCACCATCCCACACGTAGCCTGCCACAAACAAACACACGTACCCCCCCCACACACACACGTACCCCCCCACACACACTTACCCCCACACGTACTCCCCTCCCCGCTCCACACGTACCTCATCATACCCAATCCCCCCACACACACCACCTGCACCCCCCCACACACACACACACAAACCCCCAACTCACAACCCCTCCCAGACAGGCCGTCTTCACCAAAATGGCGCCGGCTTTCCCCCTTCAAACCAGCTTCTATGCTGGTTGCTCTGAAATGCGCATGCAAAGTACAGAGTAAGGCCCCATGCACACGAACGTAAAAACGCCCGTAATTACGGACCGTAACTACGGGCCCATAGACTTCTATTGGCGACGGGTACCTCCCCGTATGCATACGGGAAGGTGCCCGTGCCGTTGAAAAATATAGAACATGTCCTATTTTAGGCCGTAATTACAGCACAGGCAGGCCCATAGAAGTCTATGAGGCTCCCGTAATTACGGGTGACTACGTGTGTGCACCCGTAATTACGGGAGCGTTGCTAGGCGACGTCAGTGTATAGTCACTGTCCAGGGTGCTGAAAGAGTTAAACGATTGGCAGTAACTCTTTCAGCACCCTGGACTGTGGCTATCGATGACAATATAGATAAAGCTGTAAAAAAAAAAAAGACGTTCATACTTACCCAGAACTCCCTGCTTCTTCCTCCAGTCGGGCCTCCTGGGATGACGTTACAGCTGCAGCCAATCACAGGCCAATCACAAGTGCAGCGGTCTCATGGACTGCCGCGTCATCCAGGGAAGTCGGGCTGGATGTCGAAAGAGGGACGCGTTACCAAGACAACGGCCGGGTAAGTATGAATTTCTTTTACTTTTACTACGGAAAGGGCTGTCCCTTCTCTCTATCCTGCACTGATAGAGAGAAGGGCTACCGATTAGTGCAGTGCAATTTTGCAGAGAATACGTGCCATTAAATACGGGTGGAATACTGATGACACTGGACCCGTATTTACGGGCACGGGTTCGTAAATACTGGTGCAATACGGGTCGAATATGTGTGACCAAGGACCCGTATTTACGCCAGTATTTACGGGAGGGAAAAAATACGTTCGTGTGCATGAGGCCTTAGACGGCAGAAGCACTGGAGTTAGGAACAGGAGCCGTTCCTATGTCCTTTGCCCTGCAGATGCATTTCATCTGTGTATGTGTCGTGAAGAGACACATACACAGATGAAATAAAAAATGTCAGCCCCCGGTACAGTAAAAACGTGTACATAAAAAAAAAAACTTTTTATGTGAAAGGATAACTAAAGTAAATATATTTTATTAAATAAAAACACATAAATTAATAGAAAAAAAAAAATCATGGCCTTTCCTTTAAAGTAAAAGTCTACCTTTGAGGACAATGTAATTTTTGGGTCCAAAATTTTGTGCTGGTTAATTAATTAATGAATTAATTAATATATTTTTATAGTGGTCCGAGCTTACCAGTTTACTGCACACTCCAATAGAGTATTTCCTCTGCACCAATAGATCAAACCACTTTGTCCTTTATTCCATTGCAATTTGCAAATACAGTCAAGGTGAGATTTCGGCCATACGATGGCCTTTCTCAAGCTTACTGCATACTGTTATAAATTTAACTCAATAATAAACCAGTATGCAATAAGTTCCTATGCTTCCTCTAGTGGTGGTTGCAGGCACTCAGGCTGGTATAATTTTTTCTGTTGGTCTATGGCTATGCAGAGGATTTGTGGAGCTCTTTATCAGAAAAAGAAATCTCTGACCATCATAAAAGTCTATCCAAAAATGAATGAGCACAGTATTTTGGACCTATTTAGATTACATTCCAAATAAACATACCACCCCTTCCCGACATCCGCCGTATATATATGGTGCTGTCGGGCAGGGCTTCCAGCAAAGCGCAGTACCATTACGTCGCGGTGATAGTGCGGGCACAGGAGCTGAGCCCGCACCATCACCGGCGGGTGCCAGCTATATGTTACAGCTGGCACCCTGATGTAACAGCCAGGAGCGGAGTTAGCCTCCGATCCGGCCGATTAACTCCTCAGATGCTGCGTTCAATAGAGATCGCAGCATGTGAGGGTTTTTTAGCCACCGGCACCCCAGCAACGTGATTATAATACTGGCCTCACGGTCTGCCAGCAACGGAAGCCTCCTATGCCCTGCTCGGAGATGGGGGCCTAAAAGGCTTCCGGTACCATCGGCGAGATGGCGCCGGCTCAGCTTCCAGCTCAGAAGCTGAGCAGGCGTCATCAGCAGTGGGTGCCTGCTCTATGTTACAGCGGACACCCTACTGTAACAGTAGAAACCGGAGCTAGCTCTGATTCCTGCCATTAACCCCTTAGATGCAGCGATCGAAAGCGATCGCTGCATCTTAGTGGTTTGTAGCAAATCGTCAGGCTTGCCATGCGATGGCAAGGCTGCCGACTGCTTCTATGGCAACAGGAAGTCTAACAATGGCCTCCTGTCTGCCATTATTGAAGCTGATTAGTGGCTAGCTGTCAGTGAACAACTGACAGTTCTAATACATTGCACTACATAGGTAGTGCAATGTATTGGAACAATAATCAAACAGTTGGACCTAAAGAAAAGTGTAAAAAAAGTTGTAAAATAAAAGTTGTAAAAAATTAAATAAACGTTTAAAGTAATATAAAACACGATCACCCTTTTTCCCTTATCAAGTCATTTATTTTTAAAAAATAAATAAAACGATACATATCTGGTATCGCCGCGTCCGTAACAAACTGAACTATAAAAATATAATGTTATTTGTCCCGCACAGTGAATGCCGTAAAAAAAAAAACTAAAAAATACTGCCAGAATTGCTGTTTTTTTGGTCACTTTGTCTTCCAAATGTTAAATTAAAAAGTGATCAAAAAGTCAGATGTATCCAAACATGGTACCTATAAAAACTATAACTTGTCTCGCAAAAAACAAGCCCTCATACAGCTCTGTCGACAAAATAATTGAAACGTTATGGCTTTTACAACATGGTGACAGAAAAATACATTCTTTTCACAAAAGTAATTTTATTGTGCAAAAAGTTACATAGTTACATAGTTACATAGTCAGTACGGCTGAAAAAAGACACATGTCCATCAAGTTCAAACAAGGGACGGGAAAAGGAAAGGAAAACATTTCTACACATAGGAGCTAATACTTTTTTGTTCTAGGAAATTATCTAACCGTTTTTTAAATCCATCTACTGTCCCTGCTGTGACCAGCTCCTGCGATAGGCTATTCCATAGATTCACAGTTCTTACAGTAAAGAAGGCTTGTCGCCTCTGCAGGTTGAACCTTTTTTTCTCCAGACGGAGGGAGTGCCCCCTTTTTGAGGGGGTTTTACATGGAACAGGATTTCACCATATTTTTTTGTATGTGTCATTAATATATTTATATAAATTAATCATGTCCCCACTTAGTCGTCTTTTTTCAAGGCTAAATAGGTTTAATTCTTTTAATCTTTCCTCATAACTTAAATTCTCCATGCCCCTAATTAGCTTTGTTGCGCTTCTTTGTATTTTTTCCAACTCCAGGGCATCCTTTCTATGAACTGGAGCCCAGAACTGAACTGCATATTCTAGATGAGGCCTCACTAATACTTTGTAAAGTGGTAATATTACATCCCTGTCCCGTGAGTCCATGCCTCTTTTAATACACGACAATATCCTGCTGGCCTTTGAAG
Organism: Rhinoderma darwinii; assembly: GCF_050947455.1. Taxonomy (NCBI): domain Eukaryota; kingdom Metazoa; phylum Chordata; class Amphibia; order Anura; family Rhinodermatidae; genus Rhinoderma; species Rhinoderma darwinii. Next base: position 191,973,859 of record NC_134689.1, on the reverse strand, counting down.
CAGCTGATTGACACTGCATGCTGTTATTTAGTTTATGATTTACAAGTACACCCAGATCCTTCTCAACAAGTGAATCCGCCAGTGTAGCTCCCCCTAGGACATATGATGCACGCAGGTTGTTGGTATCCAGATGCATAACTTTACATTTATCTACAATAAACTTCATCTGCCAAGTGGATGCCCAAACACTTAGTTTGTTTAAATCTGCTTGCAATTCACGAACATCTTCCATAGACTGAACTATATTACATAGCTTGGTGTCATCTGCAAAAATAGAAATAGTGCTATTAATCCCATCCTCTATATCATTAATAAATAAGTTGAATAATAGTGGTCCCAGCACTGAACCCTGGGGTACACCACTTATTACCGGGGACCATTCAGAGTAGGAATCATTGACCACAACTCTCTGGATACGGTCCTTGAGCCAATTCTCAATCCAATTACAAACTATATTTTCTAAACCTATAGTCCTTAATTTACCCATTAGGCGTCTATGGGGGACAGTGTCAAATGCCTTTGCAAAGTCCAAAAACACTATATCCACAGCGGCCCCTCTGTCTAGGCTTCTGCTCACCTCTTCATAAAAACAGATTAGGTTAGTTTGACAACTTCTGTCCTTAGTAAAACCGTGCTGGCTGTCACTTATAATACTATTTTTTGTCACATAATCCTGTATATAGTCCCTCAATAGCCCCTCAAACATTTTCCCCATGATGGATGTTAAGCTTACTGGTCTATAATTACCCGGGGCAGACCTAGAGCACTTTTTTAAAATAGGCACCACATTTGCCCTGCGCCAGTCCCTTGGCACTATTCCAGTCACTAGAGATTCTCTGAATATTATGAAAAGGGGGACAGAAATAACTGAACTAAGCTCTTTAAGAATTCTAGGGTGTAACCCATCTGGTCCCAGGGCCTTGTGCACATTTATTTTATTTAATTTAGCTTGGACCATATCTACATTCATCCAATTCAGTATATCAACTGATTTATTAACAGCACTGGCACCGGCTACATCAGCTGCTCTTTCTTCAGTTGTATATACAGAGCTAAAGAACCCATTTAGTAACTCTGCCTTCTCTTGATCCCCTGTGACTAACTCCCCATTACCACTATCTAGGGGTCCTACATGTTCAGACCTTGGCTTTTTAGCATTTATATACTTGAAGAATTTTTTCAGATTTGTTTTACTATCCTTGGCCACCTGCCTTTCATTTTGTATTTTTGCTAATTTTATTACATTTTTACAGATTTTATTAAGCTCTTTATATTTTACAAAGGCTGCAGATGTACCCTCAGATTTGTATTTTTTAAATGCCCTTTTTTTGTCATGTATTGCCCCTTTCATAGAAGGTGTAAGCCATGTGGGATTTAATTTTAGTCGTTTATACTTGTTACCTATAGGAATAAATTTTTCACTATAATTACCCAAAGTAGATTTGAAAATCTCCCATTTATAATTTGTCCCATTATTTGACATTAGTTCTTCCCAGTCTATTTCCTGAATTGCAGCCCTCGTCCTGGGGAAATTGGCTTTCTTAAAATTAAATGTTTTTGCCCTCCCAGCCTGCGTTTGTTTTTTACAGTATAGGTAAAATGTAACTATATTGTGATCACTGTTACCAAGGTTTTCACGAACATTGACATTCCCAACAAGATCTGCATTATTAGAAATGACCAGATCCAACAGAGCTTCACCTCTAGTCGGGTCTTCCACAAACTGGCCCATAAAATTTTCCTGCAACAGGTTGAGGAAATGTCTCCCCTTTGCAGTTGAAGCCGAACCATGACACCAATTAATATCCCGGAAATTAAAATCTCCCATTATCACTACAGTACCCGCCTGTGCAGCCTGCTCCATCTGTTTATATAGCTGACCTTCCATTTCCTCAGTTATATTGGGGGGTCTATAGATTACACCAAAAGTAATTTTTTCAGTGTTTACCTCCCTTTCTAGTTCCACCCACAAGGTTTCAACCTCCTCACAGTATTCACCCACTATTGTCTCTTTCACACTTGCCTTCATATCACTTCTCACATACAGATATACACCACCGCCTTTCCTATTTGTCCTGTCTTTCCGAAACAGTGTAAAACCCTGTAGATTTACAGCCCAGTCATGTGAAGAGTCCAGCCATGTTTCAGCAACACCAACTATATCTATATTTTATTCCAGTACCAAGGCCTCCAGCTCCCCCATTTTGCTTGTTAGACTTCTGGCATTTGTGAACATACACTTTAACTTGCCTTTCAGTTTTTCACTTTTATTATCAGAAATGTGATTTGACATTATTTGGGCATTTTTATTTACACTGCTGTTTTGTAACAAAAGGATCTCCTTATCCTGTTGTCTAGTCCTCTCCCCACATTCTGTTTCTCCCCCCACCAATATAGTCTGACACCTCTCTAACCTGACTACCCCTTTTTTTTCTACATTGACCTCCCTCCTCAGCCCTAGTTTAAATACTCCACCACCCCAGCTAGAATTCTCTCCCCCAGCACAGCGGACCCCCTTCCATTTAGGTGCAAATCATCTGCAGAATACAGTTTGTACCCCAATGAAAAGTCAGCCCAGTGCTCTAGGAACCCAAAGCCTTCTCCTCTGCACCAAGACTTAAGCCATGCATTTAACTCCCTGAGTTCATGCTGTCTTTCCTGTGATGCGCATGGCACAGGCAGTATTCCTGAGAATACAACCTTGGAGGTCCTTCCCTTCAGCTTGTAGCCTAGTTCTTTAAAATTATTCTTAAGGCTCCTCCACCTACCATTTATTCTGTCGTTGGTACCGAGATGGACCACGACAGCTGGATCATCACCAGCCCCTCCCAACAATTTGTCCACCCATTCCACTACATGCCGAACACTGGCACCAGGGAGACAGCAAACCATTCGGTTGAGGTTGTCTTGGCGACAAATTATTCTATCCGTCTTCCTGATTATAGAATCCCCTACGACTATCAATTGCCTTGGCTTACCTGCATTACCATCCCGCCGACTACTAGCTGGGCTGTTCTCCCGGCTGTTAGGGAGATCAGTATCCACTAGGGCTGCCATTTCTGAGACTGACACCCTCGCATCATCACCCAACTTGGCAATTTTGCTTGGAATGTCAGAAACAGGATTGGCCTTCCTTTTCTTGGACCCCTTTCTACTGCCCCTAACTACATCAACCCAGCTACTTGCCTGATCCTGCTCACCCATGTCTTCACCCTCCAGTTCTAACCCACTAACTGCATGCTCCGTGAGCAGCATGCTTCGCTCAAGATTGTCTATCGCCCTCAGTGTTGCATTTTGCTCCTCCAGATCTCTAATGCGAGCTTCCAGGTGACCAACATGCTCACATCTGCCACAGAGGTATTCACCCTGGAACTCAGGCTCCAGTCGTGCATACATATGGCAAACTGTGCACTGAAGAAAACCTCCAATCTTGCTGGCCATTATCCCAGTTACAAAAAAACAGCGAACAGTTGTTAATGCAAAAAGAAAAGAAGAGTTCTTACTGGGGCTTTAACTCCTCTTTTTAACTCCTATAAATTAGATATCGCTGGAATCGGACTGTCCCGCAGAATAAAGTTAACATGTAATTTATAACGCATGGTGAAGGCAGTATAAAAATAAATAAAAAACGATGCCAGAATTGCTGATTTTTGGTCACCTTGCCTCCCAAAAAAAAAAGGATAGAAAGTGATCAAAAAGTCACATGTACCCCAAAATGGTACCAATAATAACTATAGCTCGTCCTGTAAAAAAAACAGCCCTCATACCACTACGTCTATGAAAAAATAAAATAAGTTAAGGCTCCAATAAGTCAGGAAATAAAAAGCATGCAGTTGTGCAGGCCCAAGCGGAACATTTCTTCTGTTTCAAGACGGGATTTATCAAGGCCCTAAAATTAGGGAACCAGGAAGGGGAGGGCCCAAACATATCTGCTGGAAACGAGGGTGCCCGTATTATATCAGGACAACACTTTCCTAGCAAAATTCCCCAAACTGCAAAGGTGCAGCGTTTGGACCAAAAGGGGGATAAGAAAGGACATTTATCAGTGCGACACTGGTCTGTGCAGAAAAGATTGCTTCACAGCGTAACACAAATTTATGGATTATTTCATTGTTTTTTTTACCCCACTATTATTCCACCTAACTATGCCCCTGATGTTCACTGCCCAGCTTACATATAGCCCCACATTATAAACTGAAATACCATTAATACCCAAACAAAACTACCAAGCAAAATCCAGGTTCCAAAAGCCTAATGGCGCTCCCTCCCCTCTGAACCCTACAGCGTGCCCAAACAGCAGTTTACTTCGACATATATGGCATCGCCATTCCCAGGAAAACCCTTTTAACAATTTTTGGGGTCTGTGACTCCAGTGGCACAAGCTAGGCACGACATTGCTACTGAAATGGCATATCTAGGGAAAAATTCAAATTTTTACTTTGCACCATCTGCAGTGCAATCATTTATTGAAAAGACCTGTGGGGTGAAAATCCTCACTATACCCCTTAATAAATGCCTTGATGGGTGCAGTTTCTTCCAAAATGGGGTCACTTCTCAGGGTTTTATTTTATTATTTCACATCAGAGCCTCTGCAATTGTGAACCAATACTTTGTAAATTGCCAAATTAGGCCTCAACTTCGCATGGTACTCTTTCACTCCTGAGCTTGGTCGAATGTCCAGGCAAAAGATTAGGGCTACATGTAGGGTGTTTCTAAAACCGGGAAACAATCCATAATAATTAGAGAGCTGTTTTGTTATGGTGGCACAAGCTGGGCACCACATATTTGCATATCTATGGAAAAAAAATCCCATTTTCCCTCTGCAACATCGAGTGCACACTAATTTCTGCAAAACACCTGCAGGGTTAACATGCTCACTACACCCCTAGGTGAATACCTTGAGGGGTATAGTTTTCAAAATGGGGTCACTTCTGGGGGGTTTCTACTGTTTTGGTCCCACAGGAGCTTTGCAAATGCGACATAGCGCCCAGAAACCAATCCGGCCAAATCTGCACTCCAAAAGCCAAATGGCGCTCCTTCCCTCCTGAGCCCTACTGTGTGCTCAAACAGCAGTTTATCACCACATATGGGGTATTAACATACTCGGGAGAAATTGATTTACAAATGTTCGAGTTCTTTTTTTCCTTTATCTGTAGAGAAAATGAAAAATATTGAGCAAAATCTACGTCTTATTGAAGAAAAAGGATTTTTTTTATTTTCACTGCCCAATTCTAAGAAAATCTATGAAACACCTGTGGGGTCAAAATGCTCACTACACCCCTAGATTAGTTCTTCAAGGGGTGTAGTTTCGTGAATGGAGTCAGTTTTGGGGAGTTTCCACTGTACTGGCACATTAGGGGCTTTGCAAAACTGACATGGTGTCAAGAAATGAATCCAGCAAAATCTGTACTCCAAAAGCCAAATTACGCTCCTTCTCTTCTGATCCTTGCCGTGCGCCCAAACAGTTGTTTATGACCAAATATGGGATATTTCCGTACTCCAGAGAAGTTGCTTTACAAATGTTGGGGTTCTTTTTTTCCTTATTTATTGAGAAAATTAAAAATTTTGAGCTAAAGATATGTCTTATTGAAGTAAAAGAATTGTTTTTATTTTCACTGCCCAATTCTAATTAAATCTATGAAACCCCTGTTGGGTCAAAATGCTCACTACACCCGTAGATGAATTCGTCAAGGGGTGTAGTTTCCTAAATGGAGTCACTTTTTGGGCGTTTTCTCTGTTTTGGTCCTTCAGGGGCTTTGCAAATGCGACATGGCCTCCGCAAACTATTCCTGCTAAATTTGAGCTCCAAAAGCCAAATGGCGCTCTTTCCCTTCTAAGTCCTGCCGTGTGTCCAAACAGCCATTTATGACCACATATGGGATATTGCTATACCCGGGAGAAATTGCTTTACAAATCTTGCAGTGCTTTTTCTCCTTTAGTCCTTGTGGAAATGAGAAAAAATGAGCTAAAACTACATTTTCTATGAAAGAATGTAGATTTTCATTTTCACGGCCTACTTCCAATAATTTCTGCAAAAATACTGTGCGGTCAAAATGCTCAATATACTCCTAGATAATTTCCTCAAGGGGTGTTGTTTCTAAAATGGGGTCACTTTTGGGGGATTTCCACTGTTTTGGTGCCGTAAGAGCCCTTTAGACCTGACATGGTGTCTAAAATACTGTATATTTTAATAAAAAGGAGGCCCCAAAATCCACTAGGTGCTCCTTTGCTTCTGAGGCCTGTGCTTTAGTCCATAAGCACACTAGGACCACAAGTGAGACATTTCTAAAAACTGCAGAACCTGGGTAATAAATATTGAGTTGCATTCTCTGGTAAAACTTTCTGTGTTAAAAAAAAAATTGGATAAAAAATGAATTTCTGCAAAAAAAAAAAATATTTGTACATTTCATCTCTACTTTGCTTTAATTCCTGTGAAACGCCTAAAGGGTCAAGAAACTTTCTAAATGCTGTTTTGAACACTTTGAGGGGCAAAGTTTTTAAAATGGGGTGACTTATTGGGGGTTTCTAATATATAGGGCCCTAAAAGCCACTTCACAACTGAACTGGCCCCTGTAAAAATAGACTTTTGAAATTTTCTTGAAAATGTGAGAAATTGCTGCTAAAGTTGTAAGCCCTGTAATATCCTAGAAAAATAAAAGAATATTCAAAAAACTATGCCAACCTAAAGTACACATATGGGGGATGTTAATTAGCAACAATTTTGTGTGGAATAACTGCCTGTCTTACAAGCAGATACATTAACATTTCGAAAAATGCACATTTTTGCAATTTTTCGCTACATTTTGATGTTTTTCCCAATTAAATACTGAATGTATCGAGCAAATTTTGCTACTAACATAAAGTCCAATGTGTCACGAGAAAACAATCTCAGAATCGCTTGGATAGGTAAAAGCACATTGTAAATGCAGTCCAGTCTACAGGGCATTATGTTATAAAGTAGTGGGCAGTCACACTCATTGATTGAAAACCTTCCATGTATGAGTGTGCATACGAAGATAGATGTCAATCAGTCATTAGGACCTCCCACTAGATTCCTAAACCCGGAATTAAGAGAGGTTTTAATGAATAAAGTAAGAGCCATTCTAAACATTTTCCCACAAAACTATATATCAATCTTATCAATACCTACTGCTCTATGACATCTTGGACTGCATTTTCAATGTGACAAGTTCCCTTTAATAGCAGTTAAATTTAATTGGATGGACGGCTAGAGCAATAATTGGCCACAGTACGTTATACCTTTGCTGTGATGGATGCTTTGCCAAGGCTTAAAGGGGTATTCCCAAATTAATCATCAGTTTCCCTAAATCCCACAGAAATAAAAGTAGAGAGCTCACCAGGCAGGATGGGTGAATTGGGTGACCCTCATTCTGGACATGCCATAAATATTTTTTGTCATGAGTTCTTCAATCAGTTTAACATACTGCAAAAAACTAAGGACTGAATCTAGCCTAAGGCTGTTCTAAAACTAGAGTTATGACTTTCGTTTTTACATGAGCCTTGCCAGAATTGACAGATACATTATGATCTCTTCTGTAATGGGTCCCAACAGATCCTGATACATCTCATTAGGTTTCTGGGTTTTTTCTGTCAAACAGCAACAGAAACTCATCAGGACTCATGGATCCACAACCATTCACCAGTATTGGTGAATCCGCAAATCTGGACCGTAAAATGACTTGCCCTGAGTCTTTGCAGTCCGGATTGGTGCCCTACACATGGATCTGTGTAAACCACGGTAATGTGCATGGGGCCATAGAAATGAATGAGTCTGCAATTTATCCACATAAATGCTGATAAATTGCGACGGCAAAAGTGGTCGTGTGCATGGGTCCTTAAAGTGTGAAAAGTGTTATGTTTATGTTCAATTCTGATCAATTTTCACTTGTAATTATCGTTGTCAAAAGTGATTTGTGGTATGCAGTCTTCGTTTATCCAATCTAAATTTGCTTATAGTCTCAAAGTAACTGGTCATCTGTAGTTTGATGGATATGAGCTATTGCCAAAATCGCACTATTTCTTATCATGCTGATATGCAGCCATCTGCAATAAATTTTAATTTGCTGTATTTTCTGAAATCAAATTAGAAGAGGCAAAGTAAAAGAGAAATTGGTTATAATTGAGTACAGTGTGTTTAATTGGCACAGTATGTCTCTGATCTGTATATTAATGAGATGTATTACATATTGACTGCTATAGGAAATCGCAGCATGGGTTTTAAGACACTTTAAAATTAATGCCAACTATAACTCTTTGAGATGGATATACTGCACATTACTTCAGTTGTTAAAAGTAAAATTCTTCTAGCCGTACTGTGTGCTTAAATTACTCCAGCAATTTTTTTTTGCCCATATAGTGCAGCATAGGCTATAATTGTGTATGCCCTGTTTTAGTCAATGTGTCATTTATGGGTTGTCTGTCATCTTAGTTCCTTCTACCCCTCTGATATGGTTCTCCTAATGCATACTACATTTCTCACGATGCTCCTGGCTCTGCAGAAGCAGAGAGGGGGCAGAGTCTCATCACTCTGCACTTGTTCTGCAGAGTCCTATCGAACTTGCCCACATGTCTCTCCGGCCGAGGAGCAGAGCGCCTATGGCTTCCTGCTCCACTGCTTACTATTGTAGGTCACAGGCTGTTTAAGACCTGTGGCCTACTAGAACTAGGGTGGACGCAGAGGGCGTCGGCGTCCGGGCGCATGTGACGTCACTACACCGGGCCATGGACAGCGGGCAGAGGACCCATCCGCTCGTCATGTTATCATTGTATACTTAACTAACTTACTAACTGGCTCATATGTTAAATGGCTCTACCTGACTGGTTAAACTTCCAACTAAGCACATAGGCTGGTGTGATAAGCACTATCATTCTATGTTCAACAGAATTGCTGATTATCTGTGGCTCAGAGGATATATTGTTTCACTTATAGTTGGCCAAACTCTTTTTAAAGAGGCTCTGTCACCAGATTATAAGTGCCCTATCTCCTACCTAATCTGATCGGCGCTATAATGTAGATAACAGTGGTTTTTATTTTGAAAAACTATCAATTTCGTGAGATCACGCTGTGCAATCACATACTCCCACATTAACTTTACCAAAGTGTCTTAAGAGTGATTAGACATTGCCTCCAGCCATGACGCGATGTCTATTCACACTCCCGACAATTCGGTAAAGTTTCTGTAAATGACAGCACACGTGATCTCGCGAGATCACGCTGTGCTGTGTGAGTAAGTCCCCAAGAAACTTTACCGAAGTGTTGGGAGTGTGAATAGACATTGGATCCTGGCTGAAAGCGATGTCTATTCACTCTCAAAACACTTTGGTAAAGTTAATGTGGGATTATGTAACTCCACAGCGTGATCTCAATGGTGAAGGATACGGTGCTAATGGTTTCCGATGGTCTCCATTGTGCAAGGCTTCCGTCGGTTTGACAGAATGAACAGTAGAGTCGACTACGGTCGACTACAGATGTGAACGAAGCCTTACTTGGCTGGCCAAACACTGTGTAAACGTATGGGCTGGTTAGATAACTATAAGCCATATTAATGTTAAAGACACTGCTATTACTATATGCTTACTGGATTTGTTGATTAGCTGCGGTATAAAGGATGAATTGTTCCATCGGGCTGACAAAACCCTGCCCGACCATATAGGCTGGTGTGATAAGTACACGTTCAATTAATACATAGGCTAATCTGTATCATCTGGATGGTCTAATATGGTCCAAATGCATAGCTGGATGTGTTAATTACTAGACACGCTAACATTAAAGACATTTCTACTACTGTTTATCAACTAATTGCTGACTATTCGTGGTTCGTTGGTTAAAGTGTTCATTGGTTAAAGTGCATCTGGCTGGCTAAACCCTGTCTAGGCATATAGGCTAGCCTGATAAGTAGAAGATGTATTAGACTCACGTAGTTGCCACTGTGTCTGTGAGTCCAGCGGTGTTTGTTCCTTACTTTTGCATCCCCCGTTGCTGAAATATTGCACCTTCTTTATTTATTAAACAATATGTAAATGAAACAATGGCTATCCAAGTGGGTTTGGCCGCCAGCGATTCTCAATGGGCGAAGCGAGTAAGATTGCCTCTGACGCTGAGACTCACACGATGACGCTGGCCTAGGCGTGTCTGGAGGAAACAGCATCACGCTAGTTCAGTGTCAGAGGCTCTCTGCTAGCTCTGCCCATTAAGAATCGCTGGCGGGCGAACCCACTTGGCTAGCCAGCAGTTCATTTACAGAGAGGGGAATATCTCAGCAACAGAGGGGGGGGGTGGGGGGGATGCGCAGAAATTAGGAACAAACACTACTGGACTCACAGACACAGCGGCAATTACATGAGTCTAATAACTCAATTTGTAGGAGCCAGTGACAGGTCCTCTTTAAAGACAATGTTATCATTATATGATCAATTGACTCGCTGACTATCAGCAGTCTAGAGGCTAAAGTTTTCTCAGCTGGCTGGTTAAAAGCAGCCTAACATATTGGCATGTGTTTCTATTATAAGGTGTATTAATGGCAAATACACTGCTATAACTGTGTGCTCAACTGATCTGTTGATCACCTGCGATTTGAAGGCTAAAGTGTTTTATCTGGCTGGCTAAACTTTGCCTAAGTATATAAGCGGGTGTGATAAGTACAAGGTATATTAACGTGAAACACATTGCTATTACTGTAGGCCCAAGCGACCTGCTGTCACCATGTGGTTCAGAAGCTAAATTGTATCACCTGGCTGGCCAAACTGTGTTTGAGCATATAGGCAGGTCTGAAAGGTGTACTAATGGTACAGCTATTATTACTGTATACTTATCAGACCTGCTGACTACCTGTGACTCAGAGGTTAAACTGTTTCATCTAGTTGGCCATATTTTCGATAAGTATACAGGCTAGCATGATAAGTTAAAGGCGTATTATTGCTATAGATAGTGCCAGTACTGTATGCTTAATCATCATTGTACTGACTGTCTGGGGCTCAGGGGTTAAATTACCTCATCGGACTGGTCAAATCTGGCTTAGGTAAACAGACTGGTATGATAAAAACATGGTGTATTAAAACATTTAAGCCACTGTAATCACTGTATGTTCAACTGATCTGCTGACTGATGAGGTTTGGAGGATAAATTGTTTAATTTGGTAAGTCAAACCTGGCTGGTGTGATAAGTATAATCTTCCAGATATTACTCAATCTATACAGCCAAATGTGCAGCTAATTCTATCTCTACCTTATACAGTCTCAAGTCTGATCTATATTAACATGGGGTGCTCTAAAAAGGAAGAATCCAAGAGAGGCGCACTAACTAGATATGTCACCTCGAGACAGTCCATAAATACAGAAGACCAAAGAAAAGATTTACACGGAACAGTGGGAAATCCCTTTTTATCACTAACCAACTCTACCAATACTATTAATCCATTGATGGACTTGAAGGAGTCTTATTCTGAAAGAAGTACACTCTCCGCTCAGCCTAAACCAGTGTTAACTAACCCTCACAACATCCAGCCTATCACTGAAGCAACTCTCCAGATATGATTGATAAACTATAGGGATCTATACAGTCTGATATTAAGTCCGCTCCAGAAGAAGTTAGATCTGATCTCGGAAAATGTATACTACCGACCTGGCTAACACCTGTAATACTCTATTTAACTTAAAGGGAACCTATCACCAGCATTTCACCTATTGAACTCTACTTATCCCTCGTTGGCCGCTGCTTTCAAAAATTAATTGCCGTTATCCCCTCTCCTAAACTCCTCCTCTGACCGTAAATTACGGTCTGCAAACATTTTGTGCCTTTTATGGTAATAATCCGGCAGCCTCATTCATTCCTGTTGCCTGCACATCGCCGAAAACTCGGCCACCCTGAATGCTGTCAATTAAAAGTAAGCTATCAATCAAAAGTAAGGAGGCGGGGTTAATTCCTAAAGGCTTGAGGAACGAAGATATGTCTCTTTTCAACTGAAGATATGACTGTTTTATACTCATTAGCATACAGTGCAGGAACACTAAAAAACTGAATACTAAAGGTACAGATCCTACTAAGAAGATTATTATGTTACTTAAAAATGATTTTTCCCCTACTTCCACCAGGTATTGCTGGTTTAATAAGTGAAATGCTGGTGACAGCTTCCCTTGAAGTAAAAGTATGCAAGAAAAAATTCATGAAGATAGATCCAGGAGAAATAATAAAAGCATTGGAGGAATTCCAGAATTGGTCCAAGGCAATGATTTTCTCCGCTATATCTGGGACTTACTATCTATAATTCTACCAGATAGTACGGATATGGATTTAATGATAGATAGAGCTCACAGGTTAAATAAACCAAAAACATTTTCAGGCGTCTAGCCCAAGAGATGTGATCATTAGAATTCATTTTTTTTTCTATATAAAAGAGGAAATTTTAAGGTCGGACAAAAATGACACAAGATATAAAGAATTATTTTTTACACTTGCTAAAAGAATAGACTTTAAAGAGTTTATGTCTATTTTGACAGCAAAAGATATACATTATAGACGGGACCATCCTTTAACCCCTTCCCGACATTTGACGTACATGTACGTCATGGAAAGTACTGACTTCCCGCATCTTGCCGTACATGTACGTCAAACGTTTGGCACCGGCTCAGAAGCTGAGCCGGTCCCATCATCACCGGATCTCAGCTGTATCTTACAGCTGACATCCGACTGTAACGGCGGGGACCGAAATTAGCTTCGATCCCCGCCATTAACCCCTTAAGTGCAGCGCTCAAACGCGATCGCTGCACTTAAGGTGTTTTCAGCTCATCGGAACCCCAGTAATGAAATTGCCGGGGTTCCGGTGGCTGCAATGGCAACCGGAGGCCTAATATTGGCCTCCCGGTCTGCCTAGCACCGAAGCCGGTCAAGATCCGCCCGGCGGCGGAGCCTGATCGGCTTCCGTAGCTGCCGGCAAGATGGCGCCGGGTCAGGAGCTGATCCGGCGTCATCAGCGGTGGAAGTCAGCTGTACTGTACAGCTGACATCCACCTGTAACGGCAGGAACCGGAGCTAGCTCCGATCCCTGCCATTAACCCCTTCGATGCAGCAATCGAAAGCGATTGCTGCATCGTAGCGGTTACAAGCAGATCGCCAGCCCTGACAGGCAATCGGGACTGGCGACTGCTGTTATGGCAACAGGAGACACAATGGTCTCCTGCTCTGCCATTACGGAAGCCGATTTAGGCCCCGCCGGGAGGCGAAGCCTAAACGGCTTGCTGTCAGTGAATGACTGACAGATCTAATACATTGCACTACATAGGTAGTGCAATGTATTAGAAAAAAAAAAATCTGACCGTTGGACCTTCAAGTCCCCTAGTGGGACTTGAGAAAAAGTGTAAAAAAAGTATAAAAAAGTGTAAAAAAAAGTGCAAAAAATAAAAGTTTGAAAACAATAAAAGTTTCAAGTAATCAAATAACACACAATCCCCCTTTTACTCTTATCAAGTCCTTTATTATTGAAAAATAATAATAAACCATATGTATTTGGTATCGCCACGACCGTAACGACCGGAGGTATCAAAATATTATATTATTTATTGCACGCGGTGAACAGCGTAAAAAAAACCCGTAAAAAACGTTACCAGAGTTTCTGTTTTTTAGTCACTTTGCCCTACAAATATTACAATAAAAAGTGATCAAAAAGTCGCACGTATCCAAAAATGGTACCTATAAAAACTATAGCTCGTCCCGCAAAAAACAAGCCCTCATACAACTCCGTCGACAAAAAAATTAAAACGTTATGGTTCTCACAACTTGGCGACAGAAAAAATACATTCTTTTTACAAAAGTAATTTTATTGTGCAAAAAGTTGTAAAACATAAAAAAGTTCTATAAATGAGGTATCGCCGGAATCGTACTGACCCGCAGAATAAAGGTAACATGTAGTTTATAATGCGTGGTGAACTCTGTATAAAAAAAAACCAAAAAAAGCTGTGCCAGAATTGCGTTTTTTGGTTTACCTGGCATCCCAAAAAATAGGATAAAAGGTGATCAAAAAGTCACATGTACCCCAAAATGGTACCAATAATAACTACAGCTCGTCCCGCAACAAACCAGCCCTCATACCGCTACGTCTATGAAAAATAAAATTAGTTATGGCTCCAATAAGTCAGGAAATAAAAAAATATGCAGTTGTGCCCGAGGAGAACATTTCTTCTGTTTCAAGAGGCGATTTATCAAGGACCTAAAATTAGGGAACCAGGAAGGGAGGGCCCAATCATATCCGATGGAAGCGACGGTGCCCGTATTATACCAGGATAATACTTTCCCAGCAAAATTCCCCAAACTACAAAGGCGCGGAGTGTGGACCAAAAGGGGGATAAGAAATGACACCATTTATCAGTGCGACACCGGCCTGTGCAGAAAGGATTGCTTCACAGCGTAACACACATCTATGGATTATTTTTATTTTTTTATACCACCTGACTATGCCCCTTATATACTCCGCCCCGCTTACATGTACCCCCACATTATAAAACACCAGCAATACTCAAACAAATATAGTACCAAGCAAAATCCGCTCTCCAAAAGCCAAATGGTGCTCCCTCGGCCCTGAACCCTACAGCGTGCCCAAACAGAAGTTTCCTTCAACATATATGGCACCGTCATACCCGTGAGAACCCTTTTAACAATTTTTGTGGTGTGTGTCTCCAGCGTCATAAGCTGGGCATGACATATTTGCCACTGAATGGCATATCTAGGGAAAAATATAAATTTTTAATTTGCACCATCCGCAGCGCATTCATTTATGGAAAAGACCTGTGGGGTGAAAATGCTCACTACACCCCTTAATAAATGCCTTGAGGGGTGCAGTTCCATAATGGGGTCACTTATCAGGGGTTTCTTTTTATTATTTCACATCTGAGCCTCTGCAGTTGTGAACCAATACTTTGTAAATCGCCAAATTAGGCCTCCACTCCGCATGGTACTCTTCACTTCTGAGCCCTGTCATATGTCCAGACAAAAGATTAGGGCCACATGTAGGGTGTTTCTAAAACCGGGAAACACCGCATAATAATTAGAGAGCTGTCTTGTTATGGTGGCACAAGCCGGGCACCACATATTGGCATATCTATGGAAAAAAATCCCATTTTCACTCTGCAACATTGAGCGCACACTAATTTCTACAAAACACCTGCAGGGTTAAAATGCTTACTACACCCCTTGGTAAATGCATTGAGGGGTGTAGTTTACAAAATGGGGTCACTTCTGGGGGGTTTCCACTGTTTTGGGCCCACAGGTGCCCAGAAACCAATCCAGCAACATCTGCACTCCAAATGGCGGTCCTTCCCTTCTGAGCCCTGCCGTTTGCCCAAACAGCAGTTTATGACCACATATGGGGTATTGCCGTACTCGGGAGAAATAGCTTTACAAATGTTGGGTTCTTTTTTTCCTTTATTTGTTGAGAAAATGAAAAAATTTGCGCTAAAGCTACGTCTTATTGAAGAAAAAGGACTGTTTTTATTTTCACTGCCTAATTCTAATAAATTCTATGAAACATCTGTGGGGTCAAAATGCTCACTACACCCCTAGATGCATTCTTCAAGAGGTGTAGTTTCCTAAATGGAGTCCCTTTTTGGGCGTTTTCATTGTTTTGTCCCCTCAGGGGCTTTGCAAATGTGACCTGGCCTCCGCAAATCATTCCTGCTAAATGTGATCTCAAAAAGTCAAATAGTGCTCTTTCCCTTCTAAGCCCTGCCGTGTGTCCAAACAGCCGTTTATTACCACATGTGGGGTATTGTTTTACTCAGGAGAAATTGCTTTACAAATTTTGTGGTGCTTTTTCTCCTTTAGTCCTTCTGGAAATGAGAAAAAATTAGCTAAACCTACATTTTCTTTGAAAAAATGTAGATTATTATTTTCAGGGCCTACTTCCAATAATTTCTGCAAAAAAACTGTGGTGTCAAATCGCTCACTATACCCCTAGATAATTTCCTCAATGGGTGTTGTTTCCAAAATGGGGTCACTTGTGGGGGGTTTCCACTGTTTTGTCCCCTCAGGGGCTTTGTAAATGTAACATGGCCTCCGCAAACCATTCCTGCTAAATTTGAGTTCCAAAAGCCAAATGGCGCTCTTTCCCTTCTCAGCCTCGCCGTGTGTCCAAACAGCCGTTTATTACCACATGTGGGGTACTGTTTTACTCGGGAGAAATTTCTTTACAAATTTTATGGTGATTTTTCTCCTTTAGTCCTTGTGGAAATGAAAAAAAATTAGCTAAACCTACATTTTATTTGAAAAAATGTAGATTTTCATTTTCACAGCCTACTTGCAAAAATTTCTGCAAAAAACCTGTGGGGTCAAAATGCTCACTATACCCCTAGATAATTTCCTCAAGGGGTATAGTTTCCAAAATGGGGTCACTTGTTTGGGGTTTTCACTGTTTTGTCCCCTCAGGGGCTTTGTAAATGTGACATGGCCTCCGCAAACCATTCCTGCTAAATGTGAACTCCAAAAGCCAAATGGCGCTCTTTCCCTTCTCAGCCACGCCGTGTCTCCAAACAACCGTTTATTACCACATGTGAGGTATTGTTTTACTCGGGAGAAATTGCTTTACAAATTTTGCGGTGCTTTTTCTCCTTTAGTCCTTGTGGAAATGAGAAAAAAAAATCGCTAAACCTACATTTTCTTTGAAGAAATGTTGATTTTAATTTTCACGGCCTACTTCCAATAATTTCTGTAAAAAACCTGTGCGGTGAAAATGCTCACTACACCCCTAGATAATTTCCTTGAGGTGTCTAGTTTCCCAGATGGGGTCACTTTTGGGGGATTTTGACTGTTTTGGCACCGCAAGAGCCCTTCAAACCTGACATGGTGCCTAAAATATATTCTAACAAAAATAAGGCCCCAAAATCCACTAGGTGCTCCTTTGCTTCTGAGGCCGGTGTTTCAGTCCAGTAGCACGCTACGGCCACATGTGGGATATTTCCTAAAACTGCAAAAACTGGGCAACAAATATTGAGTTGCATTTCTCTGGTAAAACCTTCTGTGTTATAAAAAAAATTGTATTAAAAATGTATTTCTGCAGAAAAATATGAAATTTGTAAATTTCACCTCTACTTTGCTTTAATTCCTGTGAAATGTTTAAAGGGTTAAGACATTTTCTAAATGCTGTTTTGAATACTTTGAGGGGTGAAGTTTTTAAAATGGGGTGACTTTTTTGGGGTTTCTAATATATAAGGCCCTCAAAACCACTTCACAACTGAACTGGCCCCTGTAAAAATAGCCTTTTGAAATTTTCTTGAAAATGTGAGAAATTGCTGCTAAAGTTCTAAGCCTTGTGAGGTCATAGAAAAATAAAAGGATGTTCAAAAAACGATGCCAATCTAAAGTAGACATATGGGGGATGTTAATTAGCAACAATTTTGTGTATTATAACTGCCTGTCTTACAAGCAGATACATTTAAATTGAGAAAAATGCTAATTTTTGCAATTTTTCGCTAAATTTTGGTGTTTTTCACAATTAAATACTGAACATATCGAGCAAATTTTGCCAGTAACATAAAGTCCAATGTGTCACGAGAAAACAATCTCAGAATCGCTTGGATAGGTGAAAGCATTCCGGAGTTATTACCACATAAAGTGACACATGTCAGATTTGAAAAATGAGGCTCTGTCAGGAAGGTCAAAAGTGGCTAAAGAGGGAAGGGGTTAAAAAAATATTGTTTTCCAAGGAACATAATACCTATATATGCCATACGACTGCTGAGATAAGGAAACTATTCCTGGACTGGGGATGAATACTAACTGGAAAGGAAGACATCATAGCTCTATAAAATTTGCAAGTAAAATTGTCTGTTGTATGGGAAAATGCTTACATTTAATAACTTGGCTCTGGACTTTATCTTGGTTATATTCTAGATGTACTGGCGTGACTACTTGCAGTAGTCAAATTTGACCTGTTAAGGGTTAAGATCTTTTACATCAATTCTGAAATAGTCTTTTATGGTATTATTCTTTTGTCTTTTCCATTTTAACTACTAAATGGCCTCTTTATTTTGAAAGTTTTAATTTAACTAAGCAGGTTAGTAGAAAAATAGCTTGAATTAAATAATGAGCCTGGACATATATTCCTTAAATGTGAAAGGTTTACGTTATTCCCGGAAACAGTTTGTAGCTTGGAAGGATATTATTAAAACAAAATGTCAGAAAGCTTATTGGCTGGAGATTCACCGACAGCAAATTCCTTTATATTTTCCATGCTATTTTTAAAGATAACAAAGCTGGGTGCTTATTGCTCTCGATGGATCTCTGAGTTTCCGAGCAGAGAAGGTATAACTTGATCAGTATGGAAGATATATCATACTACAGTGTTTTCTACAAGGTCACCATTTTACTTTGGTGAATATATATGCGACTAATAGAGGACAATACGGGTTCATTAATAATCTGTTGATTAAAGTTAGAAAGATGGCACTAGGATATATTATTATTAGAGGAGACTACAAATGTGTGTTTAATCCAGACATTGATGTCTGGATATAAAAAATAAAAGGGTGTCAATTAGGAACATTTTAGTGGACTTCAACCTTCATGATATCTGGAGGTACAAGCATGGTCAAAACGTGACTATTCCTTTTTTTCCAAAACCGCATGCTTCCTATTCCCGTATTGATTTTTTCTTGGAAGATAAATAATTAGTAAAACTAACTAATAAGGTTAAAATTCTCCCACAATTTATGTGGAAAATGAATATTTGGACTCTAAATGGTCAATAAGAGGAATTGAGAAAATCAATACGAGAATATTTTAAAAATAATAAATCTGTAGATATCTTACCTGCTAAACTTTGGTGTGCAAAAAAGGCAGTAATCAGGGGGAAATGTCTCCAACAACAAGCAATATTAAAGAGACTGGAGAAAGACAATGTAGAAGACTTAAAGAGGCTCTGTCACCAGATTTTGCAACCCCTATCTGCTATTGCAGCAGATCGGCGCTGCAATGTAGATTACAGTAACGTTTTTATTTTTAAAAAACGAGCATTTTTGGCCAAGTTATGACCATTTTTGTAGTTATGCAAATGAGGCTTGCAAAAGTCCAAGTGGGTGTGTTTAAAAGTAAAAGTCCAAGTGGGCGTGTATTATGTGCGTACATCGGGGCGTTTTTAATACTTTTACTAGCTGGGCTTTCTGATGAGAAGTAACATCCTCTTCTCTTCAGAACGCCCAGCTTCTGACAGTGCAGATCTGTGACGTCACTCACAGGTCCTGCATCGTGACGGCCACATCGGCACCAGAGGCTACAGTTGATACTGCAGCAGCATCAGCGTTTGCAGGTAAGTCGATGTCAGAAGCTGGGCGTTCTGAAGAGAAGAGGATGTTACTTCTCTTCAGAGCGCCCAGCTAGTGAAAGTATTAAAAACGCCCCGATGTACGCACATAATACACACCCACTTGGACTTTTACTTTTAAACACACCCACTTGGACTTTTGCAAGCCTCATTTGCATAACTACAAAAATGGTCATAACTTGGCCAAAAATGCTCGTTTTTTAAAAATAAAAACGTTACTGTAATCTACATTGCAGCGCCGATCTGCTGCAATAGCAGATAGGGGTTGCAAAATCTGGTGACAGAGCCTCTTTAACTCAAAAACTACATCTATGGCAACTAAAACACAAAGAGAAACCAGATTGTAATTCATAAAAATCTCTCTATGACACACGACTGCAATTAAGGTCAGTTCTTCTGTGACAATTTACGACAAGTGAAGGCGCATATGTAAACCAGGTAAATTAGTCAAAGAATTAGACAGAAAAAGATGTCAAGGTGCATAGCGAAAATAACTGATCATAATGGACGGATAACATACAACCCAAATAAAATAGTAGATCTCTTTAGAGATTTTTACTTTAAACTATACAATCTCCCCACTAATAGAGATATTCCATGTCCCTCTAATTCCCTTAATAATAATTTTTTAACCCCTTCCCCCTGCTTGCATTCTGGGCCCTAATGACCAAGCAATTGTTATAGTTTTTCTATCGTCACATTTGAAGAGCTATAACTTTTTTATTTTTGCATCGACATAGCTGTATAAGGTCTTGTTTTTTGCTGAACAAGTTATATTCTTTAATAGCACAATTTTGGGAAACATATTACTTATTGATACATTTTTATAAACTTTTTTTTGGGGGGGAATAGAAAAAAACTGACATTTTGCCACCCTTTTTTGCGTCCTAAATCTACGCCGTTTACCGTGTGGTATAAATAACACAATAACTTTATTCAACTGTGTTATGATTGCAATGATACCAAATTTGTATAGATTTTGTATGTGTTACTACTTTTACACAGTAAAAACACTTTTTTTCAAAATTATTTGTTTTTGTCTCTATATTTGAAGAGCCATAACTTTTTTAATGTTCCGCCGATGCAGTTGTATGAGGGCTCTTTTTTTGCGGGACGACTTGTAGTTAGTACCATCGGTACCATTTTGGGTTTTTTCATTTTTTTTCACATGTTTTTTATTAACTTTATTAAAATTTTTGTTTACCTTTTTACCAGTCCTACTAGGAGACTTTAATATGCAATCATCCGATCGCTTTTATAATACACTGAAATACTTTTGTATTGCAGTGTATTACGGCCTGTCCGTTTAAAACGGACAGGCATCTGCTAGTCCATGCCTTTGGCATGGCCGAGCAGGCATTTACTACAGGCAGACCTGGGGACCTTTATTAGGCCCCCGGCTGCCATCGGAGACACAGACACTTGGCGATCTTATCGCCGGGTGTCAGTGGGATGAGAGGGAGCTCCCTCCCTCTTTCCAAAATCACTCAGATGCGGCGCTTGCTATTGAGCGCCGCATCTGAGGGGTTAAACAGGTGAGATCAATACTAATATCGATCTCACCTGTTCGAGCAGGGATGCCCCCAGCGCTTAGCTACCTCTAGATGAGAGCAAAGACATTTGACGGCTCCCTGCACTGTTTATCTCTTCTGATGCAGCGCCGTGAGAAGGCTACTGCATCTGAATAAAGCCCACTAATGACTGCCATGAAAAGGCGTATCAGCGGACATTAAGGGGTTAAAGGCACTAACCCCCCCAGCCCTGGATGAGAAACAACAGGCATGCCTAAATACAGAGATATCAGTGAACGAAGTGGAGGGGGCGATTAAATTAATGAAGAATGCTAAATCCCCTGGGCCGGATGGCTATATAAATGAATATCATAAAGAATTATCCTCAGTTTTGTCTCCACACCTTACTAATCTCTTTAATCGCTTCTGTCAGGGGGCTACACATTTGAAAAAAATGCTGGAAACTGAAATTGTAAC
Organism: Rhinoderma darwinii; assembly: GCF_050947455.1. NCBI lineage: Eukaryota > Metazoa > Chordata > Amphibia > Anura > Rhinodermatidae > Rhinoderma > Rhinoderma darwinii. The sequence continues at coordinate 191,952,546 of NC_134689.1, read as the reverse complement.
AATTCAGATGCTGCAAAAAGCATTTGACAGGGTGCACTGGGAGTTCCTACAGACGACCATGCGTAAATTCGGGTTTACTGGCCCGTTTCTCCAAGCAGGGTTGTCCCAGTATAGTAGTCCTACAGCAAGGATATATAGTGCTGGAATCCTGTCTAACCCATTTAGTATATCAAACGGCACCCATCAGGGCAGTCCTCTCTCCCTCTTAATTTTTAATCCAAAGATAGAACCCTTAGCCCAGGCAATAAGATTAAATGAGGACATTCAGAGAATCAAATATGAATCTGAAAATGTCCTCATTGGTTTGTATGCGGATGACAATAGTGATCTCATGCATAGACCCTATAAGGTCATTACGAAATCATAAGAATTTATTTAATTTATAATCTGAGGTGTCATATTATAAATTAAATAAGAGCAAATTCCGGATTTTTTTAAATGAATCATATGGTACAAATAAAATGTGCTCCCAAATCTAAATTCTCTTTCATTTGGGACCCAGATGTTTTTTTATATTTAGGTATACAATATCCTATTCTTCTGAACTAACTATGAAATTCAATAGCATTAGTTTAATTGCTTGGGTAAAATCAGAGCTTAAGAATGTGGACAACAATCTATTTTCTTGGATTTCTAGAATAAATATAGTAAAAATAAATATACTTCCCCTAATTCTCGACGCTTTTAGGCCTTATTCACTCGAAGGTGTGCGTTTTGCGCGCGCAAAAAACGCAGCGTTTTGCGCGCGTTGCAGTTCCGTGTGTCATCTGTATTTGGTGCGTGGCTGCATGATTTTCGCGCATATGGCATCGTTATGACACTATTTTTATGTTTAGAAACAGAAATGAAGGAGGTGTTTTTATTTTTCCCTTCATTTCTTTAACAACTGTTGCGCGAATCACGCGGAACACACGGAAGTGCGTCCGTGTGCCGTGCGCGATTTTCACGCACCTATTGACTTCAATGGGTGCGTGATGCGCGAAAAACGCTCAAATATAGGACATATCGTGAGTTTTACGCAGCGGACACACGCTGTGTGAAAATCACGGACTGTCTGAACGGCCTCATTGACTTATATAGGTCCGTGCGACGCGCGTGATTTTCATGCGCGTATCACGGACGTTATATACGCTCGTGTGAATAAGGCCTTAGAAGCGCTCGGCTGCAATTTTCTAACGTGACCATGAGTGAGCTACAAAAGAGCGAGAACAAATAAAAAAACTCTGTATGCACTGTTACGAAGGGGAGGTATGGACGACCCAGATATAAGACGATACTAATGGTCCCATTTGGAATCTTTATTCTGTGATATTAGTCCGTTAAAGGGATTATTTATATGTTATTCAATTAATTAATTAATAAAAATAAAAATTAAACTCATACTGGACTCTGCAAGGCAGCACTATCTGCTTGCAATAAGTATGTCTCAATGAATAACGGTGTCATGATGGAGCAAGTGGCTTTCCAGCTGGAGAATTGCAATTCCAGATTTGGATATCGTGGAAGGGTAATCACGAGGTATAAGAACACTTGAAGATTTGGCTATAGTTTCAAAAGTAGCAGCCTTTACCTTTCTCTCCTCTTAATACAATCTTTCCAATAGAATTTCTTTTACTTATATCCCATGAAGGGAAAACTTTAGAATAAATAATGTTACTCCACAGATATGTAACATGACACCGAGGTAAATTACTTTAGTAGATCTCTGTACGATAAAAAAAAGGAGAGGGTATATCAATACTGTCTTCTGAACTTCTAAGTATGAATCAGCCTTTAAAGATGAGGTATATGTTAGCCTAGGAAGGAGCTGTTAAACAAACTTTTTCACCCCAAGCCTGGTACCAAGCAATGCGATTGTTGGCCAGTCATATTTATTGTATAAACCACTTAGAATCGCTACATAAATTGCAATTGAAATGGTATCTGACTTCATCGAGGATAGCTAAAGCTTTTACAAATTATTCAGACATACACCGCGTTCCAAATTATGATGCAAATTTTATTTTTCGCTGATTTTCCTAAATAGTCGATGCAAATGACAGTCAGTATAATCTTCAAGCCATCAACCGTTGGAGTATAATGCAAATTTTATTGAACAAATCTCCTAATGATAATGATATTTTTTTTTTAGAAGTAAAAAACTCAAAATGCAATGTTTCAAATTATTATGCACAACAGAGATCAAAACATTTTAAGGGTTGTAAAGAGAACTAAAATTGTAATTTGTTGAATTTGCAGCATCAGGAGGTCATATTTACACAAATCAAAAGCTCTTTCAATAAAAAAAAACTTAACAGGCCAAGTTACATGTTAACCTAGGACCCCTTCTTTGATATCACCTTCACAGTTCTTGCATCCATTGAATTTGTGAGTATTTGGACAGTTTCTGCTTGAATATCTTTGCAGGATGTCAGAATAACCTCCCAGAGCTTCTGTTTTGATGTGAGCTGCCTCCCACCCTCATAGATATTTTGCTTGAGGATGCTCCAAAGGTTCTCAATAGGGTTGAGGTCAGGGGAACATGGGGGCCACACCATGAGTTTCTCTCCTTTTATGCCCATAGCAGCCAATGACACAGAGATATTCTTTGCAGCATGAGATGGTGCATTGTCATGCATGAAGATAATTTTGCTACGGAAGGCACAGTTCTTCTTTTTGTACCACGGAAGAAAGTGGTCAGTCATAAACTCTACGTACTTTGCAGAGGTCATTTTCACACCGTCAGGGACCCTAAAGGGGCCTACCAGCTCTCTCCCCATTATTCCAGCCCGAAACATGACTCCGCCACCTCCTTGCTGACGTCGCAGCCTTGTTGGGACATGGTGGCCATTCACAAACCAGCCACTACTCCATCCATCTGGACCATCCAGGGTTGCACGGCACTCATCAGTAAACAACACGGTTTCCAAATTAGTCTTAATGTATTTCTGAGCCCACTGCAACCGTTTCTGCTTGTGAGCATTGTTTAGGGGTGGCCGAATAATAGCTTTATGCACACTTGCAAACCTCTGGAGGATCCTACACCTTGAGGTTTGCAGGACTCCAGAGGCACCAGCGGCTTCAAATACCTGTTTGCTGCTTTGCGATGGCATTTTAGCAGCTGCTCTACTAATCCTATTCATTTGTCTGCCAGAAACCTTCCTCATTATGCCTTTATCTGAACGAACCCGTCTGTGCTCTGAATCAGCCACAAATCTTTTCACAGTACGATGATCACGCTTACGTTATCTTGAAATATCCAATGTTTTCATACCTTGTCCAAGGTATTGCACTATTTCATGCTTTTCGGCAGCAGAGAGATCCTTTTTCTTTCCCATATTGCTTGAAACCTGTGGTGTGCTTAATAATGTGGAACGTCCTTCTTAAGTCGTTTTTCTTTGGTTGGGCACACCTGGCAAACTAATTATCACAGGTGTCTGAGATTGATTACAATGATCCAAAGAGCCCTAAGACACAATACCATCCATGAGTTTAATTGAAAAACTAATAATTAAATGTTTATGACACTTATAAATACATCCAATGTGCATAATCATTTGGAACACGGTGTATGTTGGAAAGAGTGGAAAGGAAGACCAAGTTTATTCCATATATGGTGGGAATGTCCTAAAATTTCTGAGTATTGGCAGGAGGTCTTTAAATTTGTAACATGAATATGTAAGACCCCCATTGAGCTAATAACGGAACTAGCCCTGCTTCATATTTATTTTGAAGCAGTTCCAGCTAGATACAGATGGGTAATCAATAGGATTTACACAACTGCTAGAGCGGAGTTAGCTTCAAAATGGAAGTGTAAAGATCCTCCTCAAATTAACGGCGTGAGGAAAAGAGTAAATCAATACTACCTATATGAGAAATGTATGCAGGAGAATGGGGTCACTCAAGTGAAGTTCCTGGCAGAGAAATGGGCTTGTTGGTCAAATTATACAACTTGAAATAAATGACGATATTGGAAAAGTCTTTCCTGCTGATGATAGACGCATCATCTGGTTCTTTTCTTTTTCTCTTTCCTTTTTTTTTTTAGGTACAGAATCACTATATGATTCAAAGTTTAATGGCATCTAGATCTCTGGGATTTTTGGTTTATTCAGTTCTGATGATTAAGGGATATGTGCATGTAGACATAGACGTAAGTGGTATGTAGGAACTCTGCACATAGGAGACCTGTTATATAGGAGGTTTGGTGCGTATCTGCTTGGATCAGACTTTTAGTCACAAATTTAAATTTGTATGCATTTTTAACAATTTGATGCATGAAGACGCCTATGATTGTAAAGTGCCAGGGTGCATTTTCACAATGTGCCAGGTGTCTACTTTTAAAAAATATATGTGTATTGGGTTCTAATAATATTTTAAAATTCAGGTTTTATTTGTGTCAGTCAAAATTGTAAAAATTGTCACTGCAGTGAAAGGGTTAAGTTGAACAGAAGCAATGAACTCCTCTATCTGCAATACTGCTCATGAACTACAGTAACCTGGATGTCTTGGGAGGTTTGTATGCATTTTAGGACTGCTTTTAAACTCCTTTTGGATTGTATTTCTGCCCGTTCTACTCCTGAAGTGCCTGCATGCAACTCTTGAGAATAGACTCAGTATTCAGACAAAGCCAGTCACAGTTAGAAGCAGACAAAAGGGAGAGCACAAGTATTATTCCAGAATGACTGGCAGTGTAGCAAAGACTTCAAAAGGAGTGTTTAAAGTGATGGGATTTCTTCCTGGCTAATAAAGAGAAGTGACCTGTTTTGTAGGGTGCTATAATGGCAAAATAGTTGATGATTCATGCCACATATATAATTAATTAATTTATTTTTGCACATTTTTTATGTCTGTTTTTTTTTTTTACCAATGGTTTAGTTTTACCCACTGACCAATGCCACATATCAACTTTGGCTCTCCACCTCGCACAGAATAGCCCTGATGGTCGATACAATTGATACCTGTGTGCAACTTTACCCCCACATTAGACTCAGTCACCACTAGTCAAGCCCTGCAAACCTTTTGTTTATTTCTTTGCATCATATATTAGATGCACCTTTGGGCAGATTAACTAAAATTGGCGTTTCATACAACAATGTTATTATGAAATTAATACATATACTAACCTAGACCTAAAAAATCTGTAACTGTCCACATATATCAATATATAAATACAATACCTATAACCATATATGTAGATACATCCATATGTGTAAAGAAACAGTTCAAATTTTATTCAACAAGAGGTAAAAACACAAGACCTCAAAATAAGACATACAAATGAATGCAACATGGTGGTGGTCAGGAGACCACAATACACATGACAGCTTATCACAATCACAGTATATCACAATCACAAAGTATTATAGAGAAAAGACCATCAGGAACAAAAAGTATACACCCAGTAAATTACTGCATATCAGTGCAGTCCCAAAGAGCCTAAGGCTGGGTTCACACAACCTATTTTCAGGCGTAAACGAGGTGTATTATCCCTTGATTTAGGCCTGAAAATACGGCTACAATACGTTGGCAAACATCTGCCCATTCATTTGAATGGGTTTGCCGACGTACTGTGCCGACGACCTGTCATTTACGCGTCGTCGTTTGACAGCTGTCAAACGACGACGCCTAAAATGACTGCCTCGTCAAGGAAGTGCAGGACACTTCTTTGAAACGTAATTTGAGCCGTTCTTCATTGAATTCAATGAAGAACAGCTCAAATGATCGGCCGTCAAAGACGCCTCGCATAATGCGAGGAGGAGCTTTTACGTCTGAAACGACGCAGCTGTTTTCTCCTGAAAACAGTCTGTCTTTTCAGATGTAAAAGCTAGTTCTCGTGTGCACATACCCTTAATATCAAAAGTGAGCCATGAACCAATACCAACCGGTTTGCTGCATAGTGTGCCCCTAATAAACAGAAAGACTACCACCACAGAGCCCCAACATGCGTTTCCCCGTCTGCTTTTCCAAGGTGTTGTAGGTATTATAGTCTTATAGATATTGTAGTCTAAGGCTGGGTTCACACGAGCACATTAACGTCCGTAATGGACGGACGTATTTCGGCCGGAAGTCCCGGACCGAACTCAGTGCAGGGAGCCGGGCTCCTAGCATCATAGTTATGTACGATGCTAGGAGTCCCTGCCTCTCTGCAGGACAACTGTCCCGTACTGTAATCATGTTTTCAGTACGGGACAGTAGTTCCACGGAGAGGCAGGGACTCCTAGCGTCGTACATAACTACGATGCTAGGAGCCCGGCTCCCTGCACTTTGTTCGGTCCGGGACTTCCGGCCGAAATACATCCGTCCATTACGGACGTTAATGTGCTCGTGTGAACCCAGCCTTATTATAAGGCCTGCAGGAGTAAGATGCAACAAATTTATTAAGAGCACACACCTCAATGCAAAGACACAGCTGGTGGTCTGTAAAAGGAGGACTAGTGCTGAGATCAGTTTAACTTTTCTCAATATCTGAAACCTTTTGACCCCCCCTTGCTTTCCACACATGGGAAAGCCTTCTATCTACTCAATATATCCACTGTTTTTGGACTACAACAACTTTCGTAGTCGGTGGGACATAATTTATTTATTTTTTATTATATAAATATTTCAATTTTCACATTTTATTTAACATAATTAATATAGAAATTACAGAGTCTCATAGCCCTACCCTCTGCCTCTCCTACGCACCCCCAACCGACTTCCACAGGGAAAAAAATAATATATCAAGATTAGTTCTTGTTCCTGGGTAGTATATGTAAGAATACCTTTATTCCATATCAGGCGAAAAATTTATTTCTTATTTTCCTTAACCTAAATCACTCTTTCTAATAATAACATTTGGAAGTTCCATCTCCTCCATTCTAAAAGCACTCAGTTGAAGTATTGCCAGTTAATCTAATTGAGGGCATCTCAAATTTGTTGTATTTCCCAAAATGCAAATCATAAAAACCAGACTTCGACCCACTGAGTATACCCTTTCCAACTGTCCAACCACTTGCTGCCAATATCAGAATAACTGTGAGCATCTCCAATACACATGTAGTAAAGCTGCATTAACTTCCATACATAGAAGAATCCTGTAATCACATCTTGCGGAGATGTTTCGGAGAATAGTGGAGTTGATTTATAATAAACCATTGTGATATTTGATGCAAGTAGTTACGTGCTTACCAGCCCAGTTTAAATCCCTAAAAAGACTTTCTACAAATTTGAAAACATTTCCACAAATTCACATGGAACAATTTAATATCTGATGCAATAACTTTGGAAGAAGAATCGGATTAATGAGTGTCATTCTAGAAGCAAAAGGTAGAATCACACCTTTCCAGATTTTAATATTTATCCTAATTTTTTAAAGTAACAAAAATTAATTCAAAGCATCATAGTCACTCAAATTGTTGGATATATTGACACCCACGTATCTTAAATTTTCATTCAACTTCAACATTTTTAGGTCCCCATGAATCTCAGGTACCTCCACTGTTAGTGAGAGTCCAATTTATATTAACTCCCGATAATTTCCCTAATTCCTCCAGCAGAGATATCACAACCCTAAAAGAGACTGATGCTACTTTCAAAAAGATCAGGACATCCTCTGCACATAAAGCTATTAAATGTCTGAGTGCTCAGCAGGAGAGCAGAAGGACAGTGGGAAGCTCCCAGACTACGCCGCAGGTAACAGCATCTAGCACAGGTAGTTAAGCAGGCATTTAAGTGATTCCCCCAGCCCAGCTTGGCGTTTATGGAGCTTCGAAGCTGAGAGGGCAGGTGATGCAGCATAACGTCTTATGTCACGATCCCATGCTCAAACCGCTGAGATCCAGACACCTGAACATAATTGATTTTAAATGAAGACTTTCATTGAATCACTTGTTCATTACGACTATGTATCTTATATTATGCATTGTTTTACAGTGAACATCATCTAGTATTGTTTTTATATGAGTTGTAACAGTATGTTTAATATGCAACAAATGTAAACTTTGACCTTTTGCCTTTGATCCTGCTATGTAAGCGGGTTTTTAATTTAAAAACCTTCTTTTGCGACCTGATTGTACAAGGTGTCATTATCTTGTAGAAGGGGTTAGCTTAGCCCAGAAATGCGTTGATTGAACATCTAAATCAATAAAGTATTTTTACTACCAGGGCCGGCCTTAGGTTGGATGGCATCCTGTGCGGGATTCTCTATTGTTGCCCTCCACTAACCAAAAATGAACCACAAATATTGACGCGCACATACTGGAACATATATACTGTACATACATAGAGGCACATATTTAGACATACAGGCAATATATATATACAGTATATAAACACAAACGAGGCATGTACACACACACATATAATGGGTCATATACAATTATATAAAGGTACATATATAGACATACAGGAGAATATATACACACACACACAGGCACATATACACATACAGACCCATATATACCCACACAGGCACATATATGCACAGTACAGATAATGTATTAGTGTTACCTGCAGTCCTATGTAACACCACAGATAACACACAGTGGCATGTGCCATATTGTTGGAATGCACATCCACCAATAAAGCACGGATAGCATTAAGAGGTTAAAGTGGTTGTCCGGGTTTAACCCCTTGAGTACCCAGCTCATTTTGGCCTTGAGGACCAGACCCATTTTTTCAAATCTGACGTGTCACTTTATGTGATAATAACTTGGGAATGCTTTTACGTATCCAATTGATTCTGAGATTGTTTTCTAGTGACATATTGTATTCTATGTTAGTGAAAAAAATTTGGTCGATAAATTCACTGCTTATTTGTGAAAAACACAAAAATTTTGAGAAAATATGAAGGAATTATGATTTTTCAAATTTTAAATGTATCTGCTTGTAAAACAGATAGTAATACCACACAAAATAGTTACTATTTCCCATTTCCCATATGTCTACTTTATGTTTGCATCGTTTTTGAACATTCTTTTATTTTTCTAGGACGTTACAAGGCTTAGAACTTTAGCAGCAATTTCTCACATTTTTAAGAAAATTTCAAAAGGCTATTTTTTCAGAGACGAGTTCAGTTTGAAGTGGTTTTCAGGGCCCTATATATTAGAGACCCCCATAAAACATTTTGAAATCTGCACCCCTCAAAGTATTCAAAATAGCATTCAGAAAGTGTTTCAACACTTTAGGCGTTTTACAGGAATTTAAGGAAAAAAAGAGATGAAAATTTCAAATTTCATTTTTTTTTACAAAATTCATTTGTAATACATTTTTTTCTGTACAACAGAAGGTTTTACCTGAGAAACGCATCTCAATATTTATTGCCCAGATTCTGCAGTTTTTAGAAATATCCCACATGTGGACCTAGTGTGCTAATGGACTGAAACACCGGCCTCAGAAGCAAAGGACCACCTAGAGGATCTTGGGGCCTCCTTTTTTAAGAATATATTTTAGGCTCTATGTCAGGTTTGAAAAGGTCTTGTGGTGCCAAAACAGTGGAAACCCCCAAAAGTGACCCCATTTTTTAAACTACACACCCCAGGGAATTTATCTATGGGTATAGTTAGCATTTTGACCCCACAGGTATTTTGCTATGTTTATTGGAGTTAGTCTGTGAAGATGAAAATCTACTTTTTTTCTGGAAAAACGTAGAAATTTCGAATTTTTGCAAGGAATAAAGGACAGATAGCACCCCAACATTTGTAAAGCAATTTTTCCCGATTACGGAAATACCCCATATGTGGTAATAAACTGTTGTTTGGACCCACAGCAGGGCTCAAGCGCCATTTGGATTTTGGAGTGCTGATTTTACTGGAATGGTTTTCGGTGCCGTGTCACGTTTGCAACGCCCTGGAGGAACCTAAACAGTGGAAACCCCCCAAAAGTGACCCCATTTTGGAAACTATACCCCTCAAGGAATTTTTTTAGTGGTATAGTTAGCATTTTGACCCCACAGGTTTTTTGCTGAATTTATTGGAATTAGTCTGTGAAGATGAAAATATACTTTTTTTCTGAAAAAACATAGAATTTTCAAATTTTTACAAGGAATAAAGGAGAAAAAGCACCCCAACATTTGTAAAGCAGTGTCTCCTGATTACGTCAATACCCAATATGTGGTCATAAACTGCTGTTTAGACCCACGGCAGGGCTCAGAAGGGAAGGAGCACCATTTGGATTTTGGAGCGCAGATTTTGCTGGAATGGTTTTCAGGCGCCATGTTGCATTTGAAGAGCCCCTGAGGTATTACTACAGTGGAAACCCCCAAAAAGTGACCCCATTTTGGAAACTACACCCCTTGAGGATTTTGTTTTAGGGGTGTAGTGAGCATTTGCACTCCACAGGTATTTCATAGAAGTCATAAACATTGGGCCGTGAAAATGAAAAATTGCATTTTTTCCAATAAAATGTCGATTAAGCCCAAAACTTTTCATATATACAAGGGGCAATAGGAGAAAGAGCACTGCTCAATTTGTTACCCATTTTCTCTTGATTAAAGCAATACCCCATATGTGGTTGTAAACTGCTATATGGGCACATGGCAGGGGTCAGAAAGGAGGGAGCACCATTTGGTTTTTGATCACAGATTCTGCTGGAATATTTTTCAGGCATCATATTGTGTTTTCAGAGCCCATGAGGTACCAATATAGAGGGAACTCCCAAGATGTGACCCAATTAAGAAAACAACACCGCTCAAGGTATTCATCTAGGGGTATAGTGAGAAATTTAACTTTTCAGATTAGGAATTAAAACAAAATTGGTAGAATTTTATTTTTTTATATTTTTTACAAACGTGTGAGTGTGATGAAACATTTTGGGCATGTATCAAGCACCAATGGGAAAAAAAAAGAACTCACAATTAAGTCAGGTTTTTCTTCCTGTGTTCATTGATACCCTATATGTGACCTTTTTGTATTGTACAGGCACACGGTTTGGCCCGGAAGTGAAGGTGTACCATGAGGCTCTTCAAGGCCTAGTTTTTGCTAGGGTGATTTTGGGCCACCATGGTGGTATTCATCGAGGGGGTATAATGATTTTTTGTTTTGTTTTAATTATCCAATTGGTGCACAAGTGGACAATTTTTAAATGAAGGTGACATAAAATTTAAGATGAAGATTATATGGACATCCTGAAATTGGCAAAAATGCATGAAAAAATTTAGTAATCCATTGAAGAATGGTAAATTCTGAAACATTCTTTTATGCAAAGCCCTGGTTTGGAGGGGCAAGTGCTGCATTGATATATCGTATCCTTTCGGATACCCCTCTTCGAGCACACGCGACATCGTTTTTGTGGATGGCTCTTTTTTTCCGTTGGGGGTACTTCACTGGGGAAGTGTTGGCCAGGGACAATTCTACTTGCCTCACTTCCTGAAGCCCTGCTACTCGCTCCTTCCTCTTGGTCTTTAAAAATTAATTTTTTAATAACTTTTTCAAGGTACTCGAGGTACCTAGAACGATTGCCAGCACTTCGGTACAAAATAAAAGAATTGAGGAGGGCCATTTCAATTAAATATACTGACAGTTTTTTGTACCATACTTTTGTCTTTCGCATGGCACAGTATGGCTTCATTAGTTGATCTCCCAAATCCACCCCTCCCATATGTTTGTTGTAGGCCTGTATGCATACAGGCTTTGAAACAGTGGTGCTTGTTCCACACACTGAAACTGGGTTTGTGGTGTTGCCATGGATTGTGGAGAGCATGAGAACCTCTTTTTGTCCCTGAATTTTACCAGGAGCACATTTTCATCATTTCGTGCCCTGGTTTCGCCAACTGACAGTTTTTCAGCAACAAAAGGCTTTGGAAGGTTTTTTAGATTCCTGCGAGCAGTGCCACAGGCCAGTGTTTTCCTTTCAACAAGGCACTTCAAAAGCGGAACGCTAGTATAGAAATTGTCGAGGTATAGGTGGTACCCCTTATCCATCAGAGGATGCAGCAGGTCCCACACTATTTTACCGCTTGTGCCAAGAACTGGGGGGCACTTTGGGGGACTAATCTGTGTGTCTTTCCCCTCGTACACACGAAAGGAGTGTGTGTATCCAGACTGGCTCTCGGCCAGTTTATATATTTTTATGCCATATCTGGCTCTCTTGTTTGGCAAATATTGACGGAAATGAAGCCTTCCTTTGAAATGGACTAATGCTTCGTCAAAGGCTATGTTTTTTTCAGGAACATAAACTTCTGCAAAAAACTAATTAAAATATGTGATGATGGGCCTAATTTTGAACAGCCTATCAAAATTCAGATGATCCGGGGGTGGGCACTGCTCATTGTCAGCAAAGTGTAAATTTTTTAAAAGGGCCTCAAAACGTTTTCGAGGCATCACAGCACGGAATACAGGTGTATCATACAACATATCTGTGGACCAATACGATTTTATGGTTGGCTTTTTTATAAGGCCCATGTGGAGCAAGAGCCCCCAGAAGGTTGCAATTTCATTTGGATTGGTTGGATGCCAAGCTTGGGTTCTGGCATAATGGGATGTTGTATTTTTGGCTAAGAATTGTTGTGCATATAAATTTGTTTGCACAACCATTAGGTTAACTAAAATATCCGAAAAAAAACATTTAAAAAAATCAATTTCCTGAAAGTCAGTTGGATATATTTTTATGCCAGGGGCGGAGGTAAACGCAGGAATTTCAGGTGTGTAAGAGGTAGGCGGTAGCCATATGGGGTCACTGGTGCAGGGGTCACTTGTGCTGGGCTCATTAGGATCACTAGCCCTGCTTCGTTTCTGAGGGGGTTCCTCATCATCAGTGGAGGAGGATAACAAAAACTCAGATTCACCCTCACTGGCGCTTTCCGTATCTGAACATAAAATGGCATATGCCTCCTCCACGCTAAATAGACGAGATATTATGGGTGTGTAATAACGCTGCACTAACCCTGACGTGCAAAACAAAATTCCTGAATTAGTATTGGCAAGGAAACTGTGACGTGTAAAAGTAGCACACAAAATTACTACTAAATTATTAAGCTAACCTAAACTACTAAAACTTTTTTTTTTTTTTTTTTACATTTTTTAAATGAAGATAAAATAAAAAAAACCCACAAAACTACTACTCAAATATATATAAATATTACTAGGAACGCTATATCTCTCTATCTATCCGATCTCCTCACAGTTCTCACAGAAATGAGGAGATCAGAGACGGTGACAGGAGCTTTCTCCTGTTTCCTACGTCATAGATGGCTTTCATTGGTCAGTCTCTAAAGACTGACCAATCACAGCAACCGCCGGCATGGGGGCATGCAGATTTGTCCCCAGCCCGGCAACAGAGGCGGTCAGCTATCAATGACAGCTGACGCCATTTCGTTATCACTATGTGATTTCACATAGTGACAGTTTATTCCTGCTCCGCAATAGTACGGCGAAGGTCCGCTTCAATGAGCGGCGTGTGCCGTACTATTGCGGGGCAGGTACGCAACGGGTTAAACTTTTTATGTAGCAGCAGGAGAAGAGGGCTTCAAATAAAAAAGTAGCCCATACTTACCTCCCTCCCCCCAGACATTCCTGCGCTGGGGGCTTCTGTCATCTCTGTTCTGTGTGTACAGTGGTGGTGTACTGTCTACATGATGTCACCGCTGTATACAAACAGAGAACAGAAGTGACGGGAGTCGCCAATGCAGGTACGTCTAAGAGGAGAGAGGTAATTATAAGTTATTTTTTTATATTTTAACAACCCCTTTAAAGGCTACGTAAACTTTTGAATTACTTTTTTTAAATTAAAAATGATTTAAACTTTTTGAGATACAGCCGCTTTGTATTCTGTATACAGAGCAGCTGTATCATGCACTGAGACCTGTATCCGTCAGATCAGAAACACTGACGGGTTCAGTGATAGCGGGTCCTGCGTGTCTCTGTATCTCTGTGTCTCTGACACTCAGGACCCGCTGACCTGACAGATTCAAGTCTCAGCACTAGATACAGCTGCTCTGGATACAGGATACAAAGCAGCTGTAGCTCAAAAAGTAAAAATAATTAAATAAAATGTAATTACAAAGTTTCACTAAACTCACAGATACACATTTTTTGAATTAAAAAAAAACCACACCAATTTTAAAGGTGTACATAGCTTTTAACGTAATCTGAACAGGGTTTAAAAGGGCAAAAAATTGTCAATGTGCACTATGAAAACACTGAATTCTGTGCCCATTTGGCATCTATTAACACTTTAGTGTCGTTCAGTTCCACCATGGTGCCCATTTGACATTTATTGCCACTTTAGCATTCTTCTGTTTGGTGGCCACTTGATGTCCATTTGCCATTTACTGCCCCTTTAGCACCTTATGTCACTGAGGAACAATAAAGGGGGAAGAAAATGGCAAATGGGCATAAAGAGGGCACTGAACAAAAGGACACAAAAGGAGCAATAAGTGAAAATGGGCATCAAGGTGGCACTGAATCCTCTGCCCACTTGCTATTATTACCCTTTTTAGAACCCTATCAGAGCCCCCATTCATTTAAAGCCCACACTTAGTGACTGACCTGCTGGGATTCTCACAAACACTGCCCACTGGTGCTGCTGGAGCCGCCCTGGAGAAAAAAGTTTCTTCGGTGTCCCCACCAGCCCAGGAAACGCATAGGCAGATAGCGCGGTGTCTCCTCCCGGTCTTGCGCCCTGAATGATGTCATCATGCCTGTCTCGTCATTCAGGACGCACATCAGGAAGAGTGAGTGAGCGTTTACATTACTGAATAGAGAATACATTATGTGATCACAACGACCAATCACTGCAGAGAAAGTGACTTCACTATGCATGAATGATCATCACATCAGACGTCAATTCACCCGTAGAGGGGAGCAGTGCGGGGCAACCAGCTTTGAGGTCGGTGCAGTTAGTGAGTGGCACCTGACCCACTGGCGCCCCGAGTAGTGGTCGCGGCGCGGGTCATGCCCACCCACTGGCACCCCCCTTTCCGCGTGGCGGCTGGCATCCTGTGCGACCGCACTGGTCGCACGTACCTAAGGCCGGCCATGCTTACTACAATACCTATCTGAGACTATTTCAACCTCATTCTGGAGTAGCATCACCCAGGAGGACCCCACTTTTCCCTTGCCAAACCTGATGGCAACATAATTGTCAGTTTATGAATTTCAAGGCAGAGGCACAGTAGTTCATATCACAAAAATTGTACACAGATGAAAACAAGAACCATCTGTTTTTATTTCTGTGGAAAATGCTGGGAAACCCTGACATACCTGTAAGCATCAAAATTTCTGGCCCAGTAATTTTCCATCCATCCATATATCCATCCATCCATCCATCCATCCATCAGAAAGCCATAGACTTCCTTCCATTATCAAACTTTTTGAAAAGTTGGGATAATTTATGTCTGCTAACAAATCTCAGGCCAACCGCACATAATCTAAAATTTCTTCAACTATCCTACTCTACATCCGGTCCCTCCGGGAGCAATCCATAATAGTTTATTAGGGAATTCCTTTATATGCATTTCTCTAATATTTAATGTAAAGTTACTCATTATAGAGGACCTGTGACCTTATATGAATCAGAAGAGGACCAGGAGATACATGCGTGTGCCATCTATTTATCTTGTGGATATGTCATAAATGTCCTTTATGGGAAAACCCCATTTAGAACAATGAGGCTGTAAAACCATACGAGCCTTACTCATGAGTAAAATGTATCAAAGCATTTACGAATTAAGCATGGCGCTTGGAATCACTGCAGTCCCTTCCGTTCTGGCGATTTGGAGGGACTTCTGCCGTCGCTGTGTTCTCCCATGTATCTATGACATCAGAAGCTAGCAAAATGTTCGCAAACTTGTATATTTACATGGAGTATGTTAACTGTTTAAACAAATAAGCACTGTCCATCCAAATGTAGTCACTGAGAGCTCAGCAACAGTTGTTTTTCTTAATATAAAGCATATAACAACATGGGAGTGATTTTACTGTTCAGGTAACTGAAGCCGTTTAAGACACACATACCATAAATGTTTATCTAAATGTATATCCCTTCATCAGACTTCAAGATGGAAAAAATACTCTGTTAAAAAGCAGCTGTCCTGCAGCTGTTATGGAATCACCAGTTGAGCAATTCACAGGGTGGTAGTTTATGGAATTGCTAGGTGAAAGATTCCACAAAGGCTGCTGGAGACTGTCAGGAATGAGCGTGCAAATAAATCCGCAACCCCAAATCTGATCAACAGAATCTAAGGCTACTCTATGGTTCTCGTCAGAGCCCACCGCAAGGCAGGTTGGACTTTGCAGCATAGAACTCAGGTTGTTCTAACAGAGTTCGGTGTTGGATAAGAGGTGCAATGCAGGCTATACCAGAGCAGATAACAAGACAGCCCGAGGGTAAACAGAAAGTCCAAATCACAAAGCTAGTGGATATCAGTGGAATTTGCTCAACAACTAAAACCAGAATCGCCCAGAAGCTAGACTACCAGTCATGGTAATCTTACAGGGTCGGACGTTTCCTAACATCAGCCATACCTACAGAAAAAATACCCAAGCAAAAGTGGGCAATTAAATCATTAAACAGCTGGTCAGTGTGTGGATTTTATTCAATGATTTAGCAGCTACTGTATGTGTCATAGTGTAGCAGGAAGATAGCAGGGAGGCAGTGAAAAGGTTAAACATCCCACCTTGTGTAGATAGCTTTCATAAACTTAGGATAGTGATAAGGAGACATCCAGAAGTCAAAGTAGGAAGAGTGAAGCTTAGTACCGCCACACAACCAGTACCTGTCATAAGGAGGTCAGCTACCCCTTACATGGGGCCCTCCCCCACAAAGTACCCCTACTCACATGCCGTAATCTAGGAGGAGCCTGTAGTATGCAGTATCTTTATTAGTGGCAGAAATAGATAGTAAATGTGCTCCTCTTCAGCTTATGAGAGTTTATGGCACAAGATTCTCCTAGTATAACATGATGCTTTTGGCCCCATACAGCAGTACCATCTGTACTGCCCTGATGGCAGCACTCCCTGTATGTCATGGGTTGCTTTCTTTTCTTTAAGACGCCATGACATCCCTGTACATCAGGGTGTTTGCTTGTAAAATTACCCGTTGGAGAGCCTGTGATCCTGTAGTTATCTTCATTTTATTCTATTAGGTTTGATCTGTGTTATATGAAAATACTATACATTTTTTATGAAAAAAAACATTGTTTCTGTAACGTCTATGGCCATGGCCCGTAGTTCTGACTTACCACTCGACGGCCGTTGCCATGGACATCTGAATTCCTTGCAGCGTCATCCTTCTGTGAGGCGCCAGCACTCACTTCCTGGCTTTGAGACTGTCTCCCGCGCGTGCACGGTCTTAAAGGGCCAGTGCGCGCATATTGCAGGAAGTCTGCAATCTAGCCCAGAGGGCTACTGGGCTATAAAAAGGGCCCTGCCCTCTTGTTCTTTGCCTGAGCACTGTTTGTTACCCAAAGTTTGTCTTGCTAATGGTCCCCTAGTGTCTTTCAGTTTTCCTAGTGTTCCCTGTTCCTGTATCCTGTATCCTGTCTCCCGTACTATCCAGTTCGAGTGCCGTGCTGAGCTGTTGTCGTGTTGTGCTGCTTTCAACGCATGTTCTGCTATGCCACGCCTGACGCCTACTTGCCGCCTGGTCCCAGCCAAGCCTGCCTTGCTACTGTCCAAGTACCCTCTCTGGACTATAGACTCTGTACTATACCCGCTTGGCTAGTTCCCATCCCGCTACGTGGTACGGCCCAGTGGGTCCACACCCTGCATCGTGACAGTACGCTCAAGCCATGGACTCTGCTGGTCAATTCAAGGGCATGTCACCCTCCCAAACCATGCATGTGGTCCTGCAGGTCACTATCTTCTTCCCTTCCTGCCTCTATGCAAGAACCTCAGATCAACCCTCCTGCTACACCTCCTGGGAGTTCCGGCTCGGATCCTCGGTTCTCGCTGCCATTAGCTTCTCGGTTCTATGGAGACGCCAGTACGTGTCGGGGGTTTCTGAACCAATGCTATATCCATTTTACCCTGCACGCCCGGCATTTCCGTCGGACGGAACCAAGATCACCTTCATCGTATCTCTACTTGCCGGCAAGGCCCTGGCATGGGCAAACCCTATCTGGGAACGTCAGGGAACCGTGACCCAAGACTTCCAGGGGTTCGTGCGGTTGTTTGACAGTTTTCGAGGAGCCAAGACGAGTCTCATCGGCAGCCACTGCTATCTTTATCCTTCGCCAGAAGGACACCTCTGTTGGATGGAGAATTATCTGCGTCACTTTCTTTCCAGGCGGCATGATGAGTGGGTACAGCTGCTCCCATGGGCAGAGTTCTCCTATATTAACCACACTTGTGAGTCCACCACTTCCAGTCCGTTCTTCATCATCTACGGCCAACATCCTCGTATACCTCTTCCTGTCTCTACTATGTCCCAGGTGCCTGCAGCTGACACTACCTTCAGGGACTTTCTGCAAATATGGCAACAGACCCGATATTCTATCCTGCTGGCGGTGGACTGCATGAAGAGAAAGGCAGATACTAGAAAACGGGATCCTCCTCAGTTTCTTCCAGGTACAAAGGTCTGGTTGTCTTCAAGGAATATCCAGCTGAGGGTGCCGTCCTACAAATTTGCCCCTAGGTTCCTCGGACCCTTCGAAATCCTGCTACAGATCAACCCGGTGTCTTACAAGCTACGGCTGCCTCCTACCCTCAAGATCCCTAACTCCTTTCATGTCTACTTGCTGAAACCCATGGTCCTGAACCGCTACTCTAGGACTCCTTGTTCTGCAGTGGTCCCTGGCGGCTCATCCGGGACTTTCAAAGTAAGGGAGATTCTGGCCACCAAGAGGGTGGGAAGAAGGACGTTTTATTTAGTGGATTGGAGGGGGTTCGGTCCAAAAGAGAGGTCTTGGGAGCCAGAAGAGAACATCGATGCCCCTGTCTGCATGAGGAAGTTACATTCCTGCTCTGGTCCCAAGAAGAGGGGGCGTAGGAGGGGGGAATACTGTAACGTCTATGGCCACGGCCCGTCGTTCTGACTTACCCCTCGACGACCGTGGCCATGGACATCTGAGTTCCTTGCAGCGTTGTCCTCCTGTGAGGCGCCGGCACTAACTTCCTGGTTTCGAGACTGTCTCCCGGTATGCACAGTCTTAAAGGGCCAGTGCGCCCATATTGCAGGGAGTCTGCAATCTAGCCCAGAGGGCTACTGGGCTAAAGAAACTCTGTCACCACATTATAAGTGCCCTATCTCCTACATAAGGAGATCGGCGCTATGATGTATGTGACAGCAGTGCTTTTTAGTTAGAAAAACAATCTATTTTTACCACTTTATGAGCGATTTTTAGCTTTATGCTAATTAGTTTCTTAATGCCCAAGTGGGCGTGTTTTTACTTTAGACCAAGTGGGCGTTGTACAGAGGAGTGTATGACGCTGACCAATCAGTGACCAATCAGCGTCATACACTTCTCTCCATTCATTTACACTGCACTAGCGATATAGCTATATCGCTATCTGCAGCTACATACACACACACTAACATTACTGCAGTGTCCTGATAATGAATATACATTACCTCCAGCCAGGACGTGATGTGTATTCAGAATCCTGACCACTTCTGTAGCATCTCTGTGATATTTACAGCAAGGCAAGCGTAATCTCGTTTTAAATGACAGTTTACATCGTCATCTCGCGAGATTACGTTTGCCTTGCTGGAAATCTCACAGAAAAGATTCAGACGTGTCAGGATTCTGAATACACATCACGTCCTGAGGTAATGTATATTCATTATCAGGACACTGCAGTAATGTTAGTGTGTGTGTGTATGTAGCTGCAGATAGCGATATAGCTACATCGCTAGTGCAGTGTAAATGAATGGAGAGAAGTGTATGACGCTGATTGGTCACTGATTGGTCAGCGTCATACACTCCTCTGTACAACGCCCACTTGGTCTAAAGTAAAAACACGCCCACTTGGGCATTAACCCCTTAGTGACCACTAATACGCCTTTTTACGTGATTCACTAATGGGCTTTAGGCTAGGCTGACGCCTTTTCACGTCAGCCTAGTCTAAGTCCTGCACGGGTCTCCCGTGCAGGCAGGAGCCGGGGCTCTGCTGTCTGATGACAGCTGAGCTCCTGCTCCAACGCCCGCGATCGAAGTTTACTTAGATCGCGGCCGTTTAACCCGTTAAATGCCGCCGTCAATAGCGACCGCGGCATTTAACTTTGTTTACAGACGGAGTGCGCTCCCTCTGTCACCCATCGGCGGCCCGCGAATGCAATCGCGGGTCTCTGATGGGGTGTCATGGCAGCCGGGGGACTGATAAAAGCCCCCAGGTCTGCCCTGGACATATGCCTGTTAGGACGCGCCGGAGGCACGTCCTAACAGATTGCCTGTCAGATTTACACTGACAGGCAATAATGCTCTGGTATACGAAGTATACCAGAGCATTATAGCAGCGATCGGAACATCGCACAGTAAAGTCCCCTAGTGGGACTAATAAAATAAGTTATCAAAGTGAAATAAAGATTATTAATAAAAAGTACAGTAAAAAAATAAATAAAACCATTTTTTTCCATAAAAAGTGGTTTTATTTAGTAAAAGTGTAAAAAAAAAAAGAAAGTACACATATGTGGTATCGCCGCGACCGTAATGACTCCATTAATAAAGTTAATATGTAATTTAAACCGCAAAGTGAACACCGTAAAAAAAAAACGCAAAAAACTATGGCGAAATTGCAATTTTTTTCCATTGCCCCCCAAAAAAGTCATAATAAAAATGAATCAATAAGTCCCATGTACCCCAAAACAGTACCATTCAAAACTACGTCTTGTCCCTCAGAAAACAAGCCCAAAAAAATCACTACATTGATGGAAAAATAAAAAAATTACGGCTCTTGGAAAGCGACGATGCAAAAGCAAATAATTTTAGTTCAAAAGTGTTTTTATTGTGCAAAAGTCGTAAAACATAACAAAACCTCCACATATGTGGTATCACCGTAATCGTACCGACCCATAGAATAAAGGTAACATGTTATTTACGTCGCATAGTGAACGGCGTCAATTTAAAAACGCATAGAACAATGCCGGAATTTCAGTTTTTTTTTATAATCCCCACCAAAAAGGTTAATAAAAGTTAATATAAAAATTATATGTACCCAAAAATGGTGCTATTAAAAAGCACAACTAATCCCGCAAAAAACAAGTCCTCATACAGCTATGTAGACGAAAAAATAAAAACGTTATAGCTCTTTGAATGAGACTATAGAAAAACGAATGAAATAGCCTGGTCATTAAGGCCTAAAATGGGCTGGTCACTAAGGGGTTAAGAAACGAATTAGCATAAAGCTAAAAATCGCTCATAAAGTGGTAAAAATAGATTGTTTTTCTAAATAAAAAGCATTACTGTCACATACATCATAGCGCCGATCTTCTTATGTAGGAGATAGGGCACTTATAATGTGGTGACAGAGCCTCTTTAAATACACATTAGATTACTGCCTGTGGATCTTGCAGTTTCCCCTTCCTGCTCCGGGCTTGAGGTCAATGAAGTTGTAGTGATAGCTAGCAGCTGACATCATATTTATGGGCAGCATTAGTACTTTCACGAAAGCTAAGAAGCAATACAACATATTGTGTTGTCCCTATTTTACCTTATTAATTTTAGGTTTATTTTACGAGCATAAAACCAGAAGACTGTGATGAATAATCTGTTCTGCCCATTCCACCCACACAAACTTCTGTCTTCTTCTAACTTGTAATTACAGAAAGATACAAGTAACCAAACAAGTCACCATATCATTTAAGCTCCTAATCAAAGGGTAAGAGGAACCATATCAGGAAACAGCAATAAAAACTGGTTATTGAGAGCATTTGTTCGAGATAAGATGATGAAAAGTGTAATTAAACAGAAATGCAACGTGCTAGGCAACCTATAATTAACTGTTGATGTTCTGACTACAAATGAAACCATGTAATACCATTATCAGTCTGTGCCAAAAAGTTGTTTTGCACATTTCTAAGTATATGGAGACATGTTGTTTGCTCTCAATATCATGTTATATTGGTGTACAGTTCTACAAAGTACTGTGTATTTTAGTTGTTTACTATGTGTAAAATAGAAATTAATTTAGACATATATAGTACTATGCAAAAGTCAGAAACTGCTGTTTCGTTTTTTCAGTCAAAATGACCATTATTTAAATTAGATAATTTTTCAGTGGCTGAAAATGAGACCTCATGCATATGGCAATCGTGTGCATATATGGGGCAATTTGATACGCCAGTCCACGCGTGTCGTATGTACCTATATTAGGCTATGGGGCAGGGCAGACAGTGCGTGAATTTTGCGCAGCGCGAGTGCGTTGCGTAAAACTCACGACATGTCCTTTCTTTGTGCGCTGTTCGCGCATCACGCACCCATTGAAGTCAATGGGTGCGTGAAAACTGCGTGATTCGTGCAACAGCTGTCAAACTCTGAATGTAAACAGAAAAGCACCACGTGCTTTTCTGTTTACAAACATCCAAACGGAGTGTCATAATGATGGCGGCTGCGCGAAAATCACGCAGCTGCGCATCATACACTGATGACACACGCAGCTGTTAAGTGCCTTTTGCGCACGCAAAACGCCGCATTTTTTGCGTCCGCAAAACGCACACGCTCGTGTAAATCAGGCCTAATTGTGAGGAGAAAGCCTCTTAATAAATGTGATGCATCTTCTGGCTGGGCCGTGTGCCACAATTGTGGTGCAACGGCCACGGTCATACGCCATCAATTTCCCCTACATCACCATTAAAAAAATTAAGAAACCATACTCACCTCAGCGCTCCTCTTTTCTCCTCCAGTACCCTCATCATTTCAGCGCAGCTCATACAACGTAATCATGCAGAGCAGCGTCGGGACCTTAAATGCAATGCAGCACTTCAACATCGCATACAACATCCTGATGCTGCCCGGCGTAATTTTGTTGTATGTGCTGCGCCAGATTGATGAGGGAGCCTGAGGGGAATAGTGGTGCGGTGGGGATTAATTTTTTTAATAGATTTTTTTATTTTTATTTAACTGTCCAATAGGGGGTGGGGGTGAGGGATAGTCTGACCAGAGGGGGCAAGGTAGAGGCCCAGCACGGGCCTCTGCCTTGCTACGCCCCATAAAGAGACATCAATGTCAGCCGGGAGCTGGTGTAGATCTCCACTATAATTTATGCCAGTTTTCTGCCCTAAATGATAATAAAATTGTTGGCTGCAGTGTCCACACCTACTTTTTCCGTCCCCTTTCCACAAAAGTGGCGAGGGAGGTGAAAAAAGGCTAATACTCACAATTTGCAATGCAAATTGCGATTTTTGGGTCCCTTTGCAATTTTTCTACACCAGAAAGAAAGAAAGGTGTAGAAAGAAAGGTTTATAATTTACTCCCATTGCCTGTGCGGCAGCACATGGAGTCTCTATGCTTCTGTGGAGTACTATGGAGCCATATGGAGCCATACTATGGAGCCATAGGTACTCCATATGCGAATGTATGATGCCTTCCTATGGCACTCTATTATGGAAATATTCTTCCCTAGCAGCAATGTTTCTAGAGTAGAATACCTCCGTCATATGGCATCTGATGGAGCATGCCATGATTTTTTCTGTCAGATTCTGTATTTTGAAGTCTGTAAGTTATAATAAAACACTGCAGAAACATTTTCCAAAACGGAAGATTAACCAGTTCAGGATAAGGCTATTTTGATCCTTCAGGACCAGACACCGTTTAGCCCTTTTTAGCACCTGTTAGTTAAACGGCTATAACTTTTTTATTTGTTGGGCTAGCGATGTGATTTTTGCGTTGTTTTTTTCCGTAGACAATGTAGGTTTCTTTTTTTCTTTTTTTATCATTTTTATACACATCCTTTTTGCTGTTTTAGAAATTTTAGGCTTAAAATGTAAAAATAATAGTAAAAAAATAAGCTTTTTGACATTTTAGCAATTTTTTTCTGGTAATAACATAGTTTTACCCTAAAATAGACCTTTTATTTGTGATTGTCATGGTCTATCGTAAATTTTAATATATTACATAGTTACATAGTTAGTACAGTTGAAATAAGACACATGTCCATCAAGTTCAACCAAGGGATGGGAAAAGGGAAGGTAAACATTTCTACACACAGGAGATAATATTTTTTTGTTCTAGGAAATTATCTAGGCCTTTTTTAAAGCCATCTACTGTCCCTGCTGTGACCAGCTCCTGCGGTAGTCTATTCCATAAATTCACCGTTCTCACAGTAAAGAAGGCTTGTCGCCTCTGCATGTTGAACCTTTTTCTCTTCAGACGGAGGGAGGGCCCCTTGTTTTTTGAGGGGTTTTACATGGAACAGGATTTCACCATATTTTTTGTATGTGCCATTCATATATTTATATAAGTTAATCATGTCCCCCCTTAGTCGTCTCTTTTCAAGGCTAAATAGGTTTAATTCTTTTAAAGAGGCTCTGTCACCAGATTTTGCAACCCCTATCTGCTATTGCAGCAGATAGGCGCTGCAATGTAGATTACAGTAACGTTTTTATTTTTAAAAAACTAGCATTTTTGGCCAAGTTATGACCATTTTTGTATTTATGCAAATGAGGCTTGCAAAAGTCCAAGTGGGCATGTTTAAAAGTAAAAGTCCAAGTGGGCGTGTATTATGTGCGTACATCGGGGCGTTTTCACTACTTTTACTAGCTGGGCGTTCTGACGAGAAGTATCATCCACTTCTCTTCAGAACGCCCAGCTTCTGGCAGATCACGCTGTGACGTCACTTCCCCAGGTCCTGCATCGTGTCAGACGAGCGAGGACACATCGGCACCAGAGGCTACAGTTGATTCTGCAGCAGCATCGGCGTTTGCAGGTAAGTCGATGTAGCTACTTACCTGCAAACGCCGATGCTGCTGCAGAATCAACTGTAGCCTCTGGTGCCGATGTGTCCTCGCTCGTCTGACCTGATGCAGGACCTGGGGAAGTGACGTCACAGCGTGATCTGCCAGAAGCTGGGCGTTCTGAAGAGAAGTGGATGATACTTCTCGTCAGAACGCCCAGCTAGTAAAAGTAGTAAAAACGCCCCGATGTACGCACATAATACACGCCCACTTGGACTTTTACTTTTAAACATGCCCACTTGGACTTTTGCAAGCCTCATTTGCATAAATACAAAAATGGTCATAACTTGCCATAAAATGCTCGTTTTTTAAAAATAAAAACGTTACTGTAATCTACATTGCAGCGCCTATCTGCTGCAATAGCAGATAGGGGTTGCAAAATCTGGTGACAGAGCCTCTTTAATCTCTCCTCATAACTTAGATTCTCCATGCCCCTTATTAGCTTCGTTGCTCTTCTTTGTATTTTTTACAACTCCAGGGCATCCTTTCTATGAACTGGAGCCCAGAACTGAACTGCATATTCTAGATGAGGCCTTACTAATGCTTTGTAAAGTGGTAATATTACATCCCTGTCCCGTGAGTCCATGCCTCTTTTAATACATGACAATATCTTGCTAGCCTCTGAAGCAGCTGATTGACATTGCATGCTGTTATTTAGTTTATGATTTACAAGTACACCCAGATCCTTCTCAACAAGTGACTCCCCCAGTGTAGCTCCCCCTAGGGCATATGATATATTTAGGTTGTTGGTACCCAGATGCATAACTTTTGTAATGGCAGGGGGTAGGGAGACTGACAAGTGAGCCCTAATCTACCCGCCACTCTTTCCCTGCCTACTTGCAACGACCCGCCCTAGGCGACGGGGTACAACTGGGCGGCGGTCCCTGCGCTCAGTAAGTGCACGACAAACACGACAAACATACAAGGAACACAAGCAAGGAAAAGGGGCCGTTGCCCACGGCAACACCGTGAGCAACCAGAGTGGTGAACGAGCCGAGTCAAGCCAGGAGTGTGCGAGGTACAAAACGGAAAGCAGAAGAGTAGTCGGTAAGCCAGGGTCTGTATGGAGTAGGATCAAAAATAGCAGGAGCTGTAGCTGGGCCAGGAAACCACAAGGAAAGAAACACAAGCAATAACAAGCACCGAGGGACTGGAAGTGCAGGCTTAAATAGACCGAGGGCGGGAGCTAGCTGAGTCTGGCCAGGTTACGATAGGCTCTCCCACTCCTAAGCCTGCCAGCCTGAATGGTGGAAGCTGGAGTCAGTCTCAGGGATGTATTCTCGGGTGCTGACTGATTAGTTCTGGGAGTTAACCCCGAAGCTGTGCCTGGCAGATCCTTTACAACTTTACATTTATCTGAATTAAACTTAATTTGCCAACTGGATGCCCAAACACTCAGTTTGTTTAAATCCGCTTGCAATTCACGAACATCTTCCATAGACTGAACTATATTACATAGTTTGGTGTCATCTGCAAAAATAGAAATACTGCTATTAATCCCATCCTCTATATCATTAATAAATAAGTTGAATAATAGTGATCCCAGCACTGAACCCTGGGGTACACCACTTATAACCGGGGACCATTCAGAGTAGGAATCATTGACCACAACTCTCTGGATACGGTCCTTGAGGCAATTCTCAATCCAATTACAAACTATATTATCTAAACCTATAGTCCTTAGTAAAACCGTGCTGGCTGTCACTTATAATACTATTTTTTGTCACATAATCCTGTATATAGTCCCTCAATAGCCCCTCAAACATTTTCCCCTTACTGGTCTATAATTACCCGGGGAAGACCTAGAGCCCTTTTCGAAAATAGGCACCACATTTGCCCTGCGCCAGTCCGTTGGCACTATACCAGTCACTAGAGTATCTCTGAAAATTATGAAGAGGGGGACTGAAATAACTGAACTAAGCTCTTTAAGAACTCTAGGATGTAACCTATCTGGTCCCGGGCCTTGTGCACATTTATTTTATTTTATTTAGCTTGGACCATATCTACATTCATTCAATTCAGTATATCAACTGATATATTAACAGCACTGGCACCGGCTACATCAGCTGCTCTTTCTTCTGTTGTATATACAGAGTTAAAGAACCCATTTAGTAACTCTGCCTTCTTTTGATCCCCTGTGACAAACTCCCCATTACCACTATTTAGGGGTCCTACTGGTTCAGTATTTTTGGGATTTGTTTTACTATCCTTGGCCACCTGCCTTTCATTTTGTATTTTTGCTAATTTTATTACATTTTTACAGATTTTATTAAGCTCTTTATATTTTACAAAGGCTGCAGATGTACCCTCAGATTTGTATTTTTTAAATGCCCTTTTTTTGTTTCATGTATTGCCCCTTTCATAGAAGGTGTAAGCCATGTGGGATTTAATTTTAGTCCTTTATACTTGTTACCTATAGGAATAAATTTTGCACTATAATTACCCAAAGTAGATTTGAAAATCTCCCATTTATCATTCCTACCATTATTTGACATTAGTTCTTCCCAGTCTATATCCTGAATTGCAGCCCTCATCCTGGGGAAATTGGCCTTCTTAAAATTAAGTGTTTTTGCCCTCCCAGCCTGTGTTTGTTTTTTACAGTATAGGTAAAATTTAACTATATTGTGATCCCTGTTACCAAGGTATTCACGAACATTAAGATTCCCAACAAGCTCTGCATTATTAGAAATGACCAGATCCAACAGAGCTTCACCTCTTGTCGGGCCTTCTACAAACTGGCCCATAAAATTTTCCTGCAACAGGTTGAGGAAATGTCTCCCCTTTGCAGTTGAAGCTGAGCCATGACGTCAATTAATATCCCAGTAATTAAAATCTCCCATTTTCACTACAGTACCAGCCTGTGCAGCCCACTCCATCTGTTTGTATAGCTGACCTTCCAGTTATATTGGGGGGTCTATAGATTACACCAAAAGTAATTTTTTCAGTGTTTACCTCTCTTTCTAGTTCCACCCACAAGGTTTCAACCTCCTCAGAATCTTCACCCTCTAACGTCTCTTTCATACTCACCTTCATATCACTTTTCACATACAGACATACACCATCGCCTTTCCTATTTGTCCTGTCTTTCCGAAAACATGTAAAACCTGTAGATTTACAGCCCAGTCATGTGAAGAGTCCAGCCATGTTTCAGCAACACCAGCTATATATATATTTTCTTCCAGTATCAAGGCCTCCAGCCAGTGGCGTAACTACCACCGTAGCAGCAGTAGCGGCTGCTACGGGGCCCGCGGCATGAGGGGGCCCATGTCGCCTTCTGGCACGGGCCCCCACCATGGCCGGAGGCTCCGCTAGCAGCCGCTATGGCTGCTACAGCGGGACGCCACTGAACACTACGGCAGAGCAGGGAGGTATCTCCCCGCTCTGCCATTAACTGGTTCCCGACCGCTGGCTGTATTTTTACGGCCAGCGGTCAGGGTCCTTAAAACCCGAGCCATAGACTTTCTACGGCTCGGGTTTTAACTTGCTGCCCGCTCGATCGGGCAGCTGAATGTCGGGTCTCCGGCTGTCAGTGACTGCCGGGGACCCTGAGGAGAGGATAGAAGCAGCGGCGCTGTCTCTATTTCTCCCGGTGATCATGTGACTGGTCACATGTTTGCCGGGTGCCGTTAGTGGCAGGCTGCTGCTGGGTCTTACTAGACCCAGTACAGCCCTGTTAGTGACAATCGTCACTATGAGAGGGCTGATTTCCCCTGTAACTGGGGCTGCTGTGCAGCTCCAGTTACAGTGGAAAAACATGGTGTAAAAGAAAGAAAGAAAAAATATATATAAAGTTCCCCAAAGGTCTTCTTTGACCTTTGAGGGACAGATCATAGTAATAAAAAAATAATAAAGTAAACTGCAAAAAAAAATTGAAATAATAAATACACATAAAATACCCACCCCAAAAAAAAAACGTTCCCCCCGCCAATCATTGTTGTAACGCTAGCGCTGACCCAATTACCCTAATATAGACATGTAATATCTAAAAATTTACGGTAGACAATGACGATCACAAATAAAAGGTCTATTTTAGGCTAAAACTATGTTATTACCCAAAAAAAAAATTGCTGAAATGTAAAAAAGCTTATTTTTTTACTATTATTTTCAAACTTTATGAATAACAATTCTAAAATAGCAAAAAAGGTGTGTATAAAAACGATAAAAAAAGAAACCTGCATGGTCTACGGAAAAAACGTTGCAAAAATCACGTCGTTAGCCCAACAAATAAAAAAGTTATAGCCATTTAACTAACGCGTGCTAAAAAGGGCTAAACGGTGTCTGGTCCTGAAGGCGCAAAATAGAGCAAAAGACATGTATCCCCTCTCCAAAGGATCTCCACAGGACAGGATAGGGGATACATGTGTGATCGCTGGCAGCGATAGGGAGAACGGGGGACTGAAAGTCCCCTGAACTTCTCCATCACAAACCTCGGACTTCCGGGGTCTGTGTCGGCAGCTCCGTAGAAATGAATGGACCGCCGCTCGTGCTTGTGCGCATGCGTGACCAGCGCTCCTTTCATTTTTATTGAGCTGCGCAGACGCCGGAAGTCAGAGGTCAGTCATGGAGAAGTTCAGGGGACTTTCAGTCCCCCGTTCTCCCTATCGCTTCCAGCGATCACTCATGTATCCCCTATCCTGTGGAGATCCAGTGGAGAGGGGATACATGTCTTTTATTAGGACACACTGTAGGTCGCATTTTTTTGGGTGGGGGGACGCTGTATGGCGTTCCCTACAGGGGGGGGGGGGGGACGCTGTATGGCGTTCCCTACAGGGGGGGAACGCTGTATGGCGTTCCCTACAGGGGGGGAACGCTGTATGGCGTTCCCTACAGGGGGGGAACGCTGTATGGCGTTCCCTACAGGGGGGGAACGCTGTATGGCGTTCCCTACAGGGGGGGCTGTATGGCGTTCCCTACAGGGAGGGGCTGTATGGCGTTCCCTACAGGGAGGGGCTGTATGGCGTTCCCTACAGGGAGGGGCTGTATAGCGTTCCCTACAGGGAGGGGCTGTATGGCGTTCCCTACAGGGAGGGGCTGTATGGCGTTCCCTACAGGGGGGGCTGTATGCCGTTCCCTACAGGGGGGCTGTATGGCGTTCCCTACAGGGGGGCTGTATGGCGTTCTCTACAGGGGGGGCTGTATGGCGTTCTCTACAGGGAGCTGTATGGCGCTATCTACAGAGGGGGAGCTGTATGGCGTTATCTACAGGGGGGTGGGGCTGTAAAAAAGGCACTATCTACAAGGGGGGGGGGTTGTGTGACACCCAGGGGATGGGGGGCCCCAGTCAAAAGTTTGCTATGGGGCCTAGTCTTTCCTAGTTATGCCCCTGCCTCCAGCTCCCCCATTTTGTTTGCTAGACTTCTGCCATTTGTTAACATACACTTTAACTTGTTTTTCACTTTCATTATCAGAAATGTGATTATTTGACAGTATTTGGCATTTTTATTTTCATTGCTGTTTTGCAATGAACTCCCTATCCTGTTGTCTAGTCCTCTCCCCACAATCTGTTTCTCCACCACCAATATATTCTGACCCCTCTCTAACCTGACTTCTTCCCCTTTATTTTCTACATTGACCTCCCTCCTCAGCCCTAGTTTAAATACTCCGCCACCCCAGCTAGAATTCTCTACTCCAGCACAGCGGACCCCCTTCCATTTAGGTGCAAATCATCTGCAGAATACAGTTTGTACTCCAATGAAAAGTCAGCCCAGTGCTCTAGGAACCCAAAGCCTTCTTCTCTACACCAAGACTTAAGTCATGCATTTAACTCCCTGAGCTCCCGCTGTCTTTCCTGTGATGCGCATGGCACAGGCACTATTCCTGAGAATACAACCTTGGAGGTCCTTCCCTTCAGCTTGTAGCCTAGTTCTTTAAAATTATTCTTAAGGCTCCTCCACCTACCATTTATTCTACATGGACCACGGTAGCTGGATCATCATCACCAACCCCTCCCAGTAATTTATCCACCCGTTCCACCACATGCCGAACCCTGGCACCAGGAAGACTGCAAACCATTCAGTTAAGGCGGTCTTGGCAACAAATTATTCTATCTGTCTTCCTGATAATGGAATGCCCTACAACTACCAATTGTCTTGCCTTACCTGCATTTCCATCCGGCCGACTACTAGCTGGGCTGTTCTCCCGGCTGTTAGGGAGATCAGTATCCACTAGGGCTGCCATTTCTGGGACCGACACCCTCGCATCATCACCCAACTTGGCAATTTTGCTTGGAATATCAGAAACAGGATTGGCATTCCTTTTCTTTGACCCCTTTCTACTGCCCCTAACTACATTAACCCAACTACTTGCCTCACCCTGCTCACCCATGTCTTCACCCTCCAGTTCTACCCCACTTACTGCGTGCTTCGTGAGCAGCATGCTCCACTCAAGATTGTCTATCGCCCTCAGTGTTGCATTTTGCTCCTCCAGATCTCTAATGCGAGCTTCCAGGCGAACAACATGCTCACATCTGCCACAGAGGTATTCACTCTAGAACTCCTGCTCCATTCGTGCACACATATGGCAAACTGTGCACTGAAGAAAACCTCCAATCTTGCTGTCAATTATCCCAGTTACAAAAAAACAGTGAACAATTGTTAAAGTAAAAGAAAAGAAGAGTACTTACAGGGGCTTTCATTCCGTTTTTGTAACTCCACTTGATATACAAACCACTTGTTTAGCAGGCCAAAACAGATCAGGCTCTACAGAGGTCTGAGGGCTAATTTATACCACCTGGGAGCAGTTAACCCCTCCCCCTAATCAGCTGCACAGCAGGACAGAAGCTAGGAAGTAAAAAAGGGTTTTAAATTGTGTCAGTTTTGCAAACTTCTTTTAGCAAGCACTCAATTCATATATCACACACAATATTCCACACTTTATGTCACGCAAGAACACAGCAAGTGAATCCGGTTTTGTAACTCCACTTGATATACAAACCACTTGTTGATCAGCTGATAGTTGCCCTGATTACACAAGGCAATGATCAGGAATGCTCATTTGCCCGATCATTGGCCCGTGTAATAGGGCCTTTAAGAAGGGAAGAAGTATAATGGTATATTTACACAATGCCAGATTTTGGAAATACCATGATACTTCTTGGTAATTGTGGCAATTATCTGTGATGTTACCACCCGGTTGAATATACCCTTAACCCCTTCCCGCACCTTGGCGTAACTGTACGTCCAGATAAGCAGTAACTTCGCGCACCTGGGCGTACAGTTACGTCCGCGCTTTAAAAGTTAACCGCCGCGCGGCGCTACACCGCAGCGGCGGTTAACTGTGCAGGGTGTCAGCCCTGCTCTCCCCGTTGCCGATCAGCGGCCTGTCGCCGCTGAAATCGGCAATTAACCCCTTCGATGCGGTGGTCGATTGCGATCACCACATCGAAGAGGTTTACAGCGGATCGGCAGCCCCCCACATGTATTTGCGGGGGCTGGCGATCCTTATCATGGCAACCAGAGGCCAGACAATGACCTCCGGGTTGCCATGTACGGAAGCCTCGGAGGATCAGCCTCCGGCCGTTCCTCCTCTGCTTCCTGTCAGTGTGACAGTTACGTCACAATGACAGTTAGAACACATTACACTACGTGTGTAGTGTAATGTGTTCCAGCAGCGATCAGAGCTGCCAGTCTAAGTGTCCTCTAGTGGGACAAGTAAAAAAAGTTAAAAAAAGATAATAAAAATGTTTTGAAAAAGTGTAAAAATCAAAGTTAGAAGTGACATAAACAAAGAATGCTTTTTTTCCTATAATAAGACTTTTATTATAGGAAAAAAATTAAGACGTTAAAAAAAAGTACACATATTTGGTATCGCCGCGTTCGTAACGACCCCAACTATAAAACTGTAATATTATTTTTCCCGCACGGTGGACAGATTGTCCCGCAAAGAATAAACCCTCACACGGCTCCGGTGGAGAAAAAATAAAACAGTTCTGGCTCTCAGAATATGGCGATGCAAAATGTGCAGAGTGTCCAAAAGCAGATAAGATCGGGCGCCATTTATAAGTGCGACACCGGCCACACATCTGTGGATTATTATTTATTTACTGCATTATTATACCCTCTTATTATACCCTGATGTACGCCGCACAGATAACATGTACCCTGATGTACTCCGTACAGATAACATGTACCCTGATGTACCCCGCACAGATTACATATGCCCCCACATTATAAACTGAAACACCATTAAAACCCCTAACAGAACAACTACCAAGCAAACTCTGTGCCCCAAAAGCCAAATGGCGTCCCTCCCTTATGAGCCCTGCAGCGTGCCTAAACACCAATTTACGTCCACAGATATGGCATCGCCATACCCGGGAGAACCCGGTTAATATTTTGAGTTATTTGTCTTCAGTGGCACAAACTTGGCATAACATGTAGTGCACTAAAATGGCATATGAGTGGAAAATTGTAATTTTCACTCCGCACCATGCGCTGCGCATTAACCCCTGCGCGCACCATGACATAGCATGTCTTAGTGTGGGGGGTGATGTATGGAGCGTCTCACGTAAAAAATAAAGAATTTAGAACGGCAAAATCGCTGTTTTTTTGGTCACCTTGGCTCTACCTAAAAATGTAATAAAGAGTGCTCAAAAAGTTGTATGTACCAAAAAGTTGCACCAATAAAAACGACCGCTCGTCCCTCAATAAATAAGCCCTCATACTGCTCTATTGACTGAAAAATAAAAAAGTTGTGGCTCTTGGAACGCGGGGAGGAAAAAAGTAAGAAGGAAAAGAAAAAAATGGATCACTCCAGAAAGGGTTAATTACTTTCTAATGAAAAACCATTTATGACCACACGTGGGGTATTGCCGTACTCGGGAGAAATTGCTTTACAAGTGTTGGGCAGCTTTTACCCCCTTTATCCTTTGTGAAATTGAAAAAATGCAACATTTTAGTGGAAGAAATGTCGATATTCATTTTCACGGCCTAATTCTAATAAATCCTGCAAAAGACTTGTGGGGTCTAAATGCCCACTATATCCCTAGATAGATTCTTTAAGTGGTGTAATTTCCACTTTTGGGGGGTTTCCACTGTTTTGGCCTCTCAGGGGCTTTGCAAATGCGACATGGCACCCAAAAACCATTTCAGCTAAATTTGAGCTCCAAAAGCCAAATAGCGCCCCTTCCCTTCTAAGCCTTGCTGTGGGTCCAAACAGCCGTTTATTACTACATATGGCATATTTCCGTAATCGGGAGAAATTGTTTTACAAATGTTGGGGTGCTTTTTCTCCTTTATTCCTTGTAAAAATTAAAAATGGCTACCTTTTTTCAGAAAAAAAGTAGATTTTTACCTTTACAGAATAATTCCAATGAATTTAGCAAAACAACTGTGGGGTCAAAATGCTAACTTTACCCCTAGAAAAATTCCTTGAGGGGTGTAGTTTCCAAAATGGGGTCACTTTCCGGGGGTTTCCACTATTTTGTTCCCTCCAGTGCATTTCAAACGCGACATGGCACTGAAAACCATTCCAGCAAAATCAGAATTTCAAAATCCAAATGGTGCTCCTTTCCTTCTGAGTCCTGCTGTGGGTCCAAACAGCAGTTTATTACCACATATGGGGTATTGCTATAATCAGGAGAAATTGCTTTACATATGTTGGGGTGTTTTTTCTCTTTTATACCTTGAAAAAATTAAAAATTTCTAAGTTTTTTCAGAAAAAAGTAGATTTTCATCTTCACAAACTAATTCAAATAAATTTAGCAAAGAAACTGTGGGTTCAAAATGCTAACTATACCCCTAGATAAATTCCCTGAGGGGTGTAGTTTCCAAAATGAGGTCACTTTTGGGGGTCTTTATTGTTTTGGCCCCACAAGACCTCTTCAAACCTGACATGGTACCTAAAATATATGCTAAAAAAAGAAGGCCCCAAAATCCACTAGGTGCTCCTTTGCTTCTGAGGCCTGTGTTTCAGTCCATGACTGAACTAGGGCCACATGTGGGATATTTCTAAAAACTGCAGAATCTGGGCAATAAATAATAAGTTACATTTTTTGGGAAAAACCTTCTGTGGTATAGAAAAAAATGTATTACAAATGAATTTTGTATAAAAAAAATGAAATTTGTAACTTTCACCTCTACTTTGCTTTAATTCCTGTGAAACGCCTAAAGGGTTAATACACTTTCTGAATGCTGTTTTGAATACTTTGAGGGGTCCAGTTTTCAAAATGGGGTGATTTATGGGGACTTTCTAATATATAAGACTCTCAAAGCCACTTCAGAACTGAACTTGTCCTTGTAAAAATCGCCTTTTGAAATTTTCTTGAAAATATGAGAAATCGCTGCTAAATTTCTAATTCTTGTAACGTCCTAGAAAAATAAAATAATGTTCAAAAAATGATGCCAAACTAAAGTAGACATGTGGGGGATGGTAACTAGTAACTATTTCGTGTGGTATTACTATCGGTTTTACAAGCAGATACATTTAAATTTAGAAAAATGCTAATTTTTGCAATTTTTCGCTAAATTTTGGTGTTTTTCACAATTAAATACTGAATCTATCGGGAAAATTTTGCCAGTAGCATAAAGTCCAATGTGCCACGAGAAAACAATCTCAGAATCGCTTGGATAGGTAAAAGCATTCCGGAGTTATTACCACATAAAGTGACACATGTCAGATTTTAAAAATCGGCTTCGTCCTGAAGGCCAAAACAGGCTCAGTCCTGAAGGGGTTAATCTTTGGTTTGGCTTTAAAATACTAATGCAAAACACTAACCAAATCTGCAATATGTGATTGAGGCCTTAGGGAAGAGTCAGCTGAAGTTCTGGATGGAGTAACAATTGTCTTTAGCTCAATATTGCTATTGACTCATAGACTATAATTAAGTTCCTGGAAAGTAGTGTAACTGACGGTTGATTTATGACGCATGAACTCTAAATATATAAAAGGGCAACAGCAGAAAGTAATGTTTACAAAGACACTAGACTTTGCATGTGAACTGTAATGCTAATTATTTTTTTTAAATATCTTCAAACTTATTTTTAAATCTTAAGGATAACCCTCTGGCAGAAATTGCAGATAAGAACTTTGAAACCATGTAAATATAAAACAATTGATATCTTTATTAAAAGCTGTCTGGAAGCACGGCACATCTAATATACTGGCTTGCCTACACTTCCCACAAGAGACCTCTGTCTTCATTTAATTCGATCTTCAGTGAGATCGGTGCTCCCCCTGGTGATGTATTCTGTTACTTTAA
The DNA here is from genome assembly GCF_050947455.1 of Rhinoderma darwinii. Taxonomy (NCBI): domain Eukaryota; kingdom Metazoa; phylum Chordata; class Amphibia; order Anura; family Rhinodermatidae; genus Rhinoderma; species Rhinoderma darwinii. The sequence continues at coordinate 191,916,566 of NC_134689.1, read as the reverse complement.
CACAATAAGCTTTTACATACTGCAGTGTGCTAAAAACATGTCTTTATTTTCAGGACTCCTTTAAGTGACATAGGGAAGTCACATCAAAACATGACATGTTACTATGCAAGCAGGATGTATTGTCAGTCAAAGTGTACAATGAAAGTGGAATGACAAACTGGATTGTGTCCCATTGTATAAGCAAAATTACAAAGAGTTTTACTAAAATAGAGATTAAAACCACAAAAAAGGCCATACTCACTAGGTAGGTGCACTGGGGACCCTTGACGTTGGGTTGCGAGCTTTGCGTATTTTGGCCAAAATAACAACTAATACCCCATGTTTCATGGATATTTCTTACTACGTATACTACACTTTTTTTCAGGACGCAGCCGGGTCTTATATGCTGGGAGGGCATGATGTGCTGGCGTTTGGTTTGGAATGCAGAGCAGCCCGCTTTAGCTAACACTAGCGGCGTTACAAATAGGCTGTTATTCGGCAAGATACGCCATGCCTGACGACCAGCACATTATCCCTCCACGTATCACACATAGTACTGACACCCCATGTACTATTCACAGCACTGACCCCTATTCATCACATTTATTTATTTATTTTTATTACATTATTACACAGTTCTGACACTTTCATACATACATATTTATTTTTTACCATCCATTCACACCCTAGCACTACACTGACACACATTTATCACACACCTTTGAGCACTTAGTCCGCCACTCCCCTCAAGACTAGTGGGAGGGGCTATCACTATTTAATGCACACTCCTTCTGCAGCATTCTTTGACCCGTCTGCGTCCTGATGGGAACGGGTTTTCACCCACCCACCTACCTAGTGAGTATGGCCTTTTTTGTGGTTTTGATATTTATGTCCCATTTTTTCTGTTTGTGTTTTTAAATTAGGAACGAAAAGTTCTGGTTAGGGACTCGCAAGGCACTGGGGACCCTTGACGTTGGGTTGCGAGCTTTGCGTATTTTGGCCAAAATAACAACTAATACCCCATGTTTCATGGATATTTCTTACTACGTATACTACACTTTTTTTCAGGACGCAGCCGGGTCTTATATGCTGGGAGGGCATGATGTGCTGGCGTTTGGTTTGGAATGCAGAGCAGCCCGCTTTAGCTAACACTAGCGGCGTTACAAATAGGCTGTTATTCGGCAAGATACGCCATGCCTGACGACCAGCACATTATCCCTCCACGTATTACACATAGTACTGACACCCCATGTACTATTCACAGCACTGACCCCTATTCATCACATTTATTTATTTATTTTTATTACATTATTACACAGTTCTGACACTTTCATACATACATATTTATTTTTTACCATCCATTCACACCCTAGCACTACACTGACACACATTTATCACACACCTTTGAGCACTTAGTCCGCCACTCCCCTCAAGACTAGTGGGAGGGGCTATCACTATTTAATGCACACTCCTTCTGCAGCATTCTTTGACCCGTCTGCGTCCTGATGGGAACGGGTTTTCACCCACCCACCTACCTAGTGAGTATGGCCTTTTTTGTGGTTTTGATATTTATGTCCCATTTTTTCTGTTTGTGTTTTTAAAATAGAGATTAGCAGAGGTCACTGAGTCTCCATCTGGCCATTATTGTAAAGAAATATAATTAGAGATGAGCGAATCAATTTGACATGAATTGGATTAGTTACAAGTCCTTAAAAGTTTCGGATTTTAGCAAATTGAAAACTTTTTGGATTTATCCTGCACGAATCATTCAAAATGGTGGCCACCATTTTACAGATCAGAAAGAGAGAAAAAGACAGAGAAGAAGGATCACATGACCTTTGGCGGCGGCCCGGCAGGCTTCACCATAATGCCTTGTAGACAGCCCTCCCTCTAGCACTGCCAATCATGAGGAATATAGGTGTGAGTCATTGATGACTCAGTGGGTGACAGCCATATGATAGCTACTACAAACAGCCCAAGCAGGAAATGCTGCAGCTTTGTGGGATACAGATAGGAGAGACAGGACATAAAACAGAGTGATACATAGTAGAATACAGATAGTTAATTAGTGTCAGTGAGTGTGTATCATAGTGAGAAGAAGAGAATAGAGTTAGAATTACAATAATTTGAGAGATACATTTTAGAAAGCGAGTCAGTCAGTGTCCGTGTGTTTGTTAGTCAGGCACAGGCAGCCATTGCTGTAAGTGAGTGCTGCTGCAGCTGTACGATTCTTACATTAATTTGTGAATCACCAATCTTCATCACATCATTGACAAATCTTCTTCAATAATGTTACTTCAGAGTGTCATACCCGACATTTCAGGGCAATCGGGGCACTTTTGATTCACAACAAATTTATTCTGACCAAATTAATCTGACGGCCTGTTCAATAGAATCGAAACAAGTTTCGGAATATTAGCGTTTCTCTAATTATAATAGGAAATACATTAGCCTTCATGACTTTGAGCTGTAGGTTACTGTGCACAACATGAATATAATGACTTTATCAAATTTATATGGCACTTATGTGAACAATTGTACAAAGATATAAGGGTCTATTTTTATAATTGGCAAAGATATAAGGGTCTATTTTACAAACAGGATTTCAATCACATAATGAAAGGGAAATTCTGGTGAAAGTGCAGTTTCTTAAATTTTTAATGTCTGTAAAGATAAGCATATCATTAAAGTTACATAATGAGTGTAATATTTAAATATTTTATATAATACCATGTTATGTATTTAACTATAAATTCCAAATATACTTACTGTATCAGGGTAAATGTATAATGTCAATATATAATGAGCATATTGAGACCAGTGGTTTCTGAAACTCCGATTCACTTCATTTGAGAGTGATTGTGCATCTGTAGCCACTTCTCATTTGAGAACTAGGAATGGGACCCTCTTGTTCTTTGACTTGGTGGGTTTTCAGGCCGCTATTGCCAAACTGATCACATGTCTGTAATGATGCTGGTTCTCAGATCTGAAATTCAATAAGTGAGGCAGCAATATAGTTCACAATAATAGTCCATCTTCCAGGAATTGTACTTCAAGGAGTTTTACTAAAAGGAATTGTAATGCAGCGAGCTGGAATGAGGAATAGCTGGAATTGGGTTGGTGCAGGCTAACCTGGGGTGAGGAATCTAAGGAATAAGCCTTCACCCTGTAGAGGATTTCTAGGTTGCACTCACCAGGATAGTCCACAAATGACGGCTGAAGGAGTACAACTTGGAGAAGGATCTGATGGTGATCTGTTGTATGCAGAGTGCAGTACAAAGCAGCGGAAGATCAGCCGTGGTCAAACATATGCAGAGTTGCATGTGTTGCAATTCAAGGAGTTGTAATGCAGCTAAGTGGAATGAGGAATAGTCGTAATTGGGTTTGAGCAGGCTAACCTTGAGTGCGGAGTCTAAGCAATTCCCTGGTATTTACTCTGAAATCCTCCAAGAGAATATGGGCTTTGCTGCCAGGGGATTCCGAGGTCGCGGTCCCCAGCATAGTTTCCAAATGATGGCTGGGCTGCAGATGAAGGAGTACAATGGAGAGAAGGAACAGATCTGGTCTGATTTATGCAGAGTGCAGTACACAGAAACGGAAGATCAACCGTGATCAAACGCATGCAGGGTTCGGAACACACGGAGAGTGTTAATGGTTAAAAAGAATCTGTCACCAGATTTCACAATGCAAACTGCATACATTATTAAATGAGTCCAAGTAGATGCATGAGACCAAAATATATACATGATGTATTCTCAGTATCCTCCCACCTAGACCTGACTAGCTCCTATCAGCATCCCCCTTTCCGGCACCATGCCGAAATCTCGCACATGTTCAGTATATGCTACAGTTCCCTGGCTCTGCAGTGAGAAAGCCTGTCTTCCAGCAGCAGTTTTAGTGTGGAATTACAACTTATAAATCCATCTGCTGCTTTCTTTTACTGCAGAGCCAGGAAGACTGCAGCTTCTACTGAGTATGTGTGACATTTCAGCATGGTGCGGGAAAGGAGGGATACTAATAGGAACTTGCAGCTGTAGTTAGGTAGAGATTGATTTTATCTCATGAATACAATAAGGGTATGTTTACACACAGTTCTTTCAGGCATATTTCTGAGCATAAACACCTTGAAATAAGCCTGGGAAAACACCAGCAAAATATCTACAAACAGCTTCCCATTGAATTCAATAGGAAATACATTGTGCTATTCACATGGTGTATTTTTACGCTTATGAATTAAAAAAAATGCCCTGTAAAGAGAAGCCTCGTAAAAAGAAGTCACATGTCACTTCTTGAGGCGTTTTTGGAGCGGATTTTCCATTGACACTATGAAAAATGCCTCCAAAAAAAGCCTTAAAAGAAGCTTCAAATTAAAAACAGATTCATTATCAGCTTCAAAAATGCCTTGAAATCAGAGGCTATTTTTCCTTTAAAACAGCTCCGTAATTTTTAGCCACTTCTTTTAGTATGTCTGAACATAGACTTATAAAATGCTCATTTTAATATTAGGCTGGAAAATTCTGAGAAACTATTATACAGCAATTCTTACACAGATTTTCAAAGTAAGTACGCCAGCTTCATCAGGCCTAAAATATCTTTTTAATAATATATGCAGTTTGTATTGCGAAATATGGTGACAGATCATCTTTAAGTACAGTACTAGATTACTAGCAAGCCAGAATAATCAGGCGTATTAAATACAAAGCTGTGGGTAAATATAGGGCAGCAAATACTGTCAGATCCGTTGTACGGGCACCAGTGTTGTCCTCCGTACAACGGATCTGGCAGAGCGTTGTGGAACGTAGCCTAACTCAATTAATCTGAATTCACACATGCAGATTTTGGTGCATTTTGTTGTCAGTAGTGGACCCAGAAGGAAGGAATAGTATGAAAAGAAAATTGATTTATCTTCTCTCTTCTGTAGCCACTACTGTGTTTGGCTGCACTGCATCAAAAACCTGACCAAAAACTGCATCAGAAACTACATGCGTGAATCCAGCTTTACATATTGTAGCACTACTCATGTATGACTAAGGCTAGGTTTATATGCTACAGTTTTATAAAGATCTGACTTTGGTTCTGACTATAAGTGTGATTGTACATAGAAAGGCATACTTATCAAATTAATAGAAGAATGTCACAAGTTATGTTACAAGCAGGGGCGTAACTAGGAAATAATGCGCCCCATAGCAAACTCTTGACCGGGCCCCCCCCCCGGTTGCCAAAAGCAGCCCCCCTTATAAATAGTGCCCCCTGTAGAATGTGCTATACAGCCCCACTGTAGACAGTGCTATATAGCCCCGCCTATAGACAGTGTCACACCCCATTTGTAGATAGTGCCGCCACCTCCCCCTTGTAGATAGTGCCATACAGCCCTGCTGTAGATAGTACCATAAAGCCCCCACTGTATATAGCGCTATACAGCTGCCACTGTATATAGTGCCACACAGCCCCCCTCCCTTGTATATAGTGCCACACAGCTCCCCTTTAGTAGATAGTGCAGCATAGCCCCCCCTTAGTAGATAGTGCCACACACAGACCCATGTAGATTGCGCCACACTCAGCCCACTGTAGATAGAGCCACAGCCCTCCCCCTTTTAATAAGTGTTGTACAGTTCCCCATGTGTATAGTGCCACAACCCTCACAACCCTCCCCCTTGTAATAAGTGCCATACAGTTCCCCATGTGTATAGTGCCACACAGCCCCCCCTTGTGTATAGTGCCACACAGCCCCCCTTTGTGTATAGTGCCACACAGCCCCCCCTTGTGTATAGTGCCACAAGGCGATAGCGCATCCAATAAAGTTGTATCAGCCAAGGAGATGTCACTCAAACATGGAAAGGTGGGTTTGGAGGCAGGACTATGTGACTCTTCAGGATAGCGGCACCGCCCCATGACCATTTAATGTGAAATAAGCATATAGTATAGTGTGCGCCGTTTTAACAGTGGATTTTAAAGATTTTGCTGCATCTGAAAAAAACATACAAGGGAATATTTGTAAATATTGGCAGGTCATGTATTACCGCATGGTGGCGGTTCAAGGCGTTAAAACTACCAGACAGGTTCCCACTAAATATACAATGAATTAAAAACAATTCCATCTGCCCTGCAATTTTGTTATTATAAATATATCCTATATAATTACAGATTCAGAACCAAGCACTGACATGTACGGCTACAGAACCAAGCTCAGTACATATATACAGTACCACAACAAAGCTCATACATATATATAGAGATGAGCGAACTTATGAAAAGTTCGGTTCGGCAGGTTCGCCGAATTTCATGAAAAAGTTTGATTCGGACCGAACTAGTTCTGACCGAACCTGTAATACAAGAAAGCCCCTAAAAATCGTGTATAGCACTGTTTAAAAGCCCTAGAAGCCCTGTATAACACTCTTAGGTCACCCATGAGTGTATCCAAGTACTTTTGAGCTGTCTTTAAGGCAAAGTTAGTGTCAAAGTTACGCCAACATGTATGGCTATAGGAAAACGGTTGGGACACGGTGATAACTAACAGAAACCACTGCACTTGTGCATGTTGTATGCTTAATGCATTGTTAAAAAAGGTACAAAAATTAAACATTTTTGGCGGCAGATGCCTGCCAGGGTTCATACATATAAGGTGGTAAAAGAAGAAGCAATGTGTAAAGGATCTGCCAGACAAAACTTCTGTGTCGACGCCCATAGGTAATCGGTCTGCACCTGCTTCTATGTCTGTGAGACTGACTCCATCTTCCACCACTCAGGATGGCAGGCTTAGGAGTGGGAGAGCCTATCACAGCCTGGCCAGACGGAGCTAGCTCCCGCCCTCTGTCTATTTATACCTGCCTTTCCTGTTCCTCCTTTGCTTGTGATTCTTCTCTGTTTGTTTCCTGGCCCTGCTGCAGCTTCTTGAACTACTGATCCTCTGCTTGTGATTGACCTTGGCTTTTCTGACCACTCTTCTGCTCTGCGTTTTTGTACCTCGCTCATCTCCTGGTTTGACTCGGCTCGTTCACCTCGCTTGTTGCTCACGGTGTTCCCGTGGGCAACTTCCCCATTTCCCTGGCTTCTTTGTACCCTTGTCTGTTTGTCTGTCGTGCACCTATTGAGCGTAGGGACCGTCGCTCAGTTGTACCCCGTCGCCTAGGGCGGGTCGTTGCAAGTAGGCAGGGACTGAGTGGCGGGTAGATTAGGGCTCACTTGTCTGTTTCCCTACCCCGTCATTACACAATGGCTTTTGACAAGCCCTCAAAAAATTTACCCTTTATGGTGGCAGATGCCTGCCGGGGTTCATCCATACATGGATGTAAAAGCAACAAGCAATGGCTTTTCACAAGCCCTCCAAAAATGTACCCTTTTTATTGGCAAATGCCTGCCGGGGTTCATCCATACATGGATGTAAAAGCAACAAGCAATGGCTTTTGACAAGCCCTCCAAAAATTTACCCTTTTTATTGGCAGATGCCTGCCGGGGTTCATCCATACATGGATGTAAAAGCAACAAGCAATGGCTTTTGACAAGCCCTCCAGGCCTGCTTGTAGCAGACGGCAGTGGAGGTGTATTGGTGGTAGTAGAGGTAGCCAACACAGACAGCAAGGGTGGTAGACTGGTAGTAGTAGAAGCAGCACATTAATAAAAGAGACTGGACGACAGTCACAGGACAAAGCCCTGTGGTGGGGCAGGCCTCAGGACTGCTTGTAGCAGACGGGCGGCAGTGGAGGTGTATTGGTGGTAGTAGAGGTAGCCAACACAGACAGCAAGGGTGGTAGTAGTAGTAGCAGCACATTAAAAAAAGAGACTGGACGACAGTCACAGGACAAAGCCCTGTGGTGGGGAAGGCCTCAGGTCTGCTTGTAGCAGACGGCAGTGGAGGTGTATTGGTGGTAGTAGAGGTAGCCAACGCAGAGAGCAAGGGTGGTAGACTGGTAGTAGTAGTAGCAGCACATAAAAGAAAGAGACTGGACGACAGTCACAGGACAAAGCCCTGTGGTGGGGCAGGCCTGCTTGTAGCAGATGGCAGTGGAGGTGTATTGGTGGTAGTAGAGGTAGCCAACGGACAGCAAGGGTGGTGGTAGTAGTAGTAGCAGCACATTAAAACAGACTGGACAGTCACAGACAAAGCCTTGTGGTGGGGCAGGCCTGCTTGTAGCAGACAGCACTGGGTGTGGATTGGTGGTAGAAGTAGTAGCAGCACCAACAGCGGCACATTAAAAAAAGAGTGAACAGGACAGAATCCTGTAGTAGCAGGCGGCAGTAGCAGGCGGCAGCGGCAGCAGCAGCAGCAGCAATGTCAGATCTAATCAGTGGCATCAGGCACAGGGGTTTTAAAATCCTCACCGATCCACGCTTGATTCATTTTCAGAAACGTGAGATTTTCCAAGCTGTTGGCGGACAATCTTGTTCGCTTAGGGGTGACGAAGACCCCTGCTGCGCTGAATACCCTCTCTGACGCTACACTGGAGGGTGGACAAGACAGTACACCCATGGCAAACTGGGCCAGTTCTTGCCAATGATCCAATCTGCTGACCCAGAAGTCCATGGGGTCTGGGATCAGCATTTCTGACGGAGAAAGGGCACAGTCCAGGTACGAGTGAACCTGGTTGTTTAGGTACTGCACCTGGTGATGGTGAACATCCCTTTGGTGACTACGATGTGTGTCAGGTCAGGGTATTGGATGTAAAAATGTTGTCATCATATTTTCCAAACTGAATTAGCTGCTGCTGCCGCCTATTGCAGAGGTAGCTCTGCCAGAGGCGGTGGAACGATGAGACAGTGGGGAGTGGAGAGTGGCCCCCCGGTCAGACATGCTTGCTGCAGGTGTTTGCCGTTTGAAAGCCGTGACAAGCTGGCTGCATAGCTTCTCTCGATAATAAGCCAATTTTGCCTCCCTCTCGGAAGGCGCAAAAAACTCCCCCATTCTGGCTTTATACCGAGGGTCTAAAAGTGTGGCTATCCAGTACTCATCTCTTTGCTTCATGCTAACAATACGACAGTCAGCGCGCAAGTAACGAAGCATACAGCTCGCCATCCTGGCTAGCGTTTCAGAGGGCCCGGTTGGTTCCATCTCCGCCCCATACTGCCATGGTTGTCCATCATCAAGGTCGTCGTCAGACTCGTCATCACTGTCATGTTGTGCGGCTGCCTCGTCCCCTATCCCTTCCTGTGATTCCATCTCCAAATCCAGCTCCTCTTCAGGTCCTGTTTCCTCATCCTCATCCTCCTCGTGATCCTTCCTCCATCCTTTGCTGAATCATCGCTGTGAGCGTTTGCTCCATAATGAATATCAGCGGCATAACATCGTTCATTCCGCTAGCGTCACGGCTCACAAATCGTGTGGCCTATTCAAAGGGCCTCAAAACGCGACATGCGTCTCTAACCAGCTGCCAGTGCCTGAGCTCGAAATTACACTGGCTCCAAACGCTGCCCGTCTGCTGCATCAGGAAATCATTCACGGCTTTCCACTGTTCGTACAGACGGTCCAACATGTGCAGGGTGGAATTCCAGCGTGTTGGAACGTCGCAAATCAGGCTGTGTTCTGGGAGATTGTTTCGATGCTGCAAGTCCAGGAGGGCGTGCTTAAATGCATACAAACGTCTATAGCGAACGCAAACCCTCCTGGACATGGCCAGCACACCCTTCAAACCAACATATGACTTTAAGAAGCGTGTTATGACCAGATTGATCACATGTGCCATGCAAGGAGCGTGTGTCAGGTGACCTAGACGCAGTGCAGCCACAACGTTCTTCCCGTTATCAGAGACAACATTGCCCAGTGTGAGTTTCAGAGGAGACAGCCAGCGTGCGATTTCCTCCTTGATGCACAGCAGCAGCTCCTGCCCTGTGTGGCTTTTCTCGCCCAGGCTCAGCAGGTGTAAGACAGCGTTGTGGCGCTTCACCTTGCACCTTTGAAAAGAGGAGGGAGGAGGAGTGGAAGATACGCTGTGTCCTGTCGGGGACGGGAAGACCTCCAAGGAGGAAGGCAAGGAGGAGGAGGAGGAGTAGGAGGAGGAGGATGGTAGGCGCCTGGTGTCCGGAGTTGAACCAGAAAGATACAAGCGTGGAGGTGGTAATGCCTGGCATTGCTGCAGTGGTGCATCGGACTGCAAAATATTGACCCAGTGGGCCGTGAAAGACATGTACTGTCCCTGCCCATAGTTGCTGCTCCACGTGTCGACGGTGGCATGTACCCTGCTGCACACGGATTATTGCAAGGACTGGCACACCTTTTCCTCCACATGCTTGTGCAAGGCAGGGACAACTGTTTTGGAGAAGTAATGTCGGCTAGGTATTCGCCACCTAGGCTGAGCGCACGCCATCAATTGCTTGAAGCCGGCGGAGTCGACCAGGTGGTACGGCAGCGACTGCACCACCAACAACTTAGCCAGGTGTGAATTAAGCCGCACGACAAGTGGATGACTGGGTATATATCGTTGCTTATTGGACAACGATTCCGTAATGGATAACTGACGGGACGTAGGAGGAGCACTAGATGACAGTGATGATGATGATGACAACAACGACATGGTGGATAAGGCCTGGCTAATACTTAGATGACAGGGACTCGGAGCAGCAGCAGCGGCAGAGGGGTCTTCATTAGATGTACATGATGATGGTGGGGCATGTCGATTGTCCCACATGGCTTTGTGATGCCGCTCCATGTGTTTACGTAGAGCGGTAGTTCCTACATTGCTGCCCTGCCCACGCCTTACTTTCTGCTTGCAGATACGGCACTGTGCCATGTTTTCGTCCTCCGGGAAGGTACAGAAAAATTGCCACACGGCAGAGTACCGTAAAGAGGTAGTACCACGTCCACCACCACCACCCGAGCTTGCCCCTTGTCTGGCAGGCTTTTTTCGGGAGCCTACACCAGCATCAGTGTCGCCATCACTGGCTCCTGAGCTGACCCTACCGCTGCAACGTTTTGCAGATTGACTTCTGCCCCTACGTCAGCTTGGCTGTTTATCACGGCCAGTGCCGCCACTACTACCCTCCTCCTCTGACGCAGTCATCACCTCGTCACCTGGTTCTCACGTCCTGTCTAAAACAACATCATCATCATAGCCTTCCTCATCATCCCCGCCACTTCTGTCACTGTGTTGTGAATGTGATGTGACATCATGGCGGGCTGCATGCCCCCCCTCATACTGTGTCTGCCACCACGTCCACCACCACCAACACCCCCACTACCGCAGCTATGCGTCTCGGACACCGCTTCCACCTCCACCACCGCCGCAACACACTCCGTTGGCTGACTCGTGGAAAACAAATCATCATCATCACTATGTTGTTGAGTATCTTCCTTCGCACCTGAGGAGATGTCTCTTAGGACTCTCAGGAAAGATGGCTTCCCGCTAGGGAGTGGGAGCGAAGACATAGATGATGGAATGGAAACGCTATAAATACCTATATTACTACTGTCACTGTGCCAAGGAACTGTAGAGGATCTGGAATCCAACAAAACCTGGCTTGAAGCCAGATCGTCAGAGTCTTCCTGCTGAGATGACCGCGAGCCAGCCAACCAGTCCACAATGGCCATATTGTCTAAAGTAACCCGCCCACCGGAGGAGATGGACAAGTCTGGCTTGCTGATACTGCTACTAATACCAGCAGGCACATGGCTGCTGCTACTAGTGAAACTGGGCACATGTCTTGTGCCACAAATGCTGGTACTGAGTCTGGCACCAACAGATCCAACATTTGGACTGGAAGAGGAGACGGCATGGGTGTTTTTTCCTCTACCCCGTCCTTTCACAACCTTTTTTTTACCAGACATTTCACTGCTGGAGTGCAGCAAGTTGAATCAAAACCCGGGGGATGAGCCCCTTCTAAAAGCGTATTCACACTGACACTGGCTTGGCAAATGGCAATGAATGAGAATTTCTATCAGCCACGCCGCGGTGCACTCAAGGAATACTGGGTCTTGTAGTACTACTACAAAGGCTGCCTGTATTGCAAGTTGGATTGTTATTTCGTTATGTTAACGGCCGGGGATGAGCCCCTTCTAAAAGCGTATTCACACTGACACTGGCTTGGCAAATGGCAATGAATGAGAATTTCTATCAGCCACGCCGTGGTGCACTCAGGGAATGCTGGGCCTTGTAGTACTACTACAAAGGCTGCCTATATTGCAAGTTGGATTGTTATTTCGTTATGTTAACGGCCGGGGATGAGCCCCTTCTAAAAGCGTATTCACACTGACACTGGCTTGGCAAATGGCAATGAATGAGAATTTCTATCAGCAACGCCGCGGTGCACTCAGGGAATGCTGGGCCTTGTAGTACTACTACAAAGGCTGCCTGTATTGCAAGTTGGATTGTTATTTCGTTATGTTAACGGCCGGGGATGAGCCCCTTCTAAAAGCGTATTCACACTGACACTGGCTTGGCAAATGGCAATGAATGAGAATATCTATCAGCCACGCCGCGGTGCACTCAGGGAATGCTGGTCCTTGTAGTACTACTACTACTACTACTACAAAGGCTGCCTGTATTGCAAGTTGGATTGTTATTTCGTTATGTTAACGGCCGGGGATGAGCCCCTTCTAAAAGCGTATTCACACTGACACTGGCTTGGCAAATGGCAATGAATGAGAATTTCTATCAGCCACTGTGCACTGACTCAGGGAATGCTGGGCGTTGTAGTACTACAAAGCCTGCCTCTATTGCAAGTTGGATGCAACGGGGATGAGCCCCTTATAAAAGCGTATTTACACACTGGCTGAGTAGTGAGTAGTGGATGAGCCCCTTTCGATTGCTGGATTCCTGCCTTTTAGATTCCTAAAGCTTTCCCTTACTGCACAGAGATGCTATCCCTACAGCTTCTGTCTGTAAAATGGCCACTGAGCTCCGTGCATAGACTTTTATTGCAGGCTTGAGCCCGCCCCTATGCTGCCTCCCGATTGGCTGGGAGAGCCGTTTGCAAGGCATTATGGGGTAGCCTGATGTCAGGTGATCTTCTGAAATCCTCCATTTTAGATGTAACATGTGGCAGGCGCCAAAATGTAGCCGGGTTCGGTCAAAACGGGTTCGGCCGAACCCGGTGAAGTTCGGATTCGCTGCGAACCAAACTTTTCCCGAAGTTCGGACCGAAACCGGGTTCGGTTGTCCCGGTTCGCTCATCTCTACATATATACAACACTAGAACCAAACTCAGTACAGAAATACCACACCAGAACCAACCTCAGTACATATTTACATCCCCAGAACCAAGATCAGTACATATATACAGCACCAAAACCAATCTCATACGTATATACAGCACCAGAACAAAGCTTAGTACTTACATACAGCATCAGAACCAAGATCAGTACATATATAAAACACCAGAACAAATGCAGCTCAATTTAGTGCATCCCCTGCCATATAGGTTTGTACGGCGTAAAACAGCTCCCAGCATGGCCCGAACAATGGTAAGGATATGCTGGGAGATGCTGTTTCACAAAAAAAAATCATACCATCCATCATCTCGCTGCAGATCATACAGTGACTACATTACTGATTAGAGGCAGAATAAACCTTTACATTAAGTGACTCACCGGTGACGTCTCAGATTCTAATTCTTTTCTTCTCCCTCTGGTCCAGACCTCTATGATGGATTTCTACCGGCCATGACCCATTTCTGCAGTTTTCCGCTCAGATGTCTTCAGCTTCTCACTTTTAAAACATTTCTGCACCTATAAACAAAGTGAAAATTCTCAACACCTCTAAATATAATAAAGCGCCATACACTGCACCACTAACTATAATAGCGCCACACACTGTGTCCCTGATTGTAATAGTACCATACACTTTGTCACACACACTCACACACACACACACACACACACACACACACACACACACACACACACACACACACACACACACACACACACAATGCCCCTTGTAGATAGTGCCCCCACAGACCCTGCAGATAGTGACCCAATAGAGCCTCTGTAGATAGTGCCCTAAATAGAAGCCCCTGTACATAGTGTCCCACATACAACCCTCTGTAGATAGTGCCCCCACATGGACTCCAGAGCTGCAAGGCAATAGTGCTAACCACTGAGCCACCGTGCTGCCCTTTATATAGCTTCCCCTATAGATAGTGCTCCACGTATAGCCCACCTCTGTAGATAGTGTCTCACATATAGCTCCCCCTGTATATAGTGTCCCACATATAGCCCACCCCTGTAGACCGTGTCCTACATATAACCCCCCCTGTAGCTAGTGCCCCACAGGTAACCCATCCTGTATATAGTGTCCCACATATAAGCCCACCCCTATAAAAAGTGCCCTAAAAATATCTCCCCTATAGATAGTGCTCTACATATAGCCCACCCCTGTATAGTGTCTCACATATTCCCCCCCTGTATATAGTGCCCCACATACAGGCCTCCCCCTGTAGAAAGTGGCCCACATCCCCACATATAAACCCCCCCTGTAGATAGTGGCCCACATCCCCACATATAGAGCCCCCTGTATATAGTGGCCCACATCCCCACATATAGACCACCCCCTGTATATAGTGGCCCACATCCCCACATATAGACCCCCCTGTAGATAGTGCCCCACTTATAGACCCCCTGTATACAGGGGCCCATATCCCCACATATAGACGACCCCCCTGTAGATAATGGCACTCAAAGCTTTATTACAAAAAACAAACTTTACATACTCACATGATCCCGTTCCCGCGCTGTCCGATGGCAATGCAGACCTGCTCTCTTCTGAGAATATCTGCTGGAGATGAACGACGCGTTGTTGAAAGGCGCTGATTGGCGGGGCAAGTTATTTTGCCCCGCTAATCAGCGTCATAGTAAGGCGCTGAATGGTCGGGCACGGAACATGCCGGCCATTCAGCGTTAATGCATGTATTTGTACCTGCGTGCTATGGACGCAGGTACAATTACTGCAAGACAGGGTGGCTGTCACTAGCACCGGAGCCCCCTCCGGTGCTAGCGACCCCTATGAGCATGAGAGGGCCTGTGTCGCCCAGCCTGTACTTGTTGGAGGCTCGGCGGCGCAAACCCACAGTAGTGGCGCTTCCACTGCAGCAGCCATAACGGCTGCTAGCGGCGCCACCGGGCATATGGTGGGGCGTGTCAGCTCGTGGCACGGGCCCCCTACGGCTGCTACCACGGTAGTTACGCCACTGATTACAAGGGAATCACCAAACAATTTTAATCAGTGCTGTAAAACAATTATAGACTTGAACTATTTTTTCAAAATACTCATGTACATGTACAACAACCATGAGGTAATGTCACTATGTTGTGCATTGCGCCAGTTGTATTTTGTAGTGTGTACCACTTTGTTAAACAGTGCAAATTGCACCAATTTTAAGGTCTAATTTTTTCTTTGCAAAGATCATATGGAGGCTGAAAAAGGGCTTATATAATCTATAATATATATATATTTCTATATATATATATATATATATATATATATATATATATATATATATATATATATATATATATATATATATCATCACACACAGGTGTGTAAAACGACTGGTTTAATAGCGGGTTTCACTTGCTTGTGTCGCCCACTATTACTCCCTCCTTTATAAACAGGGTCACTAGGGTTATGCCTAGTTCCCCTAACTTTTCCTTATACTAACATTAATCTACTTGCTTTGCAACTACGTAAGTGTATACAACTCAGTAAATACAATTATAGTAAATAAAGGGTAATATTTATTACTAACAATAATCACACTTACACATAAAATACACCAAACACAGAACACAGTAACCGATCACCGTATAGTATCAGTATACCCCAATACATATAACACGTTAATATATACTGAGTATACTCACACTATACGTAATACAGTATAAACACGGTATCACAATCCTAATTATACAGCCACCTATTTACCTAAACATACATAAGTTACATTACAATACAATACACGCTCACTATTTCTGTCCCGCTCCCACCTAGAAATAACTATCCCTGTACAATAAGGGTTAATAGCAAGGGTCACTAGGGACAGCAAAGGTTGCCAGGGACAGCAGGAGGATAAAGGGTTAACAAGGGGAATGGGTTGCTGTGTAGCAGGTAAATGATGGGAAAGGATTAAACAGGTACCAGGGGATATGCAGGTGTAATGGCAGGAAGGAGGTGAAGGGAAAGTGAGCCCTAATCTACCCACCGCCCTGTCCCTGCCTACTTGCAACGACCCGCCCTAGGCGACGAGGTACAACTGGGCGGCGGTCCCTACGCTGTCTAAGTGCACAGGAAAACAAACAGGGAACACGCAAGGGAAGGGGCAGTAGCCACGGAACGCCACGAGGAAACGGAGCGGCGAACGAACAGTCAGGACCAGGACGAAGTGAGTACACCCAAGCGGGCACGGAGACAGAAGCAAGCCAGGGGCAAAGCAAAGCAGGTCAAGCAGAACTGCAGCAAGGCAGAAGCACGGCAGAAGCAGGCTGGAGCAAGCAGCAGTGGGGCCAGGAATCCAAAAGAATTACAAGCACTGAGGAAGAGAACAGGGGAGGTAATAAAGGACAGGGGGCGGAGCTAACTCCGACAGACCAGGCCGCGATAGGCTCTCCCACTCCTGAGCCTGCCACCCTGGTTGGTGGGAGATGGTGTCAGTCGAACAGGTCTGGCCTCAGGTGTGGATTGATTAATCCCAGGAGTATACCTAGACGTAGTACCTGGCAGATCCCTAACAGTACTCCCCCTTTTATGAGGGGCCACCGGACCCTTACTAAGAGGACCCGGTTTAGTGGGGAAGAGAAGGTGGAACCTCCTGATCAATACCCCAGCGTGAACATCACGGGCAGGTACCCAAGTCCTCTCCTCCGGCCCGTATCCTCTCCAATGGACCAGGTACTGGAGGGAGCCCTGGACCATCCTACTGTCCATAATCTTGGCCACCTCGAATTCCACCCCCTCAGGGGTGAGAACGGGAACAGGAGGTATCCTCGAGGGGGACCAGGATGGGGAGCAGCGTTTAAGGAGGGAGGCATGGAAGACGTCATGTACGCGAAAGGATGGGGGGAGCTCCAGACGGAAGGATACAGGGTTGAGGACTTCAATGATCTTATAAGGTCCAATAAATCGGGGAGAAAACTTCCTGGACGGGACCTTAAGGCGCAAGTTCCTGGACGACAACCAGACCAAATCCCCGACGACAAACCGGGGGTTAGCAGAACGTCTACTATCCGCCTGAATCTTTTGTGCGCTCTGGGACGCCTCTAGGTTCTTCTGAAACTGGGCCCAGACAGTGCACAGTTCCCGATGAACATCCTCTACCTCAGGATTATTGGAACAACCAGGGGAGACGGAGGAGAACCTTGGGTTAAACCCGAAATTACAGAAAAACGGGGAGACCCCTGACGAGTTACTGACCCGGTTATTCAGGGAAAATTCAGCAAGGGGAAGGAATGAGACCCAATCGAATTGACAGTCAGAGATGAAACACCTTAAATATTGTTCCAGGGATTGGTTAGTCCTTTCCGTTTGGCCATTAGTTTCGGGATGGAAGGCGGAGGAGAAGGACAGATCAATCTCCAACTTTTTACAAAAAGCTCTCCAAAATAAGGAAACAAATTGTACCCCTCTGTCAGAAACGATATTGACTGGGGCCCCATGGAGACGCAGGATGTGTTTCACAAACAAAGAAGCTAACGTCTTGGCGTTAGGTAGCTTCTTAAGGGGCACAAAGTGGCACATTTTGCTGAAGCGGTCGACTACCACCCACACCACCGACTTGCCCTGAGATGGAGGCAAATCGGTGATAAAATCCATGGAGATATGGGTCCAAGGTCTCTGGGGAATGGGCAAGGAACGTAGTAGGCCCGCAGGTCGGGACCTAGGGGTTTTGGACCTAGCGCAAACCTCACAAGCGGCGACGTAAGCCCTAACGTCTTTAGGCAACCCAGGCCACCAATAGTTTCTGGTAATGAGGTGTTTGGTGCCCAAGATGCCAGGATGACCAGATAGAGCGGAGTCATGCTTTTCCCTGAGTACCCTCAGCCGGTATTGCAGGGGAACAAACAGTTTGTCCCCAGGGACGTTCCCGGGAGCTGCACCCTGATCAGCCGCGATATCAGAAGCTAAATCAGAATCCGTGGCAGAGACGATTATACCAGGGGGTAAAATACAAGCAGGATCCTTCTCGGAAGGAGGATTGGCCATGAAACTACGTGACAGAGCATCAGCCTTAATATTCTTGGACCCAGCCCTATAGGTAACCAAGAAATTAAATCTGGTAAAGAATAGTGCCCACCGAGCTTGTCTAGGATTAAGCCTCCGGGCCGATTCTAGGAAAACCAGATTCTTGTGATCCGTAAGGACCGTTACCTGGTGTCTGGCCCCCTCCAGGAAGTGCCGCCACTCCTCAAAAGCCCATTTAATGGCTAGAAGTTCGCGGTTGCCAATATCATAGTTACTCTCCGTGGGCGAAAACTTCCTAGAGAAGTAAGCACAGGGGCGGAGATGGGTGAGGGAGCTGGTACCCTGGGACAAGACGGCCCTCACTCCCACCTCGGATGCGTCAACCTCCACAATAAATGGCTCCTCTTGGTTTGGCTGAATCAGCACGGGGGCCGAGATAAAGCACTTCTTGAGGGTCTCAAAGGCCTGGACGGCCTCAGGGGGCCAATGGAGGACATCAGCACCCTTGCGGGTAAGGTCCGTAAGAGGCTTAGCGACGACCGAGAAGTTGGCAATAAATCTCCTGTAATAGTTGGCGAACCCTAAAAAACACTGTAACGCCTTAAGGGAGGCAGGTTGGACCCATTCCGCCACAGCCTGAACCTTGGCAGGGTCCATGCGGAATTCATGAGGAGTGAGGATTTGCCCTAAAAATGGTATCTCCTGTACCCCAAAGACACATTTTTCAGTCTTAGCAAACAGATTATTCTCCCGAAGGACCTGGAGCACCTTCCTGACATGCTCCACGTGGGAGGACCAGTCCTTGGAAAACACCAGTATGTCATCAAGGTACACAACAAGAAAATTACCCAGGTACTCTCTCAGGATTTCATTAATAAAATTCTGGAAGACAGCAGGGGCATTACACAACCCAAAGGGCATGACCAGGTATTCGAAATGACCCTCGGGTGTGTTGAACGCAGTTTTCCACTCATCCCCCTCTTTGATGCGGATAAGGTTATATGCCCCCCGTAGATCGAACTTAGAAAACCATTGGGCTCCCTGAACCTGATTAAAAAGATCCGGAATCAAAGGAAGTGGGTACTGGTTCCTTACGGTGACCTTATTCAGGTTACGATAATCAATGCACGGCCTAAGACCACCATCCTTCTTCCCCACAAAGAAGAAGCCAGCACCTACAGGAGAAGTCGAGGGGCGAATGAAACCCTTGGCCAGGCATTCTTGGATATACACCCTCATAGCTTCACGTTCAGGACATGAAAGATGAAATATCCTACCCTTAGGAAGCTTGGCACCAGGCACCAAATCGATAGCGCAATCGTAATCTCTATGGGGGGGCAACACCTCGGAGGCCTCCTTAGAAAACACATCGGCGAAGTCCTGAACAAACTCAGGAAGCGTGTTTACCTCCTCCCGGGGAGAAATAGAGTTAACAGAAAGACATGACATAAGACATTCATTACCTCATTTGGTGAGATCCCCAGTATTCCAATCAAACGTGGGATTATGCAACTGCAACCAGGGAAGGCCTAAAACCAGATCAGACGATAATCCCTGCATCACCAGTACAGAGCACTGCTCCAAATGCATGGAGCCAACCAGGAGTTCAAAAACAGGAGTATGCTGAGTAAAATAACCATTAGCAAGGGGAGTTGAGTCGATTCCTACTACAGGGATAGGATAAGGTAAATCAATACAAGGCATCTTTAGAGACATAGCAAATTCCACAGACATGATATTAGCAGATGAGCCAGAATCCACGAAAGCACTGCCCGTGGCAGACCGGCCAGCAAACGAGACCTGAAAGGGAAGCAAAATTTTATTGCGTTTCACATTAACGGGAAATACCTGTGCGCCCAAGTGACCTCCCCGATGATCACTTAGGCGCGGAAGTTTTCCGGCTTCTTATTCTTGCGCCTGGGACAGGTGTTCAGTAGATGCTTGTCGTCCCCACAGTAGAAGCAGAGACCATTCATTCTGCGAAACTCCCTACGTTGTCGAGGGGACATGGAGGCCCCGAGTTGCATAGGTACCTCCGAGTCCTCCGTGGAGGGGCGAGGAGACGGGACCTCGGGGGGGATCGCAGAAAAGTCAGAGGGGAGCACACTGAAGCGTTCTAGCTGACGTTCCCTGAGACGTCGGTCAAGTCGTACTGCTAGGGCCATAACCTGGTCAAGGGAGTCAGACGAGGGGTAGCTAACCAGCAGATCCTTCAGGGCATCAGATAATCCTAACCTAAACTGGCACCTTAGGGCCGGATCGTTCCACTGAGAAGCTACGCACCACTTCCTAAAATCAGAACAGTATTCCTCAACCGGTCTCCTACCCTGACGTAAGGTCACCAGCTGACTCTCGGCTAAAGCAGTCCTGTCAGTCTCGTCGTAAATGAGTCCGAGGGCAGAGAAAAAACGATCAACAGAGGAAAGTTCAGGGGCGTCAGGAGCCAAGGAGAAGGCCCACTCTTGGGGCCCTTCCTGGAGTTGGGATATGATGATACCCACCCGCTGGTTCTCGGAACCTGAGGAGTGGGGCTTTAGGCGGAAATACAGTCTGCAACTCTCCCGGAAGGAGAGAAACGTCTTACGGTCCCCTGAGAACCGGTCAGGTAACTTGAGGTCGGGTTCTAGAGGTGAGGTGAGGGGTACTACTAAAGCAGCGTCACCCTGATTGACCCTTTGGCCAGGGCCTGGACCTGTAGGGAGAGGCCCTGCATCTGCTGGGTCAGGGTCTCAAGGGGGTCCATGATAGCGTCAGCGTAGGAGAAATAGGTAAGGGCTTGTAATTATGTAATGGCAGGAAGGAGGTGAAGGGAAAGTGAGCCCTAATCTACCCACCGCCCTGTCCCTGCCTACTTGCAACGACCCGCCCTAGGCGACGAGGTACAACTGGGCGGCGGTCCCTACGCTGTCTAAGTGCACGGGAAAACAAACAGGGAACACGCAAGGGAAGGGGCAGTAGCCACGGAACGCCACGAGGAAACGGAGCGGCGAACGAACAGTCAGGACCAGGACGAAGTGAGTACACCCAAGCGGGCACGGAGACAGAAGCAAGCCAGGGGCAAAGCAAAGCAGGTCAAGCAGAACTGCAGCAAGGCAGAAGCACGGCAGAAGCAGGCTGGAGCAAGCAGCAGTGGGGCCAGGAATCCAAAAGAATTACAAGCACTGAGGAAGAGAACAGGGCAGGTAATAAAGGACAGGGGGCGGAGCTAACTCCAACAGACCAGGCCGCGATAGGCTCTCCCACTCCTGAGCCTGCCACCCTGGTTGGTGGGAGATGGTGTCAGTCGAACAGGTCTGGCCTCAGGTGTGGATTGATTAATCCCAGGAGTATACCTAGACGTAGTACCTGGCAGATCCCTAACAGCAGGTAAAGCAGGGCTAGCAAGTTACTGCAGGGGTTACTTAGGGATAACTATGCTTACTGCAGGGGTTACTCAGGGCCGCAAGGGGTAGTAGGGGAACTCAGGACTACAAGGGTTAACAGGGTATGGGAATGTGCAGGTGACGAGCTGGGGGGAAAGGGTTACTTAGTGCGTATAGGGGAGAAGATACTTAGCGGTCCATGTGGTCCAAGTTGGTGAGTTGGTGTGAGTTGGTGTGTCTTCAGGTAGTTAGCAAAAGAGCAGACCAGGAGGGAAGGGGAGTCCGTTGGGAGCAGGAAATAAGAGAGAGAAGTTTTGGACCGTTTGTCCTTTTTAAACCCCCCCCCCCTGTGCACATCTGTGTGACATCACATGCTCATGCACGTGCAAGGGGAGGGGGCATGGGCCTCATGGCTACCTCATGGAATACCATTATCTGGTAGGGGGATGGAAGGGCAGTTGGAGCTTCCTGCTTCCTGGATTTATTGACTGCTTATGACTTCCATCCCCCAGGGTGTCTCATTACCGGATGAGGGGAGGAATATACACCTTTCTGGAGGGACAAATATATATATCTACAATCACATGTACATAGATATAATTATACACTTCCCTTTACAGGGGCACACAGAGGTTATTCCCTCAGGGATTAAGATATAATCCATGAGTAGAAAAATGTGGCATGTTCTGTCACATGTCACATTTCGGAGGTACCACAGAGTGTATATATGGTATATTTACACTCCTCAACATTGAAATTGCAACACCAGGAAGGGCAAGCCGTAAGTTTATGCAAATTGAAGAAGTAGCAGCTGTCGCTCGGATCTGCAATTTATCAAATTTTCAAGCACCTAGCTCCAATCTGTGGCATGTGGGAGGGGCATAAAACCAGATTGAAAGCAAAGTTTTTTAGCCAGATGAAACCTCAAAAATCGGATGAAATGGTGTGGGATGATTGTGCAATGCCTCCTGTTCGTCGACGTGCCCGTTACCACCACTTGTCGCAAACTGAGGACAGAATCCTTGAACTGAGTGACCTTGGTTTTTCACTCCGCCAGATTGCTACGCACCTAGGCTAAGATGTCAGCACTATTAAATGTTGCATGTCCTGGAGGTTCGGAGAACAATAACAAACAAAAATGACAGCAAAAAGTGCACGGAGGCGAACCTCTGCACGGACGGATCGTCTGATTTAAAAAATGGCGCATAGTGATGCATTCTGTAATGCAAATTAATTGGACATCACATTCCAAGCCTAGGGCGGCAAACAGTGTCGGCACAAACCATCAGAAGGTTTGTGGACAACATTGGGCTACGAGCCAGACATCCAGCTACAGGTGTTCCATTGACCACACGCCACCGCTCTCAAAGGCTATCTTGGTGCAAAGCAAGATGGCAATGGAAGCCGGAATGGAGTTCTATCCTCTTCAGCAAAGAGTTCCATTTTTGTCTCGGATACAATGATAGCTGGAGATAGGTCTGGAGACCACCTGTGCAGCGCCATGAAGGAAAGTCACACCAGTCCTATTCCTGGGATTATGGTGTGGAGTGCCATAATGTACAGTAACCGGACCCCTCTAGTCTTCATTTCAGGTACACTAACAGCTCAGCATTACATTGATTTGGTCGTGGTACAAGTGGTATGGCCATTTCTCCAAAAAGTGTTCCAGAAGCCGTTTTTCAACAGAACAATGCCAGGCCACATGTTGCTCGTTCTACTGTGAGCAGCCTGCGTGGCCTAAACGTGCTACCATGGCATACAGCATCTCCGGACTTGTCTCCCATCGAGCACATCTGGGATGTCATTAGTCAGCAATTGCAAAGGGGGCTGACGATGATTTGTGTGCCCAAGTGCATTCAGCATGGCATATCATTCCTCAGACAACCATTAATAACCTCATTAATAGCATGCCAAGGTGTATAAGTGCGTGCATTTCTGAGCATGGCGCTCAGACGCGATACTGAATAAATCACGATGTTTGGAATATTTTGTTTCCATTTTTTTTATCACTTGCATATCATTAACATGATACTGTGATTTCCACAATTCCAAAACTTTTCCTCCTTGGTGTTGCAATTTCAATGTAGAGGAGTATATATATATATATATAAAGAATAAGCAAAGAAGCAGCTGCGTTTTGCGTGCGCAAAAGGCACTTAACAGCTCCGTATGATGCGCGGCTGTGTGATTTTCGCGCAGCCGCCATCATTATGATACTCCGTTTGGATGTTTGTAAACAGAAAAGCACGTGGTGCTTTTCTGTTTACATTCAGAGTTTGACAGCTGTTGCGCTCATCCCGCTCATCCCACGGAAGTGCTTCCGTGAGGCATGCGTGATTTTCACGCACCCATTGACTTCAATGGGTGCGTGATGCGCGAACAACGCACAAATATAGGACATGTCGTGAGTTTTTCGCAGCGGACTCACGCTGCGCAAAAATCACGTACTGTCTGCACTGCCCCATAAACTAACATAGGTCCGTACAACACGCGTGAAAATCACGCGCGTTGCACGGACGTATATCACGCTCGTGTAAACGAGCCTTAAGTATGATTAAAAACAAGCTGACACTCACCCTTTGACAGAGAACCAATGGTTACCGCTTAAGTGAATGCATGCTGCGTTCGGCGTCCTTGCCACCGTAATGCGCATGTGCCACTATAGTATAAACTGTTGGACAGAGACATCTGACAGAAGTCCAAGGAACCATGAGAATGTCTCGCGGGATAGTCAAGTCCCGCGCATGCTCAGAAGAACTGAACATCCCTGTGTAAAAATTAACATTATTTTTCACTGTCTTAATGGAACGCAACATATCTCACGTGATGATGAAATCCCGCCCATGCTCAGGAAAATCAAACACCCTCAAGAGCTATGTATATGAGCGTGTGTGGCAGCAATATCGGCTATAACTTTTAACTGTTTGTACTTATTGTTTATGTCCACCTGGACATTCTTAGTGGCAAAATTAATAAAAGTTACTTTTTAAAAAATATCAGTCAGCAGTTGGGAAATTGGCTTTCAGTGTGCCTCGGTACACTTAGATTTTTTTGTAATTATTACGTGCCTGCCAACTGCTGGGGTCTTCCCAGTATTCATGTATATGAGATGATCCCAAATTACCTGTGTGTCCCTATTCTGAATTTTTTTTTAATTACAACACTGGAATCAAACAATTAATGGAATTACTGATTAATATATGATTCAAAATAAAAATTCCAAGGGACTTTTTCTGTAGAGTTCATCTAGGAAAATTATTCAAAATTAATACCTGATTATGTGGATTTCGATGTAGAGCAGGATAAACACCCAACGTTTCTCATGTCCTTAGTGTGAGTGCATAGGATTTTCAAGCCCACAACTCTCGCACCATAGGGGGATCACAACGCGACCATGGTACTCTATAAATCCCACTGTCACAACCAGTGACCCCCAATCAAGGATCCCAGACTGCATCAGTGCCTTCAAATAACCCCATTCCCCCACTCTATAGGTATAACTTAGTATCCTAGACTTGCAGAATCAATAGTATATATAAATAATAAATCTAGTCCACTGAGTCAACTAAAGGTATTTAATGGATAATCCATATTTAAACTTGCAGGATATAGCGATCCAAGCGTATGTATCCAGCGTGTTTCACGCTGTTTAAGGAGACGTTCCCTATCCCCCCACGTTTCAATGGAAGAATACTGTCTATAATACTAAATCTAAGCTGATTTACATTCTGACCTGCTTCAACGTTGTGACGTGGTACTGAAAGTTCACATTTACATGTTCGAATGCTAGATTTGTGATTATTAAGGCGCAAACGGCATTCTGTTCTAGTTTCTCCGACGTGTGTTAGTTGACATGGCACTGAAGAACATAAATAACATAGTCACTTTTACAAGTGTAAAATGAATTAATC
This sequence comes from Rhinoderma darwinii, assembly GCF_050947455.1. Taxonomy (NCBI): domain Eukaryota; kingdom Metazoa; phylum Chordata; class Amphibia; order Anura; family Rhinodermatidae; genus Rhinoderma; species Rhinoderma darwinii. The sequence continues at coordinate 191,891,213 of NC_134689.1, read as the reverse complement.
TTATGTTCCTTTCCAGTAGTAGGATGTGTAAACGTGTCACCTTCAATTATCAGAGCAATTCTCACAAGTCAGGCAAGAGAAACAGCCCTTACGTTTCGTCAAAGGTTGTCCTATTCTAGATTGATTTGCAATAACATTCGTTTTGACTATATGATCCCATAAGTTCAGCGATCTTTTATACGAAATGAGAAAGGATATCAAAACTCAAGCACAGAATCATAATAATTAGTTAGAATATTCCAATGTTTTTTAACGATCGATGCAATTCCTGAGCTATGTACATTATAGGTGGAGACTAATGGAAATCTCTTAGGTCTTATGGCTTGCTCCATTTCTGAATATTGTCTCTCTAGATTCCTAACCCTATCTAGGTGTCCCTGGATTATCCGTTTTGGATATCCTCTTTCTAAGAAATTCCTGGACATTTCTCCAAGTCTTTTATTTAAATTGTTTGGCTTATCTACTATCCTCTTTACACGTAACAGCTGACTATATGGCAAAGAGCGTACCATAGATTTAGGATGATGGCTGTCGTATCTTAACAAGTTATTGCAGTCCGTTGATTTCACAAACAGGTCACTTTTCAATTTATCCCCTACGATGTATATCATGGTGTCTAGAAACTGCAAATTCTGTCTAGAGACCACTTTGGTGAATTTTATATCCAGGTCTATCTCATTAAGATAATCAAAAAAGTAATCCAAAACAGTCATGTCACCCGTCCAAATGAAGAAGACTTAGTCGATGTATCTCCACCACCTCAGCACATGGCTGAAGTTGTGGGATACATAAACCGACGTCTCTTCCAAATCTGCCATGACTACGTTGGCATAGGTAGGGGCCGCGTTTGACCCCATGACGGTTCCCCTTAGCTGGACATAGTACTTGTCATTAAAGAGGAAGAAATTTCAGGTCAAAACAATCTCTAAAAGACCTATCAAAAATGTCTTATATTCTCCTGAATAATCAGAATGATCCAATATTCTTCTTACACTTATGAGACCCCGCTCATGATTTATAGAGGTGTATAGACTTGTTACATAGAAAGAAACGAGTATTGAGTTAGGCGGTACAGGATTCTCACTGATTTTTAATAAAAAATTTATGATTTTGCCGAGGTTGCAAATATCCTAAGCATTTTGTACAGAAAAATCGCCATGGGGCTCAAAAGTGAGCAATTAGTTGGATCACTGAAAAATTTCTTGTATACACAATTTTCATTAAGTTGCACATATATTTGCTCTAGATATGATGTGTGATCCATAACGACGACCGCTCCCCCCTTGTCCGAGGGTTTAATGATTAGGTCGTTGTTATGGATCAGACCATTCAATGCCATCCTCTCATCTAGAGTTAGAATAGAAACAGAACCAGAAGGCATCACAGCCTGATTCATCAGTGACATCTTTCTGAACAAGAGAAATACAAGTTTATACGCCCAGCATGATACTGGGAGGCACCTCTGGAGTCCTCTGGAGTCCCGCGAACCTCAAGGTGTAGGATCCTCCAGAGGTTTGCAAGTGTGCATAAAGCTATTATTCGGCCACCCCTAAACATTGCTCACAAGCAGAAACGGTTGCAGTGGGCTCAGAAATACATGAAGACTAATTTTCAAACCGTGTTGTTTACTGATGAGTGCCGTGCAACCCTGGATGGTCCAGATGGATGGAGTAGTGGATGGTTGGTGAATGGCCACCATGTCCCAACAAGGCTGCGATGTCAGCAAGGAGGTGGCGGAGTCATGTTTTGGGCTGGAATTATGGGGAGAGAGCTGGTAGGCCCCTTTAGGGTCCCTGACGGTGTGAAAATGACCTCTGCAAAGTACGTAGAGTATATGACTGACCACTTTTTTCCGTGGTACAAAAAGAAGAACCGTGCCTTCCGTAGCAAAATTATCTTCATGCATGACAATGCACCATCTCATGCTGCAAAGAATACCTCTGTGTCATTGGCTGCTATGGGCATAAAAGGAGAGAAACTCATGGTGTGGCCCCCATGTTCCCCTGACATCAACCCTATTGAGAACCTTTGGAGCATCCTCAAGCAAAATATCTATGAGGGTGGGAGGCAGATTCAATGGATGTAAGAATTGTGAAGGTGATATCAAAGAAGGGGTCCTATGTTAACATGTAACTTGGCCTGTTAAGTTTTTTTTTATTGAAAGAGCTTTTGATTTCTGTAAATATGACCTCCTGATGCTGCAAATTTAACAAATTACCATTTTAGTTCTCTTTACAACCTTTAAAATGTTTTGATCTCTGTTGTGCATAATAATTAGAAACAGTGCATTTTGAGTTTTTTACCTCGAAAAAAAAACCTGTTATCATTAGGAGATTTGTTCAATAAAATTCACATTATACTCCAACGGTTGATGGCTTGAAGATTATACTGACTGTCATTTGCATCGACTATTTAGGAAAATCAGCGAAAAATAACATTTACATAATAATTCGGATCGCGGTGTATACACATATATATATATATATATATATATATATATATATATATATATACACACAAACAGTATATATTGTGGGAATTAGCTCTGTAGCAGTCAGCAAATTAGTCCAAATTGAAGTCAGAGACAGTGACACGGAAAGTTATTTTCAAACAGGTGGATTTCCTGTTCTTTATTTGGTGACAGAATACAAAAATAAATGTACAGCCTTAACTTCAAGCACAAAACATAAAGTAAACTCTGCCTGGCTGAACGCTAACTAAAGACGTTTTCCCTCACTATACAAGGGAAATACTACCAACAACCCGAAACAAAACCAGAGTCCGTGGGATACCTCACACAATATGTAAACGTCCAGCAGGAGGCAGGTTCTGTCTTTTTCCACAAAGTGCACACCTTTTATGGCTCCTTGACGAGTTGAAGAAAAAAAAAATACTGGACAGGAAGGGAATGATAGGCCCCACTAATAACCTGCCTATCATTTCCATAAAAAAATCCATGCCCGAACGTAGAAATTACCAAAGTCCTTAGCAAAACTACTCGTTGCTGTCACGGTCACAGGGTATGTGGACCCACTAGGCCGCTCCGCCGTAGCGGATAGGCAGCTGACCAGGTCACAGTCTATACAAAAGTCTATAGCAGTTCGTAACACTTGGGTACCTGAACTAGTCCAGACAGTGGCTGTGGCTTCAGCACAGATGGAGGTTGGTGCAGCAGGTAGCGCCAGACATGGTGGGCAGTATCCGATGTGGCAGAAGACACTGGATGTGGCAGAAGACACTGGACATGGCGGAAGACACTGGACGTGGCGGAAGACACTGGACGTGGCAAATGACAGCAGGTGCAGTAGACACGACTCCAACACTAGTTGGCACAGGAACAGCATGGGATACAGGAACAGGTAACAAGGCACAGGTAACAACTGGAACGGGAAACACTAATGGACCATTTGCAAGACAGACTTGGGATAAACTAACAACGCTCAGGCAAGGATCAGAAGGGCTGGGGTCTTCTTATAGACCAGGAAATCATGTGGTTGATAATGATGATTGTTTTACTGGTGCGTGCGCCGGCCCTTTAAGAGCGGGAACGAGCGTGCGCGCGCACCCTACGGGACACAGCAGGCCGGAGCGGAAGTGAGCGCTGGCGTCTCCTAGGAAGGAGATGGGGACCAGCGCTCATGGATCCATGGCTGCGGGTGTCGGGAGGTGAGTAAACCCGACGGCCCGTGGCCATGGACGCTACACTTACTAAGGAAGCTCAGCCTTCCTGGATTCCTTCCATGTTATCCAGCTTTCCTTGGATGATGTTTGGAGCGGGCTCGTGCGCTAAGCCTGCTCCATACACTGCAGGTGTCAGCTTTCTTTTACAGCTGACACGCTGCTCTAACGACCAGGAACAGCGATGGCGCTGTTCCTGGCCGTTTAACTAGTTAAGTACTGTGGTCAAAAGCGACCGCGGCATTTATAGGTGTCTTCCCATGAAGGACATTTATGACATCCACAGGATATGTTATAACTGTCAGTTAGATGCTGGTCCCTCCTCATGCTATGCGGCTTCTGTAACTGCCATTCACTACTTTGGGAGTTACGGAAACAGCGTAGCTCAGCGAGTTATGCTGTTTCCATAACTCCTCCATGTATTGCAGTGTATTGTACCAGAGATCTAATTAGATCACTGGTTCAAGTCCCCTAGGGGAACTAATAAAATGTGTAAAAAACTAAAAGTTAGATATATTTTCAGGAGTGTAAAAAAATATTAAAAGTTTAAAAAAAATCCTTTTCCTGTTTTTCTCCAAGCATAATGTAAAAAATAAAAAGTGATAAAAAAATCGTACGTACCAAAAAATGCCTCTCAGAATGTGGTAAAACAGAACAAATAGTTTTTTGCTTTGTAAAAGTAGTAAAATATTATTTATTTTTTTCAAATTTTTCTGTTGTCTAAATCCTGGGTGCGTCTCATAGTCAGGTGCCTCTTATAGTCCGAAAAATACGGTAAATATAAAAAAAATTAAGGGGACACTTGAATCACACGTCGGATCTCGATGAACGAAAGATTCAAGTTTAAAATCTTTACTGATATAAATTGTGTCATTTATTGAAAATAAAATTACACATTAACGGTCAATGGACACCAAAATCATCAACCAATTGAGGCCTTGATTCCAAATCACTCTGAAAATCAAAGTAAAAAATTGAAATCAAAGGATCCAATTTGAGGGATTTAGATCACTGCAACTCATATTGTGACTCGGTAGTGTGTATGGTCCCCACGTGCCTGTATGCACTCCCAACAATGTCTCTGGGCGGGCTCCTGATGAGACGGCTGGATAAGAGCATTAGTGAGCTGCTGGACAATCTGGACTACTTGGCGGCACCGTATGCACTGATTCATAATGTCCCATAGGTACTCAATTGGATTCAGGTCTGGGGAACCAGTGATAATAATAATAATAATAATCTTTATATAGCTCCAACATATTCCGCAGCACTTTACAATTCAGGGGGTACATGTACAGACAATATCAGACATTACATAGTGAGACAATTCAAACGAGAAGTGAGGACGCTGCTCGCAAGAGCTTACAATCTATGCGGAAATAGGGGAGACACAAAATGTAAAAAGTGGTTGTTAAGTACAATGGTCCGGCCATCTTTTTTACACATGGGGTAGTTCTCCAAACAGTAGTTGGGTGTACCTGGGTCCCACTGGTTTTTGCCAGCTCTGAGCTGATGGCACTGCTGCACATCTTCCGATTTAGAAGGGAAGTAAGCATGATGTGTATTTGATCTGCTGCACTAGGTTTCTTTGGCCGACCACTGTGTCTACAGTCCTCAAAATTGCCCGTTTCTTTATGCTTCTTCAAAAGACCTTAACCCCTTAAGGACGCAGCCTAGTTTGGGCCTTAAGGCTCAGAGCCCATTTTTCAAATCTGACATATTTCACTTTATGTGGTAATAACGTCGGAATGCTTAAACCTATCCAAGCGATTCTGAGATTGTTTTCTCGTGACACTTTGGGCTTCATGTTCGTGGTAAAATTTGGTCGATATATTCAGTCTTTATTTGTGAAAAATTGCAAAATTTAGAGAAAATTTACAAAAAATAGCATTTTTCAGAATTTAAATGCATCTGCTTGAAAAACAGACGGTTATACCACCCAAAATAGTCACTAGTTCACACTTCCCATATGTCTACTTTAGATTGGCATCGTTTTTTGAACATTATTTTATTTTTCTTGGACGTTGCAAGGCTTAGAACATAAACAGCAATTTCTCATATTCTTAAGAAAATTTCAAAAGCCTTTTTTTGAAGGTACCGGTTCAGTTCTGAAGTGGATTTGAGGGGCCTATGTATTAGAAACCCCCATAAAACACCCCATTTTAAAAACTAGACCCCTCAAAGTATTCAAAACAGCATATAGAAAGTTTTTTAACCCTTCAGGCATTTCACAGGAATTAAAGCAAAGTGGAAATGAAATTTGCAAATTTCATTTTTTCTGCTGAATTTCAAATTTATTAATTTTTTTTCTGTAACACAGAAGGTTTTACCAGAGAAATACTACTAAATATGTATTGTCCAAATTCTGCAGTTTTTATAAATGTCCCACATGTGGCCCTACTGCGCTCGTGGACTAAAACACAAGCCCTAGAAGCAAAGAAGCACCTAGTGCATTTTAAGGCCTCTTTTTTATTAGAATATATTTTAGGCAGCATGCCAGGTTTGAAGAGGTGTTGAGGTATCAAAACAATGGAAACCCACCAGAAGTGACCCCATTTTGGAAATTACACCCCTCAAGGAATTCATTTATGGTTTTTGTTATCATTTTGACCGCACAGTTTTTTCACAGCACCTATTTGAATTGGGCTGTGAAATGAAAAAAAAGATATTTTTTCCAATAAGATGTAATTTTTGATCAAAATTTCTTATTTTCACAGGGAACAACATACCCTATTTTGTTGCCCAATTTGTCCTTAGTGCGGCAATACCCCATTTGTGGTGATAAACTGCCGTTTGGGCCCATGGGAGGGCTCAGAAGGAAAGGAGCGCTATGTGTTTGTTGGAGTCCAGATTTTGCTGGATTGGTTTTCGGGTGCCATGTCGCATTTGCAGAGCCCCAGAGGTATCAAAGCAATGGAAACCCACCAGAAGTGACCCCATTTTGGAAACTACACCCCTCAAGGAATTCATTTATGGTTTTTGTTATCATTTTGACCGCACAGTTTTTTCACAGCACCTATTTGAATTGGGCTGTGAAATGAAAAAAAAGATATTTTTTCCAATAAGATGTAATTTTTGATCAAAATTTCTTATTTTCACAGGGAACAACATACCCCATTTTGTTGCCCAATTTGTCCTTAGTGCGGCAATACCCCATTTGTGGTGATAAACTGCCGTTTGGGCCCATGGGAGGGCTCAGAAGGAAAGGAGCGCTATGTGTTTGTTGGAGTCCAGATTTTGCTGGATTGGTTTTCGGGTGCCATGTCGCATTTACAGAGCCCCAGAGGTATCAAAGCAATGGAAACCCACCAGAAGTGACCCCATTTTGGAAACTACACCCCTCAAGGAATTCATTTATGGTTTTTGTTATCATTTTGACCGCACAGTTTTTTTACAGCACCTATTTGAATTGGGCTGTGAAATGAAAAAAATGATATTTTTTCCAATAAGATGTCATTTTTGATCAAAATTTCTTATTTTCACAAGGAACAACATACCCCATTTTGTTGCCCAATTTGTCCTTAGTGCGGCAATACCCCATTTGTGGTGATAAACTGCCGTTTGGGCCCATGGGAGGGCTCAGAAGGAAAGGACCACCATTTGGCCTACTGGAGCTTTTCTGGTGCTAAGTCATGTATGCAGAAGCCCCTGAGGTACCAGTAGAGTTGAAACCCCCGAGAAGTGACCCCATTTTAAAAACTACACCTCTTAAGACATTCATCTAGAGGTGTAGTGAGCATTTTGACCCCACAGGTATTGTGTAAAAGATAATGCGCAGCAGATGGTGCAGAGTGAGATTTGCAATTTTATATATATATATATATGGCATGTCAGTGTCCGATATAGTGTGCCCAGCATGCGCCACCGGAGATATACACCCCTTAAATTGTAATGTGGGTTCTCCTGGGTACGGCAATACCCTACATGTGGCTGTTATCAGCTGCCTGGGCACACAGCAGGGCTCAGAAGGGAAAGATGAGGGGGGTAAGCTGTGCGGAGTGCATCACGGTAAATTAAAAATCAAGGGATGTATGATACATTTTAAAACAATCTTTTATACAGAGCCCTGGTTTTTCGGGACACGTGTCACATTGGTATATTGTGTTCTTCCTTATCCCCCTCTTATAGCAGACTCTGCACCTCTTTTGACTCTTTCCCTTTCCACCGGTTTGGGGAACTTCTCTTGGAAAGTGTTGCCCTGGTACGATGCGTGTGGCCTCGCTTCCAGAAGTACTGGGTGCCCCCCCTTCCTGGTCCCTAAAGATTAGATCTTGAAATTCTAGGAAAGTTCCCCTCTGGCCTGCACATCGACGTAGCACGTACGCATTGTACAATGCCATCTGTATGATGTGCCCGGCCAGCTTCTTATACCACACCGCATGGCGCTGTAGGGCTTCAGGACTTGATTTGACAAGTCCTTCCCTCCCATGTACCTATTGTAGTCCAGGATGCAGTCTGGTTTGGGGGTGGCCTTTCCTTCATATATCCTAAACCTGTAGGTATACCCTGATGCACTCTCACAGCTTATACATCTTCACGCCATACCTTGCCCTCTTACCCGGCAGGTACTGGCGGAATTGAACCCTCGCTTTAAAATGTACCAGGGACTCATCAATAGAAATACACTTCTCGGGGGTGTATGCTTGGGAAAACCGGGCACTGAAACGGTCTAATAGGGGTCTCCGTTTATACAAACGGTCAAAATGGGGTCATCTCGGGGTGGGCACGACTCATTATCAGTATAATGTGAGAAGCGAAGTATTGCCTCATTTATTTATTTTTTTAGGTTCCAGTTCAGTTCTGAAGTTGCTTTGAGGGGCCCATATATTAGAAACCCCTATCAAACACCCCATTTTAGAAACTAGACCCCTCAAAGTATTCACAACAGCATGTAGAAAGTTTATGAACCCTTTAGGTGTTTCACAGAAATTTAGAGCAAAGTAGAGGTGACATTTACTTTTTTTTTTTTGTCAGAAAATCCTCTTTATACCATTTTTTTTATAACACAAAAGGATTTATCAGAGAAACGCAACTTAATACGTATTGCCCAGATTCTGCAGTTTAGAGAAATATCCCACACGTGGCCCTCGGGCCGGTAATGGACTGAAGCACCGGCCTCCGAAGCAAAAGAACACCTAGTGGATTTTGAGCCCTCTTTTTTATTAGGCACCATGTCCGGTTTGAAGAGGTCTTGTGGTGCCAAAACAGTGGAAAACCCCCAAAAGTGACCCCAATTTGGAAACTAGACCCCTTGAGGAATCCATTGCAGTTTTCATGTCATGCATGCGACTTTTTGATCAGTCTTTATTCTATTTTTATGTGGCGCGGTGACTAAAAAACCGCAATTCTACTATTGTTTTTTTGTTCTATTCTTTTTACAGCGTTCACCGTGCGCTATAAATGACACATTCACTTCATTCTGCGGGGCGATACGATTATGGCGATACCAGATGTTTATTTTTTTTTATGTCTTATGGCGTTTGCACAATAAAATACGTTTTGTAAACAATCATTCACTTTTTGTGTTACCTTATTCTAAGAGCCAGAACGTTTTTATTTTTCCTTCAAAAAAGCCGTGCGAGGACTTATTTTTTGCGTAACGAACTGTAGTTTCGATCAGGACCATTTTTCGGTACATGCGACTTTTTGATCTCTTTTTATTCCATTTTTTGGGAGGTGAAGTGACCAAACAATTGTGATTGTGGTACGGTTTATTATTATTCTTTTTTACGGCGTTCACCGCGCGGGATAAATAACGAAATAATTTTGTAGTTCAGGCCGTTACGGACGCGGCGATACCAATTATGTATAGTTTATTTGTTTATTTATTTATTTATTTTAATAATAAAGACTGACAAGGGAAAAAGGGGGATTTTTACTTTTATTACTTTTAAAACTTTTATTTTCTTATTTTTACACAACTTTTTTTAACTTTTTTTTAACTTTTTTACTTTGTCCCATTAGGGGACTTGAGGGCAGGAGGTCCTGATCGCTATTCTAATACACTGCACTACATGCGTAGTGCAGTGTATTAGAACTGTCAGCTACTCACTGACAGCAAGCATAGTGGGTCCTGACTCTGTCAGGACCCACTAGGCTTCCGTCTATGACATAGCCGGACGCCATTTTTTGGTGTCCGGTTGCCATAGTCACCATCGCCGGCCGCTATCGTGTAGCAGGCCGGCGATGGCGGATTAACCCCTAAGAAGCCGCGATCGCTATTGAACGCGGCTTCTGAGGGGTTAAATCTGCGGGGACCACCGCGATCGGTCCCGGCACATTGAGCAGTGATAGTCTGCTGTCGGAAACAGCAGCTATCACAGCTCATGCACGCGCCCCGCGCGAACGGCGCCGTGTTTACTCCATGACATACTATTATGTCATGGAGCGCGAACGATGCACTTACCATGACATAATAGTATGTCCTGGAGCGTTAAGGGGTTAAACAGCACATCTTGAAACCCCAGTCTGCTTTGAAATCTTTGCCTGGGAGAGACCTTGCTGATGCAGTATGACTACCTTGTGTCTTGTTACTCTGCTCAGTCTTGCCATGATGGACCTATGACATGAAACGGTCTTCCGCAACCTCACATTTGTAGCAGAGTTTGGTTGTTCCTCACCCAGTTTTAAGCCCCCATAGCTGTTTCCGTTACAGTTAATGACTGTTTCCACCTACATATGAAAATGATGATCAATATCACCTGTTTCTTATAATTAGTTAATCATACACCTGACTATAATCCTACAAAATCCATGACTTTGTGCAAGTGTACCTATAAGAATTGATGCTGTCTTGAAGGAAAATTGTGCTCACATCAAATATTGATTTGATTTAGATTTAGCTTTAACTTTCATTCACTTTGTATTTTGTTAATTGATAAAAAAATAAAATATGAAAGCTTATATTTTTGTAAGCATTCTTACTTTGCAGTATTTTGTTCACAACTGCCTAAAACTTTTGCACAGTACTGTATATAAAGTATGAAGGAAGAAATTCGGGTGTTGTTCATGGTGCTGCTCGTTGTGTTTGGTGGTTTAAAAATATGTTTAAATATATAAAATGTCCAATAAAAATGGAAGCATTACTATATGGTTAAAAATCCAACCGTTTTATTCTGTGGTAAAGGGAGTCTGTCACCAGAAATGTACCTACGGTATTAAACTAGCAACAGGGTAATATAGAGTAGACAAATCTGAATCTAACATTTATTACCTTTTTCACATAGTTTTATTCAGTGTATGCAAATGAGCATTTTGGAACAATGAGGGCGTCACCGTTGCTCCAAAATCCTATGTCTTCTTTCCCCAGTCCAACCCTGCCTTCTTTCATGGCTTGACAGGGGCCAGGCAGTGTAATAAGCGAGTTACCCATTAGTCTCCTGAACGAGCGCACAGCTCTGCTTCATAATCGGTGCATGCGCAGTACACCCTTGACTACTCACCGGTCCATTTGGCAGTACTGCGCAGGCACCAATTATGAAGCAGAGACGCGCGCGTTCAGGAGACTACGTGGTCAGGCGTGAACTCACAGTCAACTACGCTATTGACTCCGCCAAAACATTGTAACCCTTACACTATGGTGACAAACGGAAACCATTTGCAATGGATCCGTCACCATTGAAATCAATGACGATGTAAACGGAAACCTATGGTTTTCGTTGGTTTTAGTTTGGTTTCCGTTCATGGGTTCCTCTGATGGAAAGCTCAGACGGAACCCATGAACGGAGCCCCGACGCAGAAATGAACGAAGCCTTAGTGTTGTTTGGCAAAAGGTAGATTCTTTTTTTCCTTTTTAAAATTGATGTTTGATAGGCTGAGTATGTAATTTCTATCAGTTGTTTGTAGATTTTGTCAGGAGGATCAGTTCTTAGGGGAGTGTATTATGAGCTGTCGGATAATATTGGTATCACCTCTTTCTCATAGTCCTTAATGCTCTGTATTAGGCTGGGTTCACACGTGGCGGAATTTCACTTAAATTCCGCTGCGGACACTCCGCAGCATTAATCCGCAGCGGAGCCGTTTCTCCATTGACTTCCACTTTAATTTAGCAGTGTTCGTTTAGACGATGCGAAAAATTCCGCTGCGGAGCATAGGCTGCGGAGCGGAATTTGGTGTCCGCAGCATGCTCTGTCTGTTGCGGAGCAGTGGCGGAATTTCTCCATTGACTTCAATGGAGATTCTAATTTCCGCAATGAAGTCCGCAGCTGTCATGCACATGTTATGTGTGCTGCGGATGCGTCTTGCTTTTTTAACTTGACATTTCTTCATTCTGGCTGGACCTATGTATTTCTAGGTCTACAGCCAGACTGAGGAAGTCAATGGGGCTCCCGTAATGACGGGAGCGTTGCTAGGAGACGTCTGTAAATAGTCACTGTCCAGGGTGCTGAAAGAGTTAAGCGATCGGCAGTAACTGTTTCTGCACCCTGGACAGTGACTACCGATCCCAATATACAGCAACCTGTAAAAAAATAGAAGTTCATACTTACCGAGAACTCCCTGCTTCTGTCTCCAGTCCAGCTTCCCAGGATGACGTTTCAGTCTAAGTGACGGCTGCAGCCAATCACAGGCCAAGCACAGGCTGCAGCGGTCACATGGACTGGCGCGTCATCCAGGGAGGTCGGGCTGGATGCCGAAAGAGGGACGCGTCACCAAGACAACGGCCGGTAAGTATGAAATTCGTTTACTTTCACTAGGGAAAGTGCTGTCCCTTCTCTCTATCCTGCACTGATAGGGAGAAGGGAAGTACTTTTCCCGCAGTCCGCAGCAGCTAGTCCGCATCAATTTACTGCACATTTTGGGCAGATCCGCAGCAGAATCTGCAACGCAGATTCTGTGCGGCATTGATGCGGACAGTTGCGGAGGAAATCCGCCACGTGTGGTCATGCCCTTACAGTCCCTCTACCTTTATCGTCTGACCGTATGACTATGTTGGTAATGTTTCTAAGCATTTTGATTGCTGTTCTTTTTCCTGTTTTGAGATAGTCTGACTGGTAAGTGGTAGGTTTCTAGTTGGTCGAGATCATTAGCTACAAGGTGGTGGAAGGTGGAGATAAAAGTTCCATGGTTCTCAATAGGGTAATATTTGGAAGGGGGGTTGAGGTTTGTGTATTTATATGGATTAGTGTTAGTTTGTTCTATTGAATTCATTGTATTATCTCTTTCTTTGAAGGTTGTAAGTTTGTAATATCGTTTAAGGGTCAGTTTCCTGGTGTATTGATGGAGGTCAAGAAATAAATTGAATTCCTTGGCTGACATATTAAGGCAGAAGGATAAACCCTTTTGTAGTAAGGATAATTCATAAGGTTTAATGGAATAGCTCTATAGGTTGAAGATAGGGATACTATTCTCAATTTAAGTGTACTTATTATTTTTTCCTTTTTAACTCCTCTGCTGCCTCTACAGCGGCTTTTCTTTTTTTTGAGCATTTATCAGTTCTGTGTGCAATGTAAAAATACAGCTAGGCTGCCAAGTGTACTCTTACTAACCTTTAGTTACCGGGTTATGAAAAATTTAACAAACAGTTAAAGGAACAGTGTCATCACAAATTATTTTTTAATATGTTAAAGATGTTAGTGCTTTATTAAAAACGTTTATATTTATTTGTGTGTTTGTGTTTTACTTTTTCTTATTTTTACACTTTTTCTTCCCTATGGGGGCTGCCATTTTTTGTTCCATTTCTGTATGTGTCGATTAACGACACATACAGACATGGAATACGGCAGCCACAGTCCCATAGGGACTGCGAACGGGTCCCGTCCCATCCACTTCTGTGTACGGCGTCTGTGTGGGAACTGCGCCGCTCCCACATAGTCCAATTTGAAATTGGCGCCATTTTCCTGTGGACCGGAAGTCGCGGCCGGACAGTAATATTACTACTTCCGGTCGTGGCTTCCGGACTTGTGCACTTGGACCAGCGGCAGCAGACGGAGCGGACGGGCCGGAGGGAGCCGCGGCGGCAGGAGCAGGTAAGAGATTTCAATGTATGTTCGTGTTTGTGTGTGTTTACTACTGTATGTAAACCTACTACACTGTGTGTTAGCTCAAAAAATGGCGACACACAGTGTAGGAGGTTACACCGTTCAAACCCCTCTAGCCAGGATAAAGGAGGGGGGGATGCTGAGAGCTCACTAGAGCGAGGGCTTTTTACCCAATTTTGCAATGCTGCAATTTTGGGAATAGCTCCATCTAGTGACCAGCAATGGGAAATATTATAAATTAGAATTAATTTATAATATTTCCTGACTCGTGAAAAAAATAAACCTACACACTAAATGTTTAATTAAAAAAAAAACAACATGTTTTTCTGGCAACACATTCCCTTTAAGCACTGATATTATAACATTTGTTATCACTTAATTATGTTATTCCACAGTCATAATAGTTATTAAAAAAAAAATTGACCCGAAACTTAACCCTTTCAAGACCGAGCTCATTTTGACCTTCATAACCAGCCCCATTTTCTCAAATCTGACATGTGTCTCTTTATGTGATAATAACTCCGGAATGCTTTTGCCTATCCAAGCGATTCTGAGATTGTTTTCTCGTGACATATTGTACTTTATGTTAGTGGAAAAATTTGGTCAATAAATTCATTGCTTATTTGTGAAAAACACCAAAATTTAGAGAAAATTTGCAAAAATTATGATTTTTCTCATTTTAAATGTATCTGCTTGTAAAACAGATAGTAATACCACACAAAATAGTTACTATTTTATATATTCCATATGTCTACTTTATATTTGCATAGTTTTTTGAACATTATTTTATTTTTCTAGGATGTTACAAAGTTTAGAACTTTAGCAGCAATTTCTCACATTTTCAAGAAAATTTCAAAAGGCCATTTTTACAGGGACCAGTTCAGTTCTGAAGTGGCTTTGAGGGCCTTATGTACTAGATAGACCCCATAAATCACCCCATATTAAAAACTGCACCCCTCAAAGTATTCAAAATAGCATTCAGAAAGTTTCTTAACCCATTAGGCGCTTCACAGGAATTAAAGCAAAGTAGAGGTGAAATTTAGAAATTTTATTTTTTTTGCTGAAATTCATTTGTAATAAAAAAAATCTGCAAGACAGAAGTTTTTACCCGAGAAATGCAACTCAATATTTATTGCCCAGATTCTGCAGTTTTTAGAAATATCCCACATGTGGCTCTAGCGTGATAATGGATGGAAATACCGGCCTCCGAAGCAAAGGAGCACCTAGTGGATTTTGGGGCCTCCTTTTTTTAGAATATATTTTAGGCACCATGTCAGGTTTGAAGAGGTCTTGTGGTGCCAAAACAGTGGAAATCCCCCAAAAGTGAGACGGTTTTGGAAACTACACACCTCAAGGAATTTATCTAGGGGTATAGTTAGCATCTTGACCCCACAGGTATTTTGCTATATTTATTGGAGTTTGTCTGTGAAAGGGAAAATCTACTTTTTTTCTGAAAAAATATAAAAAAAAATTATATTTGCAAGGAATCAAGATTAAAAAGCACCCCAGAACTTGTAAAGCTACTTCTCCAGATTACGCCAATACCCCATATGTGGTACTAAACTGCTGTTTGGACCCACGGCAGAGCTTAGAAGGGAAGGAGCGCCATTTGGATTTTGAAGCGCAGATTTTGCTGGATTGGTTTTCAGTTCCATGTCGCGTTTGCAACGCCCTGGAGTAAGCAAAACCATGGAATCCCCCCAAAACTGACCCCATTTTGAAGACTACACCCCTCAAGGAATTGTTCTAGGGGTATAGTTAGCATTTTGACCCCACAGTTTTTTTGCTGAATTTAGTGGAATTAGGCCGTGAAAATGAAAATCTACTTTTTTCTGAAAAAACATAGAAATGTTTTATTTTTACAATGAATAAAGGAGAAAAATTACCCCAAAATTTGTAAACCAATTTGTCCTGATTACAGCAATATGCCATATGTGGTAATAAACTGCTGTTTGGACCCACGGCAGGACTCAGGAGGGAAGGAACAATATTTGGCTTTTGGAGCTCAAATTTAGCTGGAATGGTTTTCGGGTGTCATGTCGCATATGCAAAGCCCCTGAGGTACCAAAACAGTGGAAACCTCCCAAAAGTCCCTTTAGGGGACTGGAATGAGCGATCATTAGGTCGCTGGTACAATACACTGGAATACTAATGTATTGCAGTATAATGTCATTTTACAGGCTAATGTTTCAGCGCGATCGCTGTTCCTGTCCGTTAGTCTCGGGTTTCAGCTGTAATACACAGCGGACACCTGCAGAATATGGAGCGTGCACAGCGCATGAGCCCGCTCCATAAACAACCCCTCGCACCACGACATGCTATTAAGTCGTGGTGCGCCAAGGCGTTAATGCGCAGCAGATGGTGCAAAGTGAAAATTAACATTTTCCACTGATTTTAATGCACAATATATTGTGCCCAGTTTGTGCCACTGAAGACAAATACCTCATACAATGTTGAGCGGGTTCTCCCGGATATAAAATGTCATATATGTGGACGTAAGCTGCTGTTTGGGCACACTGTGGGGCTCAGAAGGGAGGGAACGCCATTTGTCTTTTGGAGCGCAGATTTTGCTTGGTAACTGTTCTGTTTGGGGTTTTGCTGGTATTTCAGTTTATAATGTGGGGGCATATGTAATCTGTGCGGAGTACATCAGGGCATAATAAGAGGGTATAATAATGGGGTACATAAATAATAATTCACAGATATGTGGCCGGTGTCGCACTGATAAATGGCGCCCGATCTTATCCGCTTTTGGAACACTCTGCACATTTTGCATCGCCATATTCTGAGAGCCAGAACTTTTTTATTTTTTCTCCAACGGAGCTGTGCGATTACTTATTTGTTGCAAATCAACAATCTGTAGTTTTGACAATCTGTAGTTTTCATTGGTACCATTTTAGGGTACATGCGATTTTTTTTTAATCACTTTTTATTAGATTTTTTTGGAAGCAGAGTGACAAAGAAACATAAATTCTGACAATGTTTTTTGTATTTTTTTTTTACAGTATTCACCGTGCGGTATAAATGACATTTTACTTTATTCTGCAGGTCGGTACGATTACGGCGATACCATATGTATATAGGTTTTTTATGTTTTGTGGCGATTGCGCAATAAAATCACTTTGATAAAATTATTTATTTTCTGTGTCCCCATATTCTGAGAGCCATAACGTTTTTATTTTTCCGTCAAAAAAGCGGTGTAAGGGCTTGTTTTTTGCGGGACAGGTTGTAGTTTTTATTGGTACTATTTTGGGGTACATGCGACTTTTTGATCACTTTTTATTCTATATTTTGGGAGGGTTGATGACCAAAAAAAAGTGATTCTGACATTGTTTTTTAATTATTTTTTTTGCGGTGTTCACCGTGCGGGAAAAATAATATTATAGTTTTATAGTTTGGGTCGTTACGAACGCGGTGATACCAAATATGTGTACTTTTTTTTAAATTTTCATTTTTTTCCTATAATAAAAGACTTATTATAGGAAAAAAAGCATTATTTCTTTTTGTAACTTTTATAACTTGTTTTTACACTTTTATAAAACATTTTTATTACTTTATTTTTTACTTTTTACTTGAAGCCTGGCAGCACTGATCGCTGCTATAATACATTACACTACCTACTAGGTAGTGTAACGTATTATAAACTGTCAGTGTGACGCTGAGAGTCACACTGACAGGAAGCTTATGAGGACCTGCCTCCGGCTGGTTCTCATAGGCTGCTGTGCATGGCAGACCCGGGGGCCGTTATATGGCCCCCGGTTCTGCCTTATAACCGACTGCAGCACCAGCAATAGGTCCCCGGGAAAGTTTGTTGTAGCAACAAACTTTCCAGTTTGTTATAGCAACAAACTTTCCAGTTCGTTGCTACAACACACTTTCCCTGCGATCACATGACCGGGACCTGAACTAATCAGGTCCCGATCATATCTCCGGGACCAGAGGCAGGTGATAACAGCGCGATCCGGGTGTCAGCGCTACTCTGAGACACCCGGATCGCGCTTTTAACACCCACCGTGAATTCACGTCGGCACTGCACAGAGCCCAGCAAGTGCCGACGTGAATATACAGTGGGCGGTCGGGAAGCGGTTAAAGTACCGGGACATATCTCTGTAGATTGTGCCACACTGCTCCCTGTAGATAGTGTCACACAGCCTTCTGTAGAGTGACATCCCCCCTCCCCCGTAGATAGCGCCATACTGCCCACCTGTAGATAGAGCCACACTGCCCCCCCTGGAGATAGCGCCATATACCCATATTGTAGAAAGTGCCACATACCCCCTCTTGTAGATTGTGCCACATACCCCCTTTTGTAGATAGTATCACATACAACATCCTTGTAGGTAGTGCCACATAACCCCTCACCGTGAAGATAGTGCCACATACCCCCTTTTAGATAGTGCCACATATCCGCCATTGTAGTGCCACACACACCCCTGCAGATAGTGACACATACCTCCCTTGTAGATAGTGCCACATACCCCCCCTTGAAGATAGTGCCACATAACCCCCCTTATAGATAGTGGCACATACCCCCCCCCCTAGGTAGTGCCACATACCCCCCCTTGTAGATAGTGCCACATACCCCCATTATAGATCCTAAGGATGCTGATACAATTGAATGTGGCACTCACCCGGGGCCCCGGATGCCCGGTGCTAGCGACAGCACCAGGCATGAGCGTGCCTGTGCCACCCAGCCCATAATGTTATGTGCCAGGCTGCATGAGCCCCTTCACGCCGCAGGCCTCGTAGCAGCCACCATGGCTGCTAGAGTGGTAATTACACAACTGGCAACATCACTCTTTTATGTAATAGCATTAGGAGCATGCCATGAGAGTATGTCTCCATGAATTTCTCCCAGTCTATCGTGAAAATGGAGTCCTCTTTAAAAGAGGACTCAAACATCATCTCCAGACCTCTGAGGGACATTTTTTCTTTCAAATAAATATTTAAAAAAATTACATCAATATGATGGTGCAGTTTTATTTTCAGGTTATTTTCCAATTTATTAAAAATAGTGGACATGCATTTAGATTAATTCTCTGGGTATTCCAACAGACTTGCATGAGTAGAAGGAAATAAAGTACTTGCTGTGTACTGCATCACCAGTCTGTCTCTGGATTTCTTCGTGTGTTTGATGTGGACCATAATTCTGTTGCTATGGGAGATTGTTGCTGTTATTGTGGTTGATGACGTCTGGTTTGATGTCTATGATTTGCTGCCCAGTGGGGGATCCTTCAAAGTCTTATCCCCTTGATGGTTTTTTTTACAGCAGCACACTGCGCTATTATTTCCAGTAAAGAAACCATAAAGAACCATCTGTTCTGTTTATTTGTGCAGTTACACCTCACTGCAACGGGCGGAATCAAAGATCACTTTGATTCCGCCCGTTTAACCCCTTAGATGCCACAATCAATCGAGACCGCTGTTTATAAAGAGTTAGAACGTTAGAAAAGCGTTAGACGTGCCGTCGGTCCCCCCAGCAATCGCGGGGTGCTGATTGTCGTTATGGCAGCGTGGGTCCTAATGAAGGCCCTCATGTCTGCCATCTTTGTACTCCGGCAGGGTTTCATAGAAGACTGTGAGAATCAGGATATACCACATGTGAGCGATCCAACGATTGCTGGTTCGAGTCCCCCAGAGGGAATTCCAAAAAAAATGTTAAATTGTAAAATAAAAGCTTTTTTAATGTTACAAAAAAATATTAAAAGTACAAAAACAAAATGCTTTTGCCATTTTTTCCCTAAAGTAACGTTAAAAAAAAACAAAGTTAACATAAAACAAAGTTAACAAATGTTAAAGTTAAAGTTTTTTTTGTTTAGAAAAGTGGTTAAACATAAAAAAATATAATTTGGTATCGCCGTAATCATATCAATCTGTAGAATAAAGTGGACATGTAGTTTTTACTGCACGATGACGCCATAAAAACTTACCCTCCCAAAACAAGCCCTCATATGACTATGTCGACAAATAAATAAAAAAGTTATGGCTTTTAGATGGCGGGGAGGAAAAAAATAAAATGAAAAAACGAAAATTGGCCATGCCATTAAGAGGTTAAACAGATGTATAAACAAAGCTTTACTTTAAACATACATGTCTAAAAGAGCTGTTTCAAACCCTTTAACGCCAAGACAGCATTAGTAATGTCAGTGACAGCAACGCATATAGCTACGGGTCTGTGGATGTTAGAGCTATGGGTAAACGGATGGTAGTCGGTTGTAACAAGCGGCCTGTTTAAAAACACACTGCACTGTCTGAGTTTTTATGCTTCAAAGGGTATGTGCACACGCAGTGTTTTTAGGTGTATTTCGGGGCGTTTACGCCTCGAATAACGCGTGAAAAAAATGGAAGCAGTATGCCAACAAACATATTGTAAAGGATCTGCCAGGCACAACTTCTGTGTATACGCCCATAGGTAATCAGTCTGCACCTGAGTCTATGTCTCTGAGACTGACTCCAGCTTCCACCACTCAGGATGGCAGGCTTAGGAGTGGGAGAGCTTATCGCAGCCTGGCCAGACGGAGCTAGCTCCCGCCCCCTGTCTATTTATACCTGCCTTTCCTGTTCCTCCTTTGCTTGTGATTCTGGCCCAGCTACAGCTTCTGACTATTTGATCCTGCTCCATACTGACCCTGGCTTTCTGACTACTCTCCTGCTCTGCGTTTGGTACCTCGTGCACTCCTGGTTTGACTCGGCTCGTTCACCACTCTTGTTGCTCACGGTGTTGCCGTGGGCAACTGCCCCATTTCCCTTTGCTTTGTGTTCCCTTGTCTGTTTGTCTCTTGCACTTACTGAGCGTAGGGACCGCCGCCCAATTGTACCCCGTCGCCTAGGGTGGGTCGTTGCAAGTAGGCAGGGACAGAGTGGCGGGTAGATTAGGGCTCACTTGTCCGTTTCCCTACCCCCGTCATTACACATATGCCCATTGATTTCAATGGGAAATACGGTTTTCTGTTCTGGCAAGGCGTTTTTTTTACGCGGTTGTTTTTAAAAAAAGGTCACGTAAAAAACGCTCACGAAAAAGAATAAATAACTAGAATGTAGTAAAGCTTCGCAACCTATTTCTAAAATCTCTCTATCAAATTATTGTAAAATGCACTCGATGACACTTATCTCTCCTCTCTATCCACAGGCACAAAGCACCTTCATTTCCTGGTTGGGCTGATTTTAGTAGCTATGACTTATATGACTGTCATCCGCAGAGTCACCAGTGACTCAAACCTATACCCCTCATGATTTGCTGTGCTTGATGGACGGCTATGTAAAATGGCGGCCGCCAACTTGTGTGGGACAATTCCAATAGTTTCTGATTCGCTTAAATCTGAAACTTTTGATAAATTTGTAACAAATTTGATTTGTGTAGAATCGAATCGCTCATCTTTAATGTGTAATAAATATATATATATTCTATTAAATACTAGTGGATAAGTCATGCTGTATATTTGTAGCATTATAACCTATGTTATTTAAGTAATATGTTACTTTATTATGCAGCAGATAATTGATGTAGTCTGATCATTGAAATAATCGCCTAAATTATACTAATGTCATACTATTTACTACCTTACGTATGGTACTTGATCATGTCAAATGTGCATTGGTAAATTAGTTAGCAGTGGATTCATAGGAGAGCAGAGAGCTCTTAGGTAATGTAACAAGTGGCAAAACGGTGCATCTTGTAGCAGAATAATTGACATCTGTTAGAGCAGATTGCTGCGTAAGACCATCTCTGTTAGATCCACATTCTCTTCCAGCACATCCTCTCTACTGATGCTAGTATTATGTCACAGTGTGCTACTTCTGCCAACAAGGAAGACGTTTTCAGCAGACAGACAGAATAGAAAAAGTCTGTTTTACCTTTAATCCACTAGTACATATCTAGAGGCGTCATATCTAAGGTGTACAGGCGTTATGCAGGGGCGTAGCTAGGGGGAGGGGGCAGGCGGGGCATGTGCCCTGGGCGCAGCTTAGAGGGGGGCGCCAGGGCCACCTCATCCTGCACTATAATTGTACTTATGTCTATAGGACACAGGTACAATTAGAAGCAATGAATGACCGGGCACGTTCCGTGCCCGGCCATTCAGCGCCTTTCCACGAGTGAAGCAACTGGTACCTTTTGTACCAGTGAAGCTTCCGTCGATGAAAGGCGCTGAGTGACAGGGAAAGTCATCCTGCCCAGCCAATCAGCACCTTTCATAGATGCTGCGTTCAACCCCCAGGAGACCTGCGCAGAACAGAGCAGGTCTCCATGGCTGCCGGACGGCGTGGGATCGGGATTAAGGTGAGTTTAAAGAGGCTCTGTCACGAGATTATCAAATCCCTATCTCCTATTTGCATATATATATAAAATTGCTCATAACTTGGCCAAAATTGATCGTTTAAAAAAAAAACAAAACACGTTACTGTTATCTACATTGCAGCGACAATCACATGCAATAGGAGATAGGGATTTGATAATCTGGTGACAGAGCCTCTTTAAATATATATATATATATTTTAATTGTAATAAAAGTGTGTGGCATTATCTACAAGGGGGACTTTATCTATGGGGGGGACTTTGTCTACACGGGGGGGGGGGGGGGTGGCTTTATCTACGGAAGGGGGGGATTTATCTACGGGGGAGACTCTATCTACGGGGGGGGGGCTTTATCTACACGCGGGGGGCTTTATCTATGGGGGTGTGTCTATCTACAGGGGGGCTATATACTGGGGTGGGCTATCTATGGAGCACCATATACAGGGGTGGGCTATAGCTACAGGGGGGCTATATAGTATATAGCCCCCTGTAGATATAGCCCACCCCTGTATATAGCCCCCCTGTAGTTATAGCCCACCCCTGTATATAGCCCACCCCTGTATATAGCCCACCCCTGTAGATATATCCCACCCCTGTAGATATAGCCCACCCCTGTAGATATAGCCCACCCCTGTAGATATAGCCCACCCCTATAGATATAGCCCACCCCTGTAGATATAGTCCCCCTGTAGATATAGTCCCCCTGTATATAGCCCACGCCTGTATATAGCCCACCCCTGTATATAGCCCACCCCTGTAAATAGCCCACCCCTGTCGATATAGCCCCCCTGTAGAAATAGCCCCCCCTGTAGATATAGTCCCCCTGTAGATAACCCACCCCTGTAGATAGCCCACCCCTGTATATAGTCCCCCTTGTAGATATAGTCCCCCTGTAGATATAGTCCCCCCTGTAGATATAGCCCACCCCTGTATATATTCCCCTTGTAGATATAGCCCACCCCTGTATATAGTATCCCACAAATAGTCCCCCTATAGTGCTCCACAGAAAGTCCACCCCTGTATATAGCCCCCCTGTACATATAGTCCACCCCTGTATATAGTGCTCCACAGATAGCCCAACCCCTGTATATAGTATATACAGGGGTGGGCTATCTGTGGAGCACTATATACAGGTGTGGACTATCTAGTGGAGCACTATATACATGGGTGGACTATATGTACAGGGGGGCTATATACAGGGGTGGGCTATCTGTGGAGCACTATATACAGGGGTGCGCTATCTGTGAAACACTATATACAGGGGTGGACTATATGTGGAGCACTATATACAGGGGTGGACTATATGTGGAGCACTATATAAAGGGGTGGGCTATATCTACAGGGGGGCTATATACAGGGGTGGGCTATATCTACAGGGGGCTATATACAGGGGTGGGCTATCTGTAGAGCACTATATACAGGGGTGGGCTATATATACAGGGGGCTATATACAGGGTTGGGCTATGCGTGGAGCACTATATACAGGGCTGGGCTTTATCTACAGGGGGCTATATGCAGGGGTGGGCTATCTGTAGAGCACTTTAGGGGGAGTTATTTGTGGGACACTATATACAGGGGTGGGCTATATGGGGGCACTATCTACAGGGGGCTCTATGGCAGGCACTATCTACAGGGGGCTCTATGGCAGGCACTATCTATAGGGGGCACGGTGTGTGTGAGACACAGTGTATGGTGCTATTATAATTAGAGGTGCAGTGTATGGCGCTATTATATTTAGGGGCATAGTGTGTGGTATAATGATAACTTTATATTTATTTATAGGTGCAGAAATGTTGGAAAAGTGAGAAGCTGAAGACATGTGAGCGGCGAACTGCAGAAATGGGCTGTACCCGGGAGAATTCATCATAGAGGTCTGGATCGGATGGAGAAAAATAACTAGAATCTGAGACGTCACCGGTGAGTCACTTAATGTAAATGTTTATTCTGCCTCTAATCAGTAATGTAGTCACTGTGTGATCTGCACTGAGATGATGGGTGGTATGATTATGATATGATTTATTTTTTGTGAAACAGCATCTCCCAGCATATCCTTACCATTGTTCGGGCCATGCTGGGAGCTGTAGTTTTACGCCGTACATACCTATACGGCAGGGGTTGCACTAAATTTAGCTGTATTTGTGCTGGTGTATTTATGTACTGAGCTTGGTCCTGGGGCTGTATATATGTACTGAGCTTGGTTCTGGTGTTGTTTATAGAACCATGTTGCTTGTAAAATGTACAAATGTTTTTATGCTCGCCTTACATAAAAAGAAATGTGGAAAAGAAATGACACGTCGATTGGTAGAGAAAAAAAACACGGCGAGGGGGAAGGAGATGTCGGGAAAGAGGTTGGGGGGGGGGCACCAAACTGAATCTTTGCCCCGGGTACTGGAGAACCTAGCTACACCTTTACGTTATGCCGTTTTAGTGTAATAAAATATTTCTGTTTTCTTTTATTTTTTAGGTCAAGATTAATTCTCACCAATTTTCTTTTTTGTTTAGTCTGAGGAAAAAGTCTTGCACATTTAACATGAAGAAAAACTATAATAAACTATAATATGACTTAGTCTGCTAGTAATTTATCCGTTATTTAGAACATCCAGAAACAGCTCCACTCTTATTCATGGGACCAAAGAAAATGTGAAATAATGTTGAATAAAGTTAATGTTAAAAAACGGACAGAAGTTAAAACAAAAAAAAGTTGTTGTTAACCCCTTGTCAACATTTGACGTAGCGTTGCGTCATAGCTGGCAAGCGGAAGCATGGAGCGGGCTCAGTCCACTTCATACTCAGCTGGTGTCAGCTACATGTAACAGCAGACACTTCCTTGCAACTGTGGTATCGGAGATAACTCCGTTCCCAGCCGTTTAACCACTTAGATGCTGCAGTCATTAGTGACCGCGACATCTAATCCATTAAAAAGAGGGTATTGGCCCCCTCCGACATCCCATCCCCCCTCAAGACACGATTGCTGGGTGCCTGAGGTTGTCATGGCAGCCTGGGGGGCCCCCAGGTTTGCCATCCTTCTGCACCTATTAAGCCATGCCAAATGCAATACATAAGCATTGCAGTATTGATCGCTTGTTCAAGTCCTCTAGACAGGCTAATAAAAAAAACTATAAGGCTATATTCACACGACAGTGAAAAAAAAAGTCCATTAAGAACTGATCAACTGTCAGTTTTTCATGGCCATTTTGCATTAGTGTGTCTCTAAATTTTCACCCATTTCCAGTCCGTCTGTCCATTTTTAATGGCCGCTTGGCGTCTGTTTTGCATCAGTTTTTCATGGCCGTTAAAAAAACTGATTTCATTTGTCAGGCTTTTTTTGTCCCAGCCCCCTGAAAACACCCAAAGGAAGGTCACATGTTTACCTAGACACTATTTACAGTTCCCTGTATATGATGCCAGACACCTCCTGTATATGATGCCACACACCTCCCTGTATATGATGCCAAGCACCTCCCTGTATATGATGCCAAGCACCTCCCTGTATATGATGCCACACACCTCCTTGTATATGATGCCACACACCTCCCTGTATATGATGCCACACACCTCCCTGTATATGATGCCACACACCTCCCTGTATATGATGCCACACACCTCCTGTATACAGGGGCGTAGCTAGAGGCTCATGGGCCCCGATGCAAAAATTCTTACTGGGCCCCCCCCCCCCCCCCCGCAAACTTCTCATGGCCGACGGTCCGCTTTCAGCTGCATCGCTGGGTCTCCTAAATGACCCAACAATGCAGCACTAGCAGCCGGGGGCGTCACTAAGGCTGGGTTCACACACACTATTTACGGATGTAATTAGGGCGTTTTAGCATTGAATTACGTCCGAAAATGCGGCTCAAAAGCGTCGGCAAACATCTGCCCATTCATTTGAATGGGTCTTACGATGTTCTGTGCCGACGGTCATTTTTTTTTACGCGTCGCTGTCAAAAGGCGGCGCGTAAAAAAGTGCCTGTCACTTCTTCAGACGTAAATGGAGCCGTTTTCCATGGACTCCATGGAAAACCAGCTTCAGTTACTTCCGTAATGGACGCAGCAAAAGACGCCTGCACATGCCATTACGGCTGAAATTACGGTGCTGTTTTCTCCTGAAAACAGCACAGTAATTTCAGCCGTAACGGACGCTGCCGTGTGAACATACCCTCAGGGCTTAAAATGTCCGGGAAATAGCCCCAATACATATGTGTCCGCCCCCAAAAAAAGTGTGTATATGAGACAGCATAGAATATCTATAGCACTACGACCCTATAAACTATGGATAGGATTAGATACAGTGGCTGAGCAGACAGTATCACACATGATAGCATTAGATACAGTGGCTCAGAAGGCAGTATCACACATGATAGGATTAGATACACAGCTCAGCAGACAGTATCAAACATGATAGGATTAGATACAGTGGCCCAGCAGACAGTATCACACATGATAGGATTAGATACAGTGGTTCAGCAGACAGTACCACACGATAGGATTAGATACAGTGGCTCAGCAGACAGTACCACACATGATAGGATTAGATACAGTGGCTCAGCAGACAGTATCACACATGATAGGATTAGATACAGTGGCTCAGCAGACAGTACCACACATGATAGGATTAGATACAGTGGCTCAGCAGACAGTATCACACATGATAGGATTAGATACAGTGGCTCAGCAGACAGTATCACACATGATCGGATTAGATATAGGGCCCAGCAGACAGTATCATACATGATTGGATTAGATACACAGCTCAGCAGACTGTATCACACATGATAGGATTAGATACAGGGCCCAGCTCGCTGACATTGCGGCTCCAGCGCTGGACCCAGGATAGGTAAGAATAATAATTTTGCTTCTTTATGTGTTACTGATTATTTTTGTGTTTGTGTTTTTTTTACAGGTTCGGTTGTTGGACTTCGGATTTGAGGACTTCAATGACGGCGTTTTTTTTATTCTCAATAAAATGGTTAATGAGGGTTGTGTTTTTTTATTTCAATAAAATATTTTTTCTATGTGCTTGTATCTTTTTAAACTTTATTACTACCGCCTTAGTAATGGCCGCTGGCTGATTGACAACCTCCATTACTAAGGCGAGGCTTAATGTCAGCCGGTGCAGAGGCTACACTAACCCCCATTATTACCCCGGTACCCACCGCCACCAGGGGTACTGGGAAGAGCCGGGTACAAACCAGTACCCGACCATCTGTAGTGACGGGCAGGCACCGGGGTGGCCGCAGGCTGGTAGTATTAGGCTGGGGAAGGCCAAAAACAGTGGCCCTCCCACCCTTGTAATGCTGCCTGCTGCTGCTGTGTTGTATCTGGCTGGTTATGAAAATTGGGGGGGACCCGACATCATTCTTTCCAATTATTTTTTTTTAAATGACGTGGGGTCCCCCCCATTTTCATAACCAGCCAGATACAATAAAGCAGCAACAGCCTAGCATTACCAGGATGGGAAGGGCCACTGTTTTCGACCTTTCCCCTCCTGATAATACCAGCCTGCGGCCACCCCAGTGGCCAACCATCACTACAGATGGTCAAGTACTGGATGGTACCCGGCTCTTCCCAGCACCCCTGGTGGTGGTGGGTAACGGGGTAATAATGGGGGTTAGTGTTAGCCTCTGTACCTGCTAACACTAAGCCCCGCCTTAGCAATGGATGCTGTCAATCAGCCGGCGGCCATTACTAAGGCGGTAGTAATATAGTTTAAAAAAAAACCACAAAGACATAGAAAAAATATTTTATTGAAATAAAAAAAAAACCCACACAGTCCTCATTAACCATTTTATTAATAAAAAAAAAAGCTGTCATCGAAGTAGTCCTGGAATCCGCCGTAGTCCAACGACCGAACCTGTAAGAAAACACACAAAAAATGATTAGTAACACATGTGTTAGGGTATGTGCACACACACTAATTACGTCCGTAATTGACGGACGTATTTCGGCCGCAAGTCCCGGACCGAACACAGTGCAGGGAGCCGGGCTCCTAGCATCATACTTCTGTACGATGCTAGGAGTCCCTGCCTCGCTGCAAGACAACTGTCTCGTACTGAAAACATGATTACAGTACGGGACAGTTGTCCTGCAGCGAGGCAGGGACTCCTAGCATCGTACATAAGTATGATGCTAGGAGCCCGGCTCCCTGCACTGTGTTCGGTCCGGGACTTGCGGCCGAAATACGTCCGTCAATTACGGACGTAATTTGTGTGTGTGCACATACCCTAAGGCTTAGATACAGGGCCCATGTGTGATACTGTCTGTGGGACCCTGTAACTAAGCCTACCACAAGGTAGGCTTAGATACAGGGTCCAGCAGACAGTAATCTTATACAGTATAAGATTAGTGTGTGCTGGGGCCCTGTATCTAAACCTACAGTGTGGTAGGCTTAGATACAGGGCCCAGCAGACAGGATCACGCATGGGCCATGTATCTAAGCCTACCATGTGATTGGCTTAGATACAGGGCCCAGGAGACAGGATCACACAATCTGTGATCCTGTCTCATGGGCCCCCTAAGCCTGATACATCGTAGGCTTAGGGGTTGTGCAGTCCCTAACCATTGATGGCCTATCCACAGGATAGGCCATCAATAGCTGATGTGTCGCCCGGGACCCGCAAATCAGCTGTTTTGAAGGGGCCGCAGCACTCGTACGAGAGCTGCTTCCCCTTCATTTCACTACTCGCTCACACTGTGAATCGCCGACACCGATTCACAGTGTGACCGAAATGAAGTGACAGGAATGAAGGGGAGCAGCTCTCGTACGAGTGCTGCGGCCCCTTCAAAACAGCTGATTGGCGGGTCCCGGGAGTCAGACCCCGCCAGTCAGGGCTAAGCTTACCTTCCTCTTCGGCCGCGGCGGGAGTTCTGTAGTCTCGATGCTGTGCGCGGCGGCATAGCGCTGTGACGTCATGCGCTGCGCACAGCGCTTGACGTCAGGACCTCCGCTGCGATCCGGAACCAGGAAGGTAAGTAAAGTATGTTACTATAGTAACAGGAGCCCGCGGCCCGAGTTACTATAGTAACTTTTTATTGATGTGGTGCGGGGGGCCGTGGGCCCCCCTGGCTTCGGGGCCCGGTCGCAATTGCGACCGCTGCGACCCCTATAGCTACGCCAGTGCCTGTATATGATGCCACACACCTCCCTGCATATGATGCCACACACCTCCTGTATATGATGCCACATACATCTCTTTATATGATGCCACACACCTCCTGTATATGCCACACAGCCCCCTGTATATGATGCCACACACCTCCCTGTATATGCCACACAGCCCTGATGTATATGATGCCATACAGCACGACATGAATGCCTTACATACTCACCGATGCAGCGCTGTCTTCTTCAGGTTAGGTCTCTCGTCTTCACGGGATCTGCGGCGCCGCGATGACACTCACCACTGCAGCTCATCTTCACACATGGGCTCTCGACTTCACGGTATCTGCGAAGGCGGCGCGATGACGTCATCTCGTCGCCTTCGCAGAACTCGTGAAGATGGGAGACCACACCTGAAGAGGTTGGCGCTGCATCGGTAAGTGTCATTGAGCTGCCAATAGCCAGCAAGGGAACTAGTGGTTCCCTTGCCAATCTCCATGTCACAGATCCATTTTTAATGGTTGTTACATGTATTGACAGCCGTTAAAAATTAATCCATTGACTTCTATGGGGGCCGTCAGGCCGTGAAAACGACCAAAAATAGGACGTCCTATTTTTTGACGGCCATTATTCACGGGCCTTTAAGAAAAAACGTTCCAGATTAAAACTTAAAAAGTTTCAGTTTTTTTTGCGGAAACAATAGTGTAGTCGACTACACTATTATTTCCACTAAAACTGAAACTTTATGGAATGGAAAGAAACGGAAGCCTTTGAAATCAATAGTAATTCAAACTGAAGCTTTGGTTTTTGTTCGGCTTTCCATTCATCGGTTCCTCTGATGGAAAGTTTGAACGGAACTGATAAATGGAAGCTCGACGTTGTTGTGAACAGGCCCTTATCAAATTAAGGTTTGGGAACTTTTTTTTGTACATTGTTGTATTCTGTACTTAAAATGTTTACAACTTTAAAAGGGGGAAAAGTATTTAGTTATATACTATATTTATTTGTTTCTTATTTTACTGTTTATCCCCATTTAAACATGTGCTCCATGGACAATGCTTCCAGGTGTATCTTGTGCAATGAATGTATGCCTTGAACAGCCATTTGACGGTGACTATCTTTGCACTACCGTGTTTCCCCGAAAGTAAGACAGTGTCTTACTTTCTTTTTATCCCCAAAAGCCCCACTATGTCTTACTTTCGGGGTATGTCTTATATTGGAAAAAAATTGTCAAATTATTTTTTATTTTTTTTTCACAAACTTTATTTAACAGTTTTACATTTTTTTTTTTAGTCCCACCAGGGGATTTCACTATGCGATGTGCCGATCGCATATATAATGCTTTGGTATACTTAGTATACCGAAGCATTATTGCCTGTCAGTGTAAAACTGACAGGCAACCTATTAGGTCATGCCTCCGGCATCGCCTAACAGGCAGATGCTGAAGGCAGACCTGGGGGTCTTTGTTAGACCCCCGGCTGTCATGGAAACCCGACGGCGACCCGCGATTTGTTTGCGGGGGCGCCGATCGGGTGACAGAGGGAGCTCCCCCCTCTGTCAAACACATTAAATGCCGCTGTCACTATTGACAGCGGCATTTAATGGGTTAAACTGCCGGAATCGGCGCGCGCTTCGATTCCGGCAGTTGCAGCAGGAGCCAGGCTGTGTATAACAGCCGTGCTCCTGCCGCTGATCGCGTGGGTACAGTCTCAGTACCCGCGCCATCACAGGACGGCGCGGTGACGTATGGAGAGGGGGGCGGCGCGGAAGTGGGCAGGAGGCGGCAATACCCCCGTGTTTCCCCGAAAGTAAGACATATGTCTTACTTTCGGGGTACGGCTTATATTAGCCGACCCCCCTGAAACCCCCGATACGTCTTACAATCGGGGGTGTCTTACTATCGGGGAAACACGGTAGATGCACGCATGTTGTGTATTTGGAAGCCCAGATGATAGGTCTAAATATGCAGCTTGCAACACTCCGGAGTATTGCAAACCTGGAGAGTAGGGATGCATGATGCATCGAAATTTCGATACCATTTCAATGTTGTGCGGGGGCAAACGGTTCAATACCACAATTTATGTATTTCGATACAAAGCTGTGTGGCCGTATAAAGCGCCCGCAATGTTCTCTTCTTACAGTGACCCTTTCCGTGCCTCTTCTTCACATTCTCAGTTTATCATTGGTGGCAGTAGAGAAAGGAAGGAGGAGCGTTCCTCCCTCCTACTGTGACGCCCCGCTCGTCATTAGTGCCGGCCGTGTAACAGTAGGAGGGAGGAACGCAATAGGATGAAGTCACTTATTATTAATATGAGGCACATGGTGTTATTAATTTAGTACCTCCATGTGCCTCACATTAATAGTAATTAACTCCATCATGTACCTCACAAACTAACTCAATGTTGCCCATTACAACTGTGAGCAAGGTACTTGATGGGATCACTTACTATAATGATTATAATGGGCACAATTGGGTTAATGTGTGAGGGAAATTATGTGGTTAATTCACATGGCTGTGTTCAGTGCTTGAGATACAGACCGTATGTCGCCTGCTTTTCCTGGATCCAACATAGTTCAGAAAGCCAGTCTCCTAGCATCATAGTCATCCATGATGCTGTGAGTCACTGCCTCCCCGCGGGAATAGTGTCCTGTAGTGTAATCATGTTTTCAGTACGGGTGCATGGCTTTCTGAACTATGTTGGATCCAGGAAAAGTGGGTGACATACAGTCGGTATCTCATTCACCGAACACAGCAATGTGAATTTTTCCCACACATTAACCCAATTAGGCCCACTATAATCATTATAGTAAGTGATCCTATCAAGTACGTCGCTCGCAGTTGTAATGGGCAACATTGGGTTAATGTGAGGCACATGATGCGGTTAATTACTATTAATGTGAGGCTCATGGAGGTTCAAAATTGATAACACCCTGTGCCTCACATCAGAAAATGGAAGGACTTTATATTTTTTAGTTTTTTTTTATAGTTGGCAAAGTATCACAATACTACTCTAAGTATCGGTATCAAAATCCAAATTCTGGTATCGTGACAACCCTACTGGAGAGTTTAAAGCTCATAGAGCAAACACTGGCTGGGGCCATTAAGATGGACGTTGGTGGAAAGGAGGGGGGAGCTCAGGACCCAGAGATCAGTAGCTGGGTAACAGTTAAAAGAAGAGGTATGGGGGAAAATGCCAGGGAGGCTAGTCCTGAGCTGGTACAACCTAGTAAATATGCCTGTTTGGCTGCTATTAGGCAAGTCCAGGGTTAGCATCACTACAGCAGGGCGTTGCTCCTAGCAACCAGGACAAGGACTGCTATAGGAAGGATGAGGATAGGAGTGCAGCAAATGTCAGACAGATGCTGGGGGTAGGGGATTCTATTATTAGGCGGACAAATAAGGTCATCTGATGTCGAGACTGTGAATGCCAAACAGTGTGATGTCTGCCAGGTGCTTTGTTTCGACATATTGTGGATCAGATAGACATATTTCTGGGTGGAGCTGGGGATCACCCGATGGTCATGGTACACAGTACCAATGACAAAATCAGCAGTAGATGGAAAGTCCTTAAAAATAATTTTAGGGAACTAGTAGAGAAGCTTAAGTCCAAGACCTCCAAGGTAGTGTTTTTAAAAATAAAATTTAAATTATGAACTGTAGGTAGGGAAGGTGGGGATAAAAAAAAGTGGGGTTTAAAATGGAATGGGGTATCATGTATAACGTAGGTAAGAATTGGTTAAGGGACAGAAAACAGGGTCATTATACACTCCTCAACAATGAAAATTGCAACACCAAGAAGGAATGTTTTGGAATTGTGGAAATCACAGGATCAATAGACATGTTAATGATATGAAAATAAAAATTTGGTAACAAAATATTCCAAACATATTGATTTATTCAGTATCGAGTATGAGCACCACATGCAGAAATACACCCACCAACACTCCTTGGTATGCTAGCAATGTAATGCCACACTAAATGTACTTGAGGCATGCACAGTGCGGATAAAGAGAAAACATATATGTACATATACTGTAGATAAAAGGCACAAAATTGCAGAGATATGATAATACACAATATATAATAATACCTGAGCAAAAGAGGTGCAGTGCAAAAAATAAAATAAAAAGTGCAGAGTGTGCAAAAACGTGAAAAAACATACAGGTGTTAAAATACCAAAAGCAGTGATGACAAATAATACAAAGATATGAATATATATGTATAAACATATATGCCTTCAAATACGAAATCAATTAAAATCAGGTATTCTGAAAGAATAATAAATATATGGGATACATAATAGAAATGTATAATATATTGAAAACATTGAGGAAAAATCCAAATTCTTCCAGAATATATGGCACAAGCTATCTGTCTCCTTCATTGCTCATACGGGTGATTACAGATGGTAAAAATTTCACTGATGAAGACCTATGAATAAACAAAAAATATATATACACCGCGTTCCAAATTATTATGCAAATGTTATTTTTCGCTGATTTTCCTAAATAGTCGATGCAAATGACAGTCAGTATAATCTTCAAGCCATCAACCTTTGGAGTATAATGCAAATTTCATTGAACAAATTTTTTTTTAGAAGTAAAAAACTCTAAATGCACTGTTTCAAATTATTATGCACAACAGAGATCAAAACATTTTAACCCCTTCAGGACTGAGCCTGTTTTGTCCTTCAGGACGAAGCCGATTTTTCAAATCTGACGTGTCACTTTATGTGGTAATAACTCCGGAATACTTTTGCCTATCCAAGTCATTCTGAGATTGTTTTCTCGTGACATATTGTACTTTATGTTAGGGGAAAAATTTGGTCGATAAATTCAATATTTATTTGTAAAAAAACACCAAGATTTAGAAAAAATTAGCAAAAATTAGCATTTTTCTAAATTTAAATGTATCTACTTGTAAAACAGATAGTAATACCACACAAAATACTTACTAGTTTATATTTCCCATAGGTCTACTTTATGTTTGCATTGTTTTTTGAACATTCTTTTATTTTTCTAGGACGTTACAAGGCTTAGAACTTTAGGAGCAATTTCTCATATTTTCAAGAAAATTTCAAAAGCCTATTTTTTCAGGGACCAGTTCAGTTCTGAAGTGGCTTTGAGGACCCTATATATTAGAAAGTCCCCATAAATCACCCCATTTTGAAAACTGCACCCCTCAAAGTATTCAAAACAGCATTCAGAAAGTGTTTTAACCCTTTAGGCGTTTCACAGGAATTAAAGCCAAGTAGAGGTGAAATTTACAAATTTATTTATTTATTTTTTCGAAAATTCATTTGTAATACATTTTTTTTCTGTACCACAGAAGGGTTTACCCAAGAAATGCAACTCAATATTTATTGCCCAGATTCTGCAGTTTTTAGAAATATCCCACATGTGGTCCTAGTGCGGTAATGGACTGAAACACAGGCCTCAGGAGCAAAAGAGCACCTAGTGGATTTTGGGGCCGCCTTTTTTTAGAATATATTTTAGGCACCATGTCAGGTTTGAATAGGTCTTGTGGTACCAAAACAGTAAAGACCCCCAAAAGTGACCCCATTTTGGAAACTATACCCTTCAAGGAATTTATCTATGGGTATAGTTAGCATTTTTGAACCCACAGGTTTTTTTTTGCTAAATTTATTTGAATTAGTATGTGAAGATGAAAATCTATTTTTTTTGTGAAAAAAGGTCGAAATTTTTAATTTTTACAAGGAATAAAGTGGAAAAAACACCCCAACATATGTAAAGCAATTTCTTCCGATTATAGCAATACCCCATATGTGGTAATAAACTGCTGTTTGGACCCACAGCAGGCCTCAGAAGTGAAGGAGCAACATTTGGATTTTGGATTTCTAATTTTGCTGGAATAGTTTTTAGTGCCGTGTCGCGTTTGCAATGCACTGGAGGGATGAAAACCGTGGAAACCCCCCAATAGTGACCCGATTTTGGAAATTACCCCTCAAGGAATTTTTCCAGGGGTAAAGTTAGCATTTTCACCCCACAGTTGTTTTGCTGAATTCATTGGAATTAGTCTGTAAAGGTAAAAATCTACTTTTTTTCTGTAAGAACTTAGACCTTTTTAATTTTTACAAGGAATAAAGGAGAAAAAGCACCCCAACATTTGTAAAACAATTTCTCCTGATTACGTAAATACCCCATATGTGGTAATAAACCGCTGTTTGGACCCACACCGGGGCTTAGAAGGGAAGGAGCACTATTTGGCTTTTGGAGCTCAAATTTAGCTGGAATAGTTTTTGGGTGTCATGCCGAATTTGCAAAGCCCCTCGAGAGACCGAAACAGTGGAAGCCCCCCAAAAGTAACCCCATTTGGGAGACTACACCATTTAAGGAATCTATCTAGGGGTATAGTGAGCATTTAGGCCCCACACGTCTTTTGCAGAATTTATTAGAATTAGGCCGTGAAAATTAATATCAACATTATTTCTACTAAAATGTTGAATTTTTTCAATTTCACAAAGGATAAAGAAGAAAATGTACCGCAACATTTGTAAAGCAATTTCTCCCGAGTACGGCTATACCCCACATGTGGTCATAAATGTTTTTTTCATTATAAAGTAATTAACCCTTTTCTAACTGATCCATATTTTTATTTTTATTTTTCGTTTTTCCTCCCTGCTTTCCGAGAGCCACAACTCTTTTATTTTTCCGTCAATAGAGTGGTGTGAGGGCTTATTTTTTGCAGGACGAGCTGTAGTTTTTATTGGTACCAATTTTTGGTACATAAGACTTTTTGAGCACTTTTTATTACATTTTTTGGTAGAGCGAAGGTGACCAAAAAACTGTGATTTTGCCCTTTAAAATTCTTTATTTTTCACGGCGTTCACCGTGCAAGTTCAATAATGGTATATTGTAATAGCTTGGACGCAGCAATACCAATTTTGTGTATTTTTTTTCTTTTTTTACATTACTTTAGGGAAAAAATGTGAAAAGGGTTTCTTTTTGGACTTTAAATATTTATTTCATTTTTTCCACTAATAATAACTATTTACTTTTGTCTTTACATATTTTATTAGTCCCCCTGGGAGACTTGAACCAGCGATCGTTAGATCATTGGTAGAATACACTGCAATACTAATGTATTGCAGTATATTGTCATTTTTACAGGCTCCTGTAACAGCGTGATTGCTGTTTCTGTCCGTTAGTCCCGGGTGTCAGCTGTAATACACGGCTGACACCCGCAGCGTATGGCGCGGGCTCAGAGCGTGAGACGCTCCATATATCACCCCCCCACACCACGACATGCTATTAAGTCATGGTGCGCGAAGGGTTTAATTTCGCAGCGGATGGTGCAGAGTGAAAATTACAATTTTCCACTGATGTGCCATTTTAGTGCACTATATGTTGTGCCCAGTTTGTGCCACAAATACCTCATAAAATATTAACCGGGTTCTCCCGGGTATGGCGATGCCATATCGGTGGACGTAAACGGCTGTTTGGGCACGCTGTAAGGATCAAAAGGGGGGAGCGGCATTTGGCTTTTGGAGCGCAGATTTTGCTTGGTAGTAGCTCCGGCGTTTTGCTGGTATTTCAGTTTATAATGTGGGGGCATATGTAGGCTGGGCAGAGTACATCAGGGCATAATAAGAGGGTATAATAATGGGGTAAATAAATAATAATCCGCAGATATGTGGCCGGTGTCACACTTATAAATGGCGCCCGATCTTATCTGCTTTTGGAACGCTCTGCACATTTTGCATCGCCATACTCTGGGAGCCGGAACTTTTTTTATTTTTTCACCACCGGAGCTGCGTGAGGGCTTATTTGTTGCGGGACAATCTGTAATTTTCATTGGTACCATTTTGGGGTACATGCGATTTTGTTGATAACTTTCTATTCCATTTTTCGGCAAGCCAGGTGACCAAAAACCATCAATTCTGACAATGATTTTTATTTATTTTTTACGGCGTTTACCCTGGCCTATAAATTACCATTATATTTTATTCTGCGGATTGGTACAATTACGGCGATACCATATGTACACTACCGTTCAAAAGTTTGGGGTCACCCAGACAATTTTGTGTTTTCCATGAAAACTCACACTTATATTTATCAAATGAGTTGCAAAATGACTAGAAAATATAGTCAAGACATTGACAAGGTTAGAAATAATGATTTTTATTTCAAATAATAATTTTCCCCTTCAAACTTTGCTTTCGTCAAATAATGCTCCATTTGCAGCAATTACATCATTGCAGACCTTTGGCATTCTAGCTGTTAATTTGCTTAGGTAATCGGGAGAAATTTCACCCCATGCTTCCAGAAGCCCCTCCCACAAGTTGGATTGGCTTGATGGGCACTTCTTGCGTACCATATGGTCAAGCTGCTCCCACAACAGCTCTATGGGGTTGAGATCTGGTGACTGCGCTGGCCACTCCATTACAGATAGAATACCAGCTGCCTGCTTCTTCCCTAAATAGTTCTTGCATAATTTGGAGGTGTGCTTTGGGTCATTGTCCTGTTGTAGGATGAAATTGGCTCCAATCAAGCGCTGTGCACAGGGTAAGGCATGGCGTTGCAAAATGGAGTGATAGCCTTCCTTATTCAAAATCCCTTTTACCTTATACAAATCTCCCACTTTACCAGCACCAAAGCAACCCCAGACCATCACATTACCTCCACCATGCTTGACAGATGGCGTCAGGCACTCTTCCAGCATCTTTTCAGTTGTTCTGCGTCTCACAAATGTTCTTCTGTGTGATCCAAACACCTCAAACTTCGATTCGTCTGTCCATAACACTTTTTTCCAATCTTCCTCTGTCCAATGTCTGTGTGCTTTTGCCCATATTAATCTTTTCCTTTTATTAGCCAGTCTCAGATATGGCTTTTTCTTTGCCACTCTGCCCTGAAGGCCAGCATCCTGGAGTCGCCTCTTCACTGTAGACGTTGACACTGGCGTTTTGCGGGTACTTTTTAATGAAGCTGCCAGTTGAGGACCTGTGAGGTGTCTATTTCTCAAACTAGAGACTCTAATGTACTTGTATTATTGCTCAGTTGTGCAGCGGGGCCTCCCACTTATATTTCTACTCTGGTTAGAGCCTGTTTGTGCTATCCTCTGAAGGGAGTAGTACACACCGTTGTTGGAAATCTTCAGTTTCTCTGCAATTTCTCGCATGGAATAGCCTTCATTTCTAAGAACAAGAATAGACTGTCGAGTTTCACATGAAAGCTCTCTTTTTCTAGCCATTTTGAGAGTTTAATCGAACCCACAAATGTAATGCTCCAGATTCTCAACTAGCTCAAAGGAAGATCAGTTTTATAGCTCCTCTAAACAGCAAAACTGTTTACAGCGGTGCTAACATAATATCACAAGGGTTTTCAAGTGTTTTCTAATCATCCATTAGCCTTCTAACACAGTTAGCAATGTCCATTAGAACACTGGAGTGATGGTTGCTGTAAATGGGCCTCTATACACCTATGTAGATATTGCATTAAAAACCAGACGTTTGCAGCTAGAATAGTCATTGAGCACATTAACAATGTACAGAGTGTATTTCTGATTAATTTAATGTTATCTTCATTGAAAAAAACTGTGCTATTCTTGCAAAAATAAGGACATTTCTAAGTGACCCTAAACTTTTGAACGGTAGTGTATGTAGGTTTTTTTATGTTTTGCAGCGTTTGCGCAATAAAATCAATTATTTAGAAAATAAATTATTTTTTGTGTCACCATATCCTGAGAGCCGTAACTTTTTTATTTTTCAGTCAAAAAAGCTGTATAAGGGCTTTTTTTTTGCGGGACGGGTTGTAGTTTGTATCGGTACCATTTTGGCGTACATGCGACTTTTTGATCACTTTTTATTGTATATTTTGGGAGGGGTGGTGACCAAAAAAATAGTGATTCTGGCATTGTTTTTCATTTATTTTTTTTGCGGTGTTCACCGTGCAGGAAAAATAATTTTATAGTTTTATAGTTGGGTTCGTTACGAACGCGGTGATATCAAATATGTGTACTTTTTTTGTTTTTTACGTGTTCATTTTTTTCCTATAATAAAATACTTATTATAGGAAAAAAAAGCAGTTCTTGTTTATGTCACTTATAACTTTTATTTTTACACTTTTTTTAAAACATTTTTATTCTTTTTTTTACTTTTTTCACTTGTCCCACTAGGGTACACTTAGACTTGCAGCTTTGATCGCTGCTAGAGTACATTACACTACCTACGTAGTGTAATGTATTCAGACTGTCATTGTGACGTGACAGTCACACTGAAAGGAAGCCTACGACGACCACCCTCCGGCTGGTCGGTCCTCATAGGCTTCTGTACATGGCAGCCGGGAAGCCATTGTCTGGTGTCCGGTTGCCATGTGTACCATCGTCAGCCCCCATGATTTCACATGGGGGCTGCCGATCGGCGCTAAACACCTTAATTGTGGCATTCAAAATCGAACGCCGCAATTAAGGGGTTAACTGACGAAATTAGCGGCGATGGGCTGCTGATCGGCAACGGGGAATGCAGGGCAGACACCCTGCACAGCTAACCGCCGCTGCGGTGTGGAGCCGCGCGGTGGTTAACTGTCAAAGCACAGACGTAACTGCATGTCAAGGTGCGTGAACTTACTGCACACATTGACATGCAGTTACGTCAAGGTGCGGGATGGGGTTAAAGGTTGTAAAGAGAATTAAAATGGTAATTTGTTGAATTTGCAGCATCATGAGGTCATATTTACAGAAATCAAACGCTCTTTCAATCAAAAAAATCTTAGCAGGCCAAGTTACATGTTAACATAGGACCCCTTCTTTGATATCACATTCACAATTCTTTCATCCATTGAATTTGTGAGTATTTGGACAGTTTCTGCTTGAATATCTTTGCAGGATGTCAGAATAGCCGCCCAGAGCTTCTGTCTTGATGTGAACTGCCTCCCACCCTCATAGATATTTTGCTTGAGGATGCTCCAAAGGTTCTCAATAGGGTTGAGGTCAGGGGAACATGGGGGCCACACCATGAGTTTCTCTCCTTTTATGCCCGTAGAGGCAACTGACACAGAGGTATTCTTTGCAGCATGAGATGGTGCATTGTCATGCATGAAGATAATTTTGCTACGGAAGGCACGGTTCTTCTTTTTGTACCACGGAAGAAAGTGGTCAGTCATAAACTCTACGTACTTTGCAGAGGTAATTTTCACACCGTCAGGGACCCTAAAGGGGCCTGCCAGCTCTCTCCCCATGATTCCAGCCCAAA
Organism: Rhinoderma darwinii; assembly: GCF_050947455.1. Lineage (NCBI taxonomy): Eukaryota > Metazoa > Chordata > Amphibia > Anura > Rhinodermatidae > Rhinoderma > Rhinoderma darwinii. Next base: position 191,850,962 of record NC_134689.1, on the reverse strand, counting down.
ACATGAGTCCGCCACCTCCTTGCTGACGTCGCAGCCTTGTTGGGACATGGTGGCCATTCACCAACCAACCACTACTCCATCCATCTGGACCATCCAGGGTTGCACGGCACTCATCAGTAAACAACACGGTTTGAAAATTAGTCTTCATGTATTTCTGAGCCCACTGCAACCGTTTCTGCTTGTGAGCATTGTTTAGGGGTGGCCGAATAATAGCTTTATGCACACTTGCAAACCTCTGGAGGAGCCTACACCTTGAGGTTCGCGGGACTCCAGAGGCTTCAAATACCAGTTTGCTGCTTTACAATGGCATTTTAGCAGCTGCTCTCCTAATCCTATTAATTTGTCTGGCAGAAACCTTCCTCATTATGCCTTTATCTGAACGAACCCGTCTGTGCTCTGAATCAGCCACAAATCTTTTCACAGTACGATGATCACGTTTAAGTTTTCTTGAAATATCCAATGTTTTCATACCTTGTCCAAGGTATTGCACTATTTCATGCTTTTCGGCATGCAGAGAGATCTTTTTTCTTTCCCATATTGTTTGAAACCTGTGGCATGCTTAATAATGTGGAACGTCCTTCTTAAGTAGTTTTCCTTTGATTGGGCACACCTGGCAAACTAATTATCACAGGTGTCTGAGATTGATTACAATGACCCAAAGAGCCCTAAGACACAATACCATCCATGAGTTTAATTGAAAAACTAATAATTAAATGTTTATGACACTTAAATCCAATGTGCATAATAACTTGGAATACAGTGTCGTTATCAAAGACACAGAAAAGCTATAAAAATACATAATAAAAATGGAGATAAGACCAAGCATAGAGCCAATAAAGGGAATGGGAATAAGTGAAACATAATCGGAACAAAGCTTAAAGGCCCTTCTAGGGCATGTTCAGAAGGGACGGATTGCTGTGGAATTCCGCTGTGGACAGTGCGCAGTGCAAATCTGTTGCAGACTTTTTTTTCCATTACTTTCTTCGCCTTTTTAGGTAACTTAGTTCAGAAGTTGTGGAAAAAGTAGTTGTGGAAAGTAGGCTGCAGTGCAGAATTTTCATTCAGTGGCATGCATGGCCGCCAGCGGAGAAGCAGAGGATTTTCACTGCGGATTTCTGCCTTGGCAATGCAAAGTATGAAATATGCGGCAAGTCCACTGTGATATCCGCAATGTCTGAATTACCTATCAAATATGCACATTTTTTTGCAGATTCATTGCATTGTTGCCACAAATTTGCGGCAAAATCTGCAGTGGGAAAATCCTGCCATGTCTGAACATGCCCTTACACAGGTCAATTTTCGGGCAAACATCGTTCCCGATCATTGCTCTGTGTAAACAGGGCAACGATCAGCCGATGAACAAGAAAATGGTAATTTATCAGCTGATCATATAGATTATGTAGCAATAAATATTATCATTGTCAGCAGCATATCTACCTGTGTAAACAGGGAGATGTGCTGCCTGCATGATTGAAATACAAGGGGACGAGCGATCGTTGTAACCAGGGGTGCAACTAGGAAAGACTGGGCCCCATAGCAAACTTTTGACTGGGCCCCCCCTAGGTGCCACACACAGCCCCCTTATAGATAGTGCCCCCTATAGATACTGCCCCCTGTAGATTGTGCCATACAGCCCCCCTGTATATAGTGCCACACAGCCCCCTCCCTTGTATATAGTGCCACACAGCCCCACCTGTAGATTCTGCCACACACAGACCCCTGTAGATAGCGCCACACAGCCCTCCCCCTTAGTAGTGCCATACAGCCCCCTTTGTATATAGTGCCACACAGCCCCCCTTGTATATAATGTCACCCTGCTCCCCCCTGTATATAGTGCCACCCTGCTCCCCTTGTATATAGTGCCACCCTGCTCCCCCTTGTATATAATTGATATGCAACTGTGTATTTATTTTACACTGCATTAGAACTGTAGACATAATTGTTAAAGTCCCACAAGTCAACGTCTAATGGCACAAATGTTATTTTCTTGTAAGTACAATATAAACGCCATTAAACGCCCATCATAGTTACTAATAATATACATGCTCATTCAAATTTATTCACAAAATGATGAAAGAGTCTGTGAATAGGATGAGAACAGGGACAGGTCAAAGGACTTGTACAAAAATATTTAGTATAGTTTAGTAAATCTTCTCAGTGTATACCACTACCATAAGGATAGCTGGGAAACAAAAATGTTATAGCCTAAAGGCCCCTTAAATTTTTTTTTTTTTAAATGTGTATCTTTAAGAAGACACAAGCCCAGAACTTTTCAAGAGACTATAAGGCTGGGTTCACACGTGGCGGAATTTCACTTGAATTCCGCTGCGGACACTCCGCAGCGTTAATCCGCAGCGGAGCCGTTTCTCCATTGACTTCCAATTCTATTTAGAAGTGTTCGTTTAGACGATGCGTAAAATTCCGCTGCGGAGCATAGGCTGCGGAGCGGAATTTGGTGTCCGCAGCATGCTCTGTCTGTTGCGGACCAGTGGCGGACTGGTTGCGGACTCATGGCGGAATTTCTCCATTGACTTCAATGGAGATTCTAAATTCCGCAATGAAGTCCGCAGCTGACATGTTATGTGTGGTGCGGATGCGTCTTGCTTTTTTGACATGACATTTCTTCATTCTGGCTGGACCTATGTATTTCTAGGTCTACAGCCAGACTGAGGAAGTCAATGGGGCTTCCGTAATTACGGGAGCGTTGCTAGGAGACGTCAGTAAATAGTCACTGTCCAGGGTGCTGAAAGAGTTAAGCGATCGGCAGTAACTGTTTCTGCACCCTGGACAGTGACTACCGATACCAATATACAGCAACCTGTCAAAAAAATAGAAGTTCATACTTACCGAGAACTCCCTGCTTCTGTCTCCAGTCCGGCTTCCCAGGATGACGTTTCAGTGTAAGTGACGGCTGCAGCCAATCACAGGCTGCAGCAGTCACATGGACTGCCGCGTCATCCAGGGAGGTCGGGCTGGATGCCGAAAGAGGGACGCATCACCAAGACAACGGCCGGTAAGTATGAAATTAGTTTACTTTCACTAGGGAAAGTGCTGGCCCTTCTCTCTATCCTGCACTGATAGAGAGAAGGGAAGCACTTTTCCCGCAGTCCGCAGCAGCTAGTCCGCATCAATTTACTGCACATTTTGGGCAGATCCGCCGCAGAATCTGCAACGCAGATTCTGTGCGCCATTGATGCGGACAGTTGCGGAGGAAATCCGCCACGTGGGGGCATGCCCTTACACTGGTCTAGGTAAAGCGGATAGTTGGAGCGATTTGTACTAAATTTATTAAAATTCATACATCTCTTAATTAAGTTTAAACTGACAGTCAGAAAATTAAATTGTTCTTTTCCAGATTTGGCAAGCGATGACAAAAGTCGCAAATTTTAGTGCCAATTTGATGGACGTCATAATTTTAAAAAACGGGCATAAAGTGCTTTGCAAATGTGGGCCAATGTCTCTAAATGGGTTTTTATTATACCTCTGGAAATATATATATATATATATATATATATATATATATATATATATATAGCAGAAAAAGAATGGCGACAGCACACTGCGACACTAATGCCACCTAAACCACTAAATATAAATAAATATGCACTAAAGCTAAATCTACTTATAATAGGGAGGTTCTTAGTGCACATTTTGATCAAAAAGTGTTTGCCCACCTGCCACAACAAGGCGACCTCTGTAAGGTGGGAACCTACGCTGCACATATGTGATCCATATATGTGGGGTTAGTGACTGCCTCCATTTTTGTTCTTGCACTCCTCCCATTCTGCCCTGGGTGATTTTAATTAGTTCAATGCTGGATCCTACCATCCCCAGGTATATATGTATTCTTAGTCCCAGTTTTGGGTGTATGTGCAGTGTAGGTTCCCACCTTACAGAGGTCGCCTTGTCGTGGCAGGTGGGCAAACACTTTCTGATCAAAATGTGCACTAAGAACCTCCCTATTATAAGTAGATTTAGCTTTAGTGCATATTTATTTATATTTAGTGGTTTAGATGGCATTAGTGTCGCAGTGTGCTGTCGCCATTCTTTTTCTGCTGTATATTTGCAGTCACAGGTGTCCTGCACCTGCATAGACATTTTATATCATTTAGTTGGAATGTGCTGTTCACATTTTTGTTGTTTATGTGATCTATATATATATATATATATATATATATATGAAAGCCATTAAAAACATGTGGATTGGTAAAATGAAATTCATTGAGTACTTATGTTATTCCATTATTAAAAAGGAAGAAAAGAAATAGCCAGTTTAAAAAAAGTTTTTTTGCTTTCAGTAAGAGATACTATATAGCAGTCTTGCAGATATGATACCTTTTAATGGCTAACAACCCCTATGGTCTGCTGCCTGGAAATAGAAAGTCGTGCATAAAAATTTGAAGTATAACCTAATAAAATTCTGCCCGCCTGCAGCCTCTACTAGAAGATACAGATTCATACAGCTCCAATTAAACTCATTAATAAATTTATCTTCAGTTGGCTCCTAAGCTTACCGTGGTGATGGCTGCCGGCTTATAGAGCTTTTTAAATTGAATTATATGGCTGTGTGAAGGAAACCAGGGGATTTGGTTCTCCGACCCTCATAAAGATATATTATGAAAATAATTGGTACAGAACCGTAGACCTCAAAACTATATTATGCTCAAAGTTGGAGTTCCACTTTAAAGTGGATCTATCATTTCACATGAAACTTCAGAATAAGCCGTCATGTCTGTGTACATGAGGAAGAACACTATATCTGTCCATTATATGACTTATATCCTGCATTTATGATTAGTTTTCTCCTCTGTAGACTGTGTCTCAGTTTTCCCTAAGCTCGGCAACAGAGGGGCCGGAGACTATCTGCTATGATGTCCCCCATACATTGCACACAGAGAAAAGAGAACATTCTGCTACCCAATCTCTCTCTAGCACACCTTATAGAAGTAGCAGCATAATTGAGAACATTATATAGTAATAATAAGCAGTGTAGATGTAAATCCAGCACTGAGATGAGTTAGAACCCTTACTAGAAGCAGTAGCATCTGTGTGTTTGTGTCTCTGTCGCTACTCTCTCCTTTTCCCTTCTCCATAGATTTCTATGGGCAACAGTTGTAACCTGATCTCTCAATGAGTTTAAAATCTGTCTTCACCAGAAAATTGATTTTAGCAGTGAATTCAGATTGGGTGATCAGTGCAGGAGACAGTGGGGAAAAAAAGAGGAGTCTGATAAGTTGATTAAAAATGCAGAGACACACAGGCCTAAGTAGATGAACACGGTCAGAGACACGCAGGACTAGCTTTTGGCCAAGCCGTTAGTCCAGCTGACCTGACAGAATCGGTTTTGACTGCAAGATACAGCTTCTATTTATACAGGACACATAGAAGCTGTATCTTAAAAAGTAAAAAAATTCAATGAAAAAGTTGCTTAAACTCACCTAAAACAATGAGTTCAAAGGTGTACAAAGCTTTTAGGCATATACTAACAAGCTGTGGATATGATAAGCATAATATTTTGTCAGTCTTAGCTGTTTTTTTAAACTTTTTTTACGCTCCTTGAAGGGATATTTTGGTAAATAAGTGACAGCCATCCCTGCAGTAAGATGTTATGGGCAGCATTAATCAGTGAGTGCAACACCAACAGAATCATTTTTCCTTATTATCCTAGGGCAGCACAATACACATGGGTTTATTTTGACTCCCGCCTACTAGGCTACTAGGACAGAAGAAAAAACATGATTGGTTATGCAATTAACAAAACAATTAATTAATCAGCTAGTAAGCTTACATAACATGCCTAAGACAGTAACCACTCATGTTTTTTTCTTGTTTTCTATAGGACAATGTTACGCTGCTCTTTTAAGAGCTTTATCTAATGGATTGCCTATTCTACCCTTCCTGTTGTGTTCCTGGCTTTCTGAGCATGTGCTCTGTAAATGCTGGGAAATGTGGATTCCTGGTAAATTACTGAGGGTGTGTTCTGCTAATCTCACAGTGTATAGGCGCCTGAAAGCATGGAAACTCGCTGCCTCAGCATTCCGTCTTCACCGCGGGCTCCATGCTGCACGGCTGACTTCCTACAGGGGAGGAGCTTTCGTTTTTCTCCTGGTTCTCAACTCAACTATCACAAGCCTTCTAGGATGCTTAATTTTCCCATAAAAAGAAAAGTATTCATAGATTAGCAAAATCTGTACTAATCTCCTTGGATAACACTCTTGGGTCATCTGTGCAGCATTCAGAAGGGAAACTTGAGAAGATTTTTTTGAGCAGTCTAAAAGTTAAGGCCTACGGTCAAACGTTTCTTCCCATCCTAGGATTTAACGATCTTACACATCATACAAGCCCTCCTTTCAAACCTCTCTGAAGTTTATCTTAAATATCTTTCCTATAAGACTCTATTTCTGATGTCCATTATCTCAGCTAGAAAAGATGCAGAATTACAGGCTCTCTCATGTAAATAACTATCATTGAGAATTCTAGCACACTGCCTCATTATTCGGACTGTTCCATATTTTTTGCCTAAAGTCGCTTCTGATAATGAAATTAACCAGGAGATTAATTTGCCTACTTTCTTTCCGGATCCACAGGATGAAGAGCAAGAAAAACTGCACTTGCATAATGTCAAGGGGGCTGTAATCACTTACCTTGACAGACCAAGGGATTTTAGAAGCTTTGATGTTCTGTTTGTCCAATTTTGTCTAATTCCAAGGCAAAAACAAAGGCAAGAATGTCAGTAAATCTTCTCTGGCCAGGTGGATAAAGGACGCCATGTTTTAAAATTATTCTTCTGAAGGTCTCTCTTTTCTGGAAAACTTAAGGGCACATTGTACTCGCTCTACCACTATCTCTAGGGCAGAAAGTAACCACTTTTGCTTTGATCAGATCTGTAGAGCTGCAACTTGGGTTTCATCATCTACATTGCCAACCACTACAGGTCGGACATTGCTGTCTCCAGAGTTGTAGCTTTTGACAGTCAAGTGCTGGAAGCGGCAAATTCAATACCCCTCTTAATATTGCTTTTTAGTTCCCATATATATTGTGCTACCGTAGGATAAGATAACATAAGATTGGTTAACCTGTAATTTTCATTTCCTTGAATCCGTAGGCAGCATATCTTCCCTCCCTCAATAGTTTAATAACTTCATATTACACAAGTGGATACTGTCTTAGGCAAGTTATGTAAGCTTACTAGCTAATTGATTAATTGTTTTGTTAATTGCTTAACCACTCATTTTTTTTTCTATGCTAGTAAGCCTGAACCAAAACAAGCCCATATGTATAGTGCTGCCTACTGATTCAAGGAAACAAATGTTTGGGTTCTAATTGTACAGCTTACAAGTTTGGATGATACACTGCATTACGCAATATCCTGCAAGAGAAAAATACAATACCCTGCAAGAGAAAGATTACGTTTATTTATTTTTTTAGAAAGCTTTTAGAAAGCTGCCAGTTGCACTAAATAGTTTACAAAAAAGTCCCTAAAAATAATAAATGATCTTTCAAAATATAAAAATTATTTTCAACATCTTTCTGATCTCCAAGCTGATGCACTCTGTATATATTTGTGCTCACTCTGGGCTTACTATGATGGCATCAATAGACAAAATATTTAATTAATTTAATGTGACCTTCACTTATAAGAACAAATTCATAAGAGTGGTGGTCATATGACTAGATGTACTTGCAAAAATCACTCAATAGACTTAGATGATCAAACCAGATTACAATATATAATTTTTATCCTGAGCTTAAAAAATTAAGTCAGAAAATGACCTATTGACTTATATGGAAGTGTGTTTTGGGCATGCTCTGTGACATGTGCAAAGGACACTGTGCAGAAAAGGGGAAAACGGAGGAGAAACTGATTGTCTCAATCATCTATTATCAATGGTGTGATCCTGTGCTATCTGTCACTAGAAGTGTCACCGTTCATTGTAAATCTGCCCTCTAATAATAATTATATAACTGCCCCTAGTGTACACAGCACAAGCTGCAAAGTTAAAGCTGCAAAGTTTAACAAGCACAAGCTGCAAAGTTGCACGGCTCCATCGGGAGAATGCCCAGATATCGCCTCCAGGCGGTCTGAGGCGATGTCTGGTCATTCTCCCGACGGAGCGGTGAAGGAACTGCGGGAGTAAGCGAGATCACGCTGTGCTGTGAATAAAGCTGGGCATGAATGAAGAACAGTGTAGGACGCGGATTGGTCAGCGTCCTACACTTTTCTTTACAATGCCCTCTTGGTTCAAGTAAAAAAAAAAAACCCACTTGGGTTTTTACCAAAAATTTGCATAAATGTTACAATTATCATAACTTGTCACTAATAAACGTTTTTGAAAAAAATAAACACAGTAGTTACCTACAACACAGCGCCTATTAGATTAGGTAAGAGAAAGGGAAGTAGGAAACTGGTGACAGAGCCTCTTTAACATAATAACTTGGTAATTTTCTTTTTTACATCAGATATTTTTTTTTATTAAGAAATAGAATTTGTTTTTCATATACATACAATAATAACAGTATATGACAACATATACAAAAAAAGTATCAAACTCATCCACCGAATGCTAACCCTAGATCTCTGTGCAATAATACATATTGAAGGAGAGTATGATTATTACATAATCGTTAACCAAGAGGTCTTGGTCAATAATGATCTGCACCATCAATTCAGAATTACAGTTAAGCCAAAGAGTCAGCAGTACTACATTCCTGTGATCTCCATAACCGCCACATCATTTCTTAACTTGTCAAAATTGAGAAAAGTCTGGTTCTAAGCAGGGCTGGCCCTAGGATAGATGGCGCGCTGTGCGAAATGATCTTTCGGCGCCCCACCCCATCATAAAAAAATAAATGCCCCATAAAACAATTATAATGCCCCTTTAGTGCCCCCATACAGTATAATAATAATATTTAATAATATATTACAACCCCTTCAAGGACACAGTATCTTGTCCTCTAATTGTGCCCACAGTATTATGCCACCTGTAGTACCCCTACACAGTATAATGTCCGCTTAGTGGCCCCCACACAGTATAGTGCCCCCCTGTAGATTTTGCCATATAGCCTCCCTGTAGACAGTGCCATAATCCCCACCTCCTTCTTGTAGACAGTGCCATACAGTCCCCCACCTCCCCTTTGTAGACAGTGCCATACAGTCTCCCACCTCTCCCTTGTAGACAGTGCCCCCAAACAAAAACAAAAATTTTACTCACCTAGGCCCCGTTCCCATGACGAACTGAGCTGCTCCATGATGGGATCCTGTAGCCTAGTACAGAGTTTCCCAACCTTTTCAGACTAGAGGCAGCACTGAAAAAATAAAATTTGCTCATGGCCCCCCTACCAAAAATTGTTTTGAGAAAGACAGAAAACGGCTAAGTATAAGCACTACACTCGTAGGGTATGGTCACACACGTTTTTTGTAAGGCAAAAAAAAATCTGCCTCAAAATTCCTTCAGCAACCGACAGCGTTGTGTGACCTTTTTTTTGTGTTTTTTCTTAAGCTGTTGAAGCGAATGCAAAAGACGCAGGAAAAAAAGCTCCAAACAAGCGCCGCAGGTATTTTCTGCCTCCTATTAATTTAAATTGGAGGTCAGAGGCGGAAACCACTTGAAGACCATCAGCCCCCCCACTCACAGTAAAATGACCATCAGCCTACCACTCACAGTAAAATGACCATCAGCCCCCTACTCACAGTAAAATGACCATCAGCCCACCACCCACAGTAAAATGACCATCAGCCCACCACTCACAAATTCCCCCTGTAGGTAGCGCCACACAGCCCCTTGTGGGTAGCGCCACACAGCCCCTTTTGGGTAGCGCCACACAGCCCCCTTGTGGGTAGCGCCACACAGCCCCTTGTAGGTAGCACCACACAGCCCCCCTGTAGGTAGCGCCAGACAGCCCCCTTGTAGGTAGTGCCAGAAAGCTCCCTTGTAGGTAGCGCCACACAGCCCCCTTGTAGATAGCGCCACACAGCCCCCTTGTAGATAGCGGCACACAGCCCCCTGTAGGGAGTGCCACACAGCCCCCTGTAGGGAGTGCCACACAGCCCCCTGTAGGGAGTGCCACACAGCCCCCTGGTAGGAAGTGCCACACAGCCCCCTGCTATGGAGTGCCGAACAACCCCGTGGTAGGGAGTGCCGCACAGCCCCCTGGTAGGGAGTGCCGCAAAGACCCCTGGTAGGGAGTGCCACACAGCCCACAGCTCCCTGGTTGGTAGTGCCCCACAGTCCCCTGGTTGGTAGTACCCCACAGCCCCCTCGTTGGTAGTGCCCCACAGCCCCCTGGTTGGTAGTGCCACACAGCTCACAGCCCCCTGGTTGGTAGTGCCACCCAGCCCCCTGGTTGGTAGTGCCACACAGCCCACTGCCCCCTGGTTGGTAGCGCCCCACAGCCCCCTGGTTGGTAGTGCCACACAGCCCCCTAGTTGGTAGTGCCACACAGCCCACAGTCCCCTGGTTGGTAGTGCCACACAGCCCACAGCCCCCTGGTTGGTAGTGCCACACAGCCCCCTGGTTGGTAGTGCCACACTGCCCACAGCCCCCTTGTAGTGCAAGGACTACGAAATGACCCTGATAGCTGGCGAGCAATAGACATTCAAAAAAGGACAACTGTGCAGGAGCACACAAAATACCCAGCTTTCCCAGCTATCAAATAAATGTGTGGAAATAAACTAATATATAACTTTTATTTAGTCTAGCTAAAGGATTAATCCTTTTAGCTAGATAAAATAAAAGTTATATCTTAGTCATATACACCAACTTTGCTCGTACCATCATAGATATTAGCAGTTTCACTCAAGCATCTACTTTATGCCACAATTTATTTATCATCGGCATCACATTAAGGGGTACATAATCTGTAACATCTCTAGAGACCCAAATACTTAAATTCATGAACCTTTGGTATAATCAGTTCATTGAGCTGAGGTATTATTGCATTTGGTTTCAATGATAATAAGGCAGATTTTGTCCAATTGATGGTAAGTCCTGAATATACTGTATACTAAATTGTTCTATGACAGACATAATATTCCCCAAAGAACTATGCATATCTTCCACAAATAAAAATAGTTTGTCAGCATAGAGCGCCACTCGCTCCTCCCAATCTCCATTCTTGAAACCTATTTAGCCTTGAAAAGAGAAGACTAAGGGGGGAAAAGGTTAACTTATATAAATAAAACAATGGCCCATACAAGAAATATAGTGAAAACCTGTTCCATGTAAAAACCCCCTCAAAAAACAAGGGGGCACTCTCTCCGTCTGGAAAAAAAAGGTTCAATCTGCAGAAGCGACAAGACTTCTTTACTGTGAGAACTGTGAATCTATGGGATAGCCGACCGCAGGAGCTGGTTACAGCAGGGTCAGTAGATGGCTTTAAAAAAGGCATAGATCATTTCCTAGAATGAAAAAATATCAGATCATATGTCAATGTGTAGAATTTTTGTTTCATCCCTTCCCTTTTTCCCATACCTTGGTTGAACTTGATGGACATGTGTCTTTTTTCAAAGCAACTATGTAACCCTTAATATCTCCAGTCTTCCTTAATTTAGCTGCCAAAGGCTCATTTGCTACTGTGAACAAGAGTGGTGAAAGAGGGCACCCCTCATGGGTACCTCTCTCTAGAGTAAAGACATCTAAGTGTAAAGGATTTGCCAGACACAGGTTCTGTGTCGACGCCCGTGGGCAATCAGTCTGCACCTGCTCCTATGTCTGTGAGACTGACTCCATCTTCCACCACTCAGGATGGCAGGCTTAGGAGTGGGAGAGCCTATCACAGCCTGGCCAGACGGAGCTAGTTCCTGCCCACTGTCTATTTATACCTGCCTTTCCTGTTCATCCTTTGCCTGTGATTCTTCTATGCTTGTTTCCTGGCTTGCTGCTGCTGCTTGTACTACTGATCCTCTGCTTGTTATTGACATTGGCTTTCTGACCACTCTCCTGCTCAGCGTTTTGTACCTCGCTCTCTCCTGGTTTGACTCGGCTCGTTCACCACTCTTGTTGCTCACGGTGTCTCCGTGGGCAGCTGCCCCGTTTCCCTTCTTCTGTGTATACCTGTCTGTTTTGTCTGTCTTGCACTTACTGAGCGTAGGGACCGTCGCCCAGTTGTACCCCGTCGCTTAGGACGGGTCGTTGCAAGTAGGCAGGGACTGAGTGGCGGGTAGATTAGGGCTCACCTGTCTGTCTCCCTACCCTGTCATTACACTAAGTATGCATTATTGGCCCTAATTCTGGGTCTGGGTGGTATATACAACAACTTGACTCACCAGAGGAAATTAGGTACAAAGCCCATCTTTTCTAATACAGCTGATAGATAGCCCCAGTCAACGCTATCGAAAGCCTTGACATCATCTACAAGCAAAATAGCTTTGTTATGAGAACCACCCAGAGCTGTCTGAAGATTCAAATTGACCGCTGTAGATTTCGCTGGCATGAAGCCCGACTGGTCAGGATGAATTATTGAAGTAATCACTCCTGCCAACCAGCTAGTACTTTGGCCAGTACTTTTTCATCTGACAGGAAAAGAAAGATCGGTCTGTACGAGCATTGGAGACAAAGGTCTTTATCAGGTTTAGACAGTACCACCAATATTGCCTCATAAAGTGACCTAGGTTGAGAGCGCTTTTCAAGGGATTCCTCATATACCTCTAATCATTTTGGAAGTATTTCCTCGCCATATAGTTTGTATAGCTCAGCGGTAATGCCATCCACACCTGGTGTCTTCTCATTTTTCATACTTCCAACTGCCTCTTGCAGCTCTTCAAGGGTGATAGACCCCTTTCTCCTCCTGTGTCAGCCTAGGAAGCTCAACATTAGACAAATAAACATGTAAAGATTACTGATCATATTTCACTGTACATTTGTATAAAGATGCATAAAAATTGTAAAACTCCCACAAAACTTCCTTGGTGCCCTCCACTTTAACACCATCCGTCCCCCTTAACCTATGAACATAACTTGAGGGTTGTTGCGCATTAGCTATAGAGGCAGCAGATGTCCAGTTTGTTCGCCACCTTCATAAAATTGTTGCTTAAGAAACTGTTTCTTATTATTTGCCTTTTCGATTGCAAATTTAGTAAGTGTGGTCTGTGCCTCTTTCCACACTCTATTAGTATCAGTAGATGGCGATACCACATGAGCCGCCCGCAGTATTCACTACTCGTTGAATAAGTGTCACCTCAAGTTGTTTGGAGCATGTTTTAATAACTGCAATTTATTTTATGAAGATCCCTTGCATATACGCTTTCATAATGTCCCATATGAGGCCTAGAGAGCCACTTTCCTAGAGAGAGCTTTCATTAAACTGATGGAATTCTTTAAGATAACTCACAATCTCTGTTCTCCCTATCATTCGCAACCAGAACAGATTTTGTCACCACCCTATCAACGTTCTTGGTATCATCATGATTAGCTGCAGTCGCACTGAGATGGAAGAATGATTCGAAAGAGATGTAGGCAAATATTTCACCTTAGATATATATGGCAGCATACAGGCATTACATAAGAAAAGTTAAATTCGAGACAGAGTTGAATAAGAAGCTGATGCACATGAATATGCACATTCTGTTGGATATTTATTACTCCACACATCCTCCAGCCCTATCTCTCGGATCATTCTCCCAAAGGGTATCACCGTAGCCCAACATAAAATTAGGTCTAGGAGGGAATTTATCCATCTCCAAATCAATGTAATTATTAAAGTCCCCCATAAAAAACAGTGGTAAGTTCGGATTTCGTGTTACCAACTCTAACACCTGAGAGAAGACTGTATTACTATATGGTGGTGGGATGTGGATTATAATTACAAGCCATTCAACTTAAAAAAAATGTACAATGTATACCCATTTTATTGGCCCTCCCTATCTATTAATAAGCCTAGAAATTCATATGGGACATTTCTATGGATCAGCATGCTGATCCCCCTGGAGTACACTGAGACCACCGAGTGGTATTTGTGCAACACCCATCTTTTATTAAATAAATGTAGGGACTCCAATGTCAGTGAGTCTCCAGCAACCCTATAGTGGATAGTGACATAGCTTTAAGATTCTCAAATATACGTAGCATTTCGCTTATTGGAGTCTCGCATACCTCTCCCATTCCATGAGATTTTATCTACATAACCCGCCATAATACTCCATACTGCATGTCTATATCAGGATAAATCAACCAGCACATATTGATCATTACATTCCCCAACTCAGTTTTGCAGCAGCCCCCAGATACCTTGCACAGAGACCATAAAAAGGAAACCTCCCACGCCTCCCTAATCCCCAAGATAAAATACAAAAAAAACATATAGAGAAACAACATACAGAGTATACCCCCCCCAGGGAGAGCAGGGGGCCAATAGAATACACCCAGCTAACCATGTCGTTCGTTAGCCATTGAAGAGATAAAGTGCCCATTAATATCAGTATCTATAGCATATTTATTCTTATTTAAGCTATGAAATAAGATTCTGCATTAAATGCAGCAATAGCATTGCCGCTACTGAGCAGTATGCTCATGATATATTGAAAAATACAAAAATAATGTAGCAATCAGTGTTTGCAAAAAAAACGTCTAGTACATCTTATCTAAAGTACTGAGGAACAAGTTTGAGGAACTCACACACGCTCCCCAATATAACCAGACAACGGGGCAAATGTTTGAGTGAGCATTAGCTTTCAACATATTATGCAACTTAGTATAGTGTATAACATATAACGTAAGATCCAGGGAGCCATAGTCCCCTCAAAGGAACAGTTTTCGAGGATTCACTAAACCTGAGATTAAGTTTAGGACAAGTCCTGTCACTAATTGCCCCGACAGAGTTTATCCTCATTGGCATCCAGCCATCTCAAGGCATCTTTAGGCGAATCAAAATATTTAGTAGCCCCCATCACTGCTACATGGTGCCTAGCAGGATAGAGCACAGAGTATTGGAGCACATGTTGGCGCAGCCGTTTTTTTTCTAGCCATAAATGGTGCTCTCCTTCACTCATCCACCGAATAGTCAGGGAAAGATTTAACTTTAACCCCATCAATGGTAATATCTTGCATATCTTGGGCTTTGTGCAAAATTACATCTCTGTCCTTATAGTGCAGAAGTTTAATCAAGATTTGCCTACAGGACCAGGATGAGTGGGAACCCGGTAGGCCCTCTCCACTGCAAATAGATATGTCAGAGTGTCCTTGCCAAATGTTTAAAGCAGCCAATGGTCAAAAAATGAGTAAGGATTGTTACCTTCAGCCTTTTCAGGTACCCCAATGAGCCTAATATTATTGCGGCGCAACCGATTTCCTAGGTCACCTGTTTTCGCAAATAACGCCCCAACATCTTGAGTATTTTTCTGTGTCTCTGCGCAATATTGGCAATGAGTCCTCTAGCTCTCTCACCCTTCCCTCCACAGCCGTGGTCCTCTATGTAACCTTTTGTAAATCATTGAGTATGATAGAAACATGTTCTTTAACACTGCCAATTTGTCTGGCAAGAAGAGTGAGTTTCTTGCTGCAGTGTGTCACCACTTTGTATACATTTACTATGGTAGGTTCAGGCGCCTCAGAAGATTTCCCCTGCGCATGTAAGGTATCATCACTAACCGCCATTAGATCTTGAAGTATCCTCTGCTCTTCCGAGAATCCCACCTCTAGATTCGTAGCCTTCCCTGTCAGGGTTACAGCATCTGTTGGCACAGGCGGCAGTACTGTCCAGAGCCTCTGGACAGTGAGTGAGCTGTTCTAGACGGGCTGCCACTGCTCTTTGCTTGGGACTTGGAGTGGACAGTTCTCGCACCGACACCTCGGTGTAATTTTGGGCCTCGGCCCCGCTACCACTCTCCTCCGTTCTGGAGTGAGTTTTACTACCTTTTGCCATGAGAAGTCAAGCCAAACTGCACCCGGAGCTTCAGGTAAGTATCAGACACTGGTATCTGAATCATTGGAGATGTACAACAAATAATTTCAGGATAAACAGCCGATATTAGTAGCGGGAGCAATGAGCTGCACGTCCTCTTACATAGCTTGCTAGGCCACGCCCCCTGGGTAATTTTCTAATAATAGATTCCCATTGAGCACTGAGCTATGAGTTTGTACAATAACCGCTCTCACGGTTGAATTTCCTACCAAAAGCAATGTGACTGCTGTGGGACTGTAGTAATAATTTAATGATTTTTATTTTTAATTATAAATTTATTGAAATAACTAATTCCAGAATAACACCATAAAACCGCTCATTCAAATCCACCAGATGGGGTTTAAAAATACAAATGAGTTACAATACACAAAGAAAAACACATCACTTTATCCACAGCCCTACTCCATTCCGTCAATATGAGTTGTGCAATTGCTTTCCAGTTTTTCAATATCTGTGGTCTAGCTTGGAGCAATAACCTAGTTATTGCCCGTCTTTTACCTCTTTGCAATCCCATATGCTTTACCCCTCCCAGTATACAAGCCACTGGGTCAAGGTTTAATTGTATCCCAAAGGCATTATTAATCCTTTTTAATATTTCTGACTGAGATCTAAAAAGTTTAGGACATTTCCAAATTAGGTGCACCAATCCTGCATGCTCTTCTCCGCACCATTCACATGTAAAAATTAACTTAACGCCACCATTTTGTCTGATTGTTCTATACTCCATTTTGCCTTTAATATCAAATTGATGCTTAAAGAAATATATTTTGCTGTGTTTAAAAAAACTCTGCTGGTTAACTCAAAAATGACTCGACAAGAATAAAAGACTCCTAAAGACCACACCCTCTACACCAGGGATCTCAAGCACGCGGCCCGCGGGCCGCATGCGGCCCCTGGGGCTGTCATCTGCGGCCCGCGGGACACAGAGCCGCTAGTATCGGCTCTGCTCCGAGACTCTGGAATTCCCTGACATCGCTGTCCACATATGAACAGCGATGTCTGGGGCTTCCCCAGAGCTGGAGTCCCGGGCAGAGCGCTGGTGTCTGCTCTGCTCCGGGACTCTGTGGAATTCCCTGACATCGCTGCCCATATATGGACAGTGTGTCAGGGTCTTGCCCAGAGCGGAGCAGAGCGCTGGTGTCGGCTCTGCTCCTGGACTCTGTGGAATTCCCTGACATCGCTGTCCACATATGAACAGCGATGTCTGGGGCTTCCCCAGAGCCGGAGTCCCGGGCAGAGCGCTAGTACAGGCTCTGCTCCGGAACTCTGTGGAATTCCCTGACATCGCTGCCCATATATGGACAGTGTGTCAGGGTCTTCCCCAGAGCGGAGTCCCGGGCAGAGCGCTATTATCGGCTCTGCTCTGGGACTCTGGGGAAGCCTCTGACATCACTGTCCATACATCGACAATGATGTCAGGGGCTTCCCCAGAGCAGGAGTCCCAGTGATGTCAGGAGCACAGCTGGAGTCCCAGGAAGAGCCTACTAGCGCTCTGCCTGGGACTCCAGCTCTGGGGTTGCCCCTGACATCTCTGTCCATATATGGACAGTGATGTCAGGAGCAGAGCTGGAATCCCAGGCAGAGTGCCAGAAGCGGCTCTGCTCCGGGACTCCAGCTCTGGGCAAGCCCATGACATCACTGGGGCAGCCTCTACAGAGGGCACTGGAGCAGCCTCTACAGAGGGCACTGGGGCAGCCTCTACAGAGGGCACTGGGGCAGCCTCTACAGAGGGAACTTTGGCAGTCTCTACAGAGGGCACTTTGGCAGCCTCTACAGAGGGCACTGTGGCAGCCTCTACAGAGGGCACTGTGGCAGCCTCTACAGAGGGCACTGTGGCAGCCTCTACAGAGGGTACTGGGGCAGCCTCTACAGAGGGCACTGGGGCAGCCTCTACAGAGGGCAGTGCACTGTGGCATTATCTACAAGTGGGTGTGTGGCAGTATCTGAAGAGGACACTGGCATTATCTAGGGGTGTGTTGCATTATCTACAGAGGGCACTGTGGCCTTATCTACAGAGGGCACTGTGACCTTATCTACAGAGGGAACTGTGGCCTTATCTACAGAGGGCACTGTGGCCTTATCTACAGAGGGCACTGTGTCCTTATCTACAGAGGGCACTGTGGCCTTATCTACAGAGGGCACTGTGGCCTTATCTACAGAGGGCACTGTGGCCTTATCTACAGAGGGCACTGTGGCCTTATCTAGGGGTGTGTTGCATTATCCACAGAGGGCACTGCGGCAGCATCCACAGATGGCACTGCGGCACTATCTAAAAAGGGGCTGCCCAATCTTGGCATGCGTGCTAACTGAGCCGTCGGACTGCATTTAGCGACACTTAAACTGGAAAGCTGGATTGTTGAAATAAGCACGTGGAGAAATATCTCAAATTTTAAACCTAGCGCTATTATTATAGTAATCTAGTATTATAGTAATGTAGTATTATTCTAGTAATATAGTGTTATAGTAGTTCAAATAACGAATTGATTAACAATAATTTTGTATTGCATCAAATTTGAAAGTAATGCGGCCCGTCAACTTCCCATTTTTTCTATATGCGGCCCACTTACCCGGCCGAGTTTGAGACCCCTGCTCTACACGCTCCTGTTACAGAAGACAAAATATGATAAAAGAGATGACTGTGTGAAATTAATATCATCCTAGATAATGAATTGCTAGAAAATATTGCAATGCGAAGAAATTATTGGGAATGCAATGTCATTTTGTTTTTGCAAACTCAAGAAAAAATATTGTAGCTGATATTTAAATGTACAGTCTAAAAGAGCTATATAAACTCCTATTGTATGGAGAAGAGCATTGGCCATTTTGTTACATGCAAAGTGACATCCGTATGTCACTTCCCTGTACACCCCCTTGCTTAAAAGGGTTTTCCCATTAAATACATTTATGACATATCCACAGGATATGTCATAAATGTCAGATAGATGTGGGTCCCACCTCTGGGACCCGCACCTATCTCTAGAACGGGGCCTCCTAAACCCCGATCTAGCTTTGTCTGATCTCGCTGATTCCCGGCCACTTCCTGGCAATGTGGTTGGGAGTTACATAAACAGTGAAATTCACTGAGCTACGCTATTTCTGTAACTCCCATAGTAGTGAATGGCAGTTATGGAAGCAGCTTAGAATGCGAGCTAAGCTGTTTCCGTAACTACCATTCAGTTCTATTGGACTTACGGAAACATCGTAGCTCAGCGAGCTACACTGTTTATGTAACTCGCGACCATATAACCTTTTTCATGGTTGGTATTCACCTCATTCAACCACAACACAGAGCGGCTGAACAGGGTTTAGGGGGCCCCGTTCTGGAGGTAGGTGCAGGTCCCAGAGGTGGGACCCGCATCTATCTGACATATATGACATTTCCTGTGGATATGTCATAAGTGTCTCTCATGGGAAAACCCCTTTAAGCAAATAAATATACATGAATCTGGAGCAACTGTTTGATGCTAAATTATCAGCAACAATTCTGGTGCCGAAACCCTGGAACCGAAAGCGGTTGGAGTGGAAATGGGACGGGAACCAAGAACAGGAGACCGAACTGGCGCAATCAAACAGGTGGGAAACTTTTTTTCTCATTGGCTCTCTCTTCCTTTGGTATGCAGTCCCTCTGTTCTCTGTCATGAGTACAGTTTCCCAAGAACCTGAAACAGTTGTTAAATGTACTAACCTCTTTTTGGTATGTATTTGTGAGTGAATGAGGATGTTGGTGCACATCACATCAGAATGAAAGTGGTCCTTTACGGCGGAGTGATTAAAACTGCCTCAATACTCACCTCTACGGAGAAAGCATAGTGGGGGCAGTGAAGTGATAAGAGAACTCTACCATCCTCAGCCTTGAGTGTTTTTCCATTTTACTGTATTTGTCAAGTAAATTGTTATTAACCACTGCCTGAGCAGCAGAAGGACAAAAAGTAAAATAGAGGGTTAAATGTGTTTGGGTGGAGTTCCCATACTGGTCTGCCTTCGTTTCCTTTGGGTACCCCCTGCTCTCTGCCTTTCGAAATCGATGATTAAATTCAGCTTCAGTCCACTGTTGTATTGGGTGGAGGGCTATTCCCAGGGAACGAGAACGAACCGATCTCTCATAATCTCTCGGCCTGTTGCTTGACATCCTTGTGTAACACTAGAGTTGGGTCTGCATCTAGGTAAACTGAAGAGCGTGAGTCCTGAAACTACATCTGGCTTGTCTCCCTCATGAAAAGTCATACTGCTAGCTCAGAAGATACCTTTCTTAGATTGTTTGACATTGATGATATAGAGGGCAGATCCTTTGTGGGATTATCGTTTTGTTGTTTGTCATTTGGCTCTGTTGGAAGATTTGTTTAGTGTATACGGATACGTAGGGGATACGTAGTGTGGGACTTTCCATAACAGCCAATAGCCATACAATTTTGCCAGTTATAATAAAAGCAGAGAGAAGGGTGTGAGTCCCCTCTATCATAGCAGGGCTATGGGCAACAGTCACAACAAACGAGGATCTGGCTGATCATCAGATATGAGTAGAGGGTGTCCGCAGACTCTTCCATCCCCACAGGAGGAGATGAATATGAGGTATGGCACATAGGTTAGCAAATATGTGTTAAAATGGTGTAAGCTTAATAGGAGATTGGCTTTTCCAAAGAAAGGTGTAACGCCCATGGCCGCGGACCGTCGGGATTACTCACCTCCCGACGGCCGCAGCCTTGGATCTGTGAGCACTGGCCCGCATCTCCTCCTCAGGCGACGCTAGCGCTCACTTCCGCATCACTCTCCGGTGTCCTTAAAGGGCCAGCGCGCCTATGATCACCCTGGACTATAAGAAGGGCCCTGCCCCTTCCTCCATTGCCTGAGCATTGTAGTCTTTGCAAATGGTCCCTTAGTGTTTTCCAGTTCCCAGTGATCCCGTACCTGCTACCTGTATCCTGTATCCCGTGCTACCTTGTTCCTTGTTGTGTCGTAGGGAGTTGAAGTCGTGTTGTGCCATATACTACGCCTGCTGTGTTACACAGCGCCTGGTGCCTGCCTGCTGCCAAGGTCCCGTCTGAGCCTAACCATCACTACGGTCTGAATTACCACAGATACCCTTATTCGAACTATAGCCATTGACTTGGTATCCTGTTGGCCAGCTGCTATACCGCTATGGCAGTACGGCCCAGTGGGTCCACATACCCACAGATCGTGACAAAAGGCACATTTGAACTGGCCCGCTGGGTCTGTTTCTATAAAAATTGTAAATCAAGAATGACAGAGCCAAATGAGAAAGCAGCTTGGAGTAAATGGATTGAAGCATCTTTTTGAAATTAACAAAGAGCCCAAGGTATCTTTACAGTAGACATCAGAACAGACTATATACTTTAATAATCCGATTTATTTTGTGTATTCACAAAATTTATTGAACTGTTCAGTATCTTCTAGTGAAAAATTTATGTAACCATAATACAATGAAGTTAAATGCAGGAGATAGTCAGTGGAAATGGATAGTTTAAAAAGTAAAGTTTAAAGCAAAGTTAGATGTAGAAGTAGTTGTTTTATAGTTACAAATGACATTATAGTTAGTTCCCATACCATATAATTTGGAAGCCGCTAGTGTGCAGATGGGAGGAGGTGGAGAACAGCTGCTAGTTTAATAAGAAATGTGATGTTGTTCTTAAAAATTAATGGACATAGAGTTGTCTGCAGAGGGAAAACAGGCTAGCACTCCTAAACAATACCAAGCTGTTCTACCTGTTCTTCCATGAGGGACAGGCTTCAGGGGTGCTTACTCCGAAGTATAGGGGGAAGCAGGAACCAGTGGGCTACTTTAGTGCCAAATTTGATTCTGTTATTTCCGCAGGAGCTGCATGTGTCTAATCAGTAGCTGCAGGGGCCCTTCTAGGTTTAAAAGACAGATGAAATTGTTCTGGGGAATCAACTATTTCTTATGGTTTCACATGCTGTACAAGTAGTCCTTCACAGCCTAACCACCAGACACCTCACCTCCGTTTTGTACTTTGAAACCCTTGATTCTGGCAAGCATTCTGCCCAGAGTGCAGAGTTGCTTGCCCTGATCAAGGCATGTAAACTGGCAGAGGGAAAGACTGTAAATATATATACAGACTCCTGTTATGCTTGCGAGGCATGATTTTGTTTTCTATGGGAGCGCAGAGGTTTCTTAAAGAGACTCTGTCACCACATTATAAGAGCCCTATCTCCTACATAACGAGATGGGCGCTATAATGTAGATGACAGACGTGCTTTCTATTAAGAAAAATGATCTATTTTTACCACTTTAGTAGCAATTTTAGTTTTATGCTAATTAGTTTCTTAATGACCAAGTGGGCGTGTCTTTTCTTTAGACCAAGTGGGCGTTGTACAGAGGAGTGTATGATGCTGACCAATCAGCGTCATGCACTTCTCCCCATTCATTTAGTCAGCGCATAGTGACACTGTGTTGTTCACTATGTGCTGTCTTATACTGGCATATTAACGTTACTGAAGTGTTTAGACAGTGACTTGACATTCCTTCCAGCCAGGACAGGTTGTCTATTCACAATCCCGGCACTTTGTTAACGTTTATTTGGTACTTACAGCAGAGCAAGCGCAATCTCGCTGTAAATGACAGGTTACAGGGAGATTACGCTTTGCTGTAAGTACCAAACAAACGTTAACAAAGTTTCGGGATTGTGAATAGACATCCCGTCCTGGCTGGAAGGAATGTCTAGTCACGGTCTAAACACTTCAGTTACGTTAATATGTCAGTATAAGACAGCACATAGCGAACAACGCAGTGTCACTATGCGCTGACTAAATGAATGGAGAGAAGTGCATGACGCTGATTGGTCAGCGTCATACACTCTCTGTACAACGTCCACTTGGTCTAAAGTAAAAACACGCCCACTTGGGCATTAAGAAACTAATTAGCATAAAGCTAAAATTGCTCCTAACGTGGTAAAAATAGATTGTTTTTCTAAATAAAAAGCACTGCTGTCACCTACATTATAGCGCCCATCTCCTTATGTAGTAAGTCTACTTATGTAGGAGTCTCTTTAACTTCTGGTGGGAATGTTGTGAAGCATGCAGACCTCATACAGGACCTGCTGGTAAAGGTAAAGCTACCTCAAGCGATAGATGTTATCAAATTCCAGGCACATCAGCGAGCAAAAGATCCTATCACTATGGGTAATAACAGGGCAGATAAAGCGGCCAAAAAGGCTGCTTTTATGATCCTCCAACAGTCCACGAAAACGAACAAAATCTAACAATGGACATTCTCATAACCTTGCAAAAACAGGCAGGTCCCCAGACACACAGTAAATGGAGGAACACAGGTTGTAAATCAGATAATTTGGTTTGGAAACATGAGGATGGTCATTTGCGTGCCCCTCCAGTTCTGTATCAGTTTTTAACAAACTTATCTTGTCTCCCATCTCATGTTTCCAGAGGAGGAATAGTTGCTATTATAAGTAAATGTTGGGTTGCACCATGCTTCTCACAATTTTCAACACAATGGTGCAAGAAATGCATGAATTGTGCCAAGTACAATCCAGGTAAAATGACTAGGGTACAGATAAAACACCTTGTAAAACCCGACTGATTTCAGAGAGATTAACCAACACCCACATGCTCCATTTTGCCTTCAATAGTAAATTGATGCTTAAAGAAATATATTTTGCTGTGTTAAAAAAAATCTCTGATGGTTAACCCAAAAATGACTCGACAAAAATAAAAGACTCCTCAAGACCACGCTCTCCACACCCTCCTGTTACAGGAGAAGAAAAAATGATAAGAAGTGACTATGTGAAATGAATATCATCCTAGATAATTAATTGCTAGAAAATATTGCAATGCCAAGAAAACATTGTGAATGTAATGCCATTTTGTTTTTGCAAACTCAAGAGAAAATATGCAATGTGTTGTTTAAAAGTGCTATATAAACTCCTATTGTATGGAGAAAAGCATTGGCCATTTTGTTACATGTAAAGTGACATACGTATGTCACTTCTCTTTAACCCCTTCCCGCTCCTGCACGTACTATTAGGTCATGGTAGCTGTATCATTCGCGCTCCATGACCTAATAGTACATCACGGGAGTAACGGCCGTTTCGGCAGTCCTCCCGAGACATACAGGAACTGTGACAACTGCTGTCTCGTACAGCAGCTGTCACAGCTCCTACAGCGGGGACCGATCGATGTGTCCCCGCTGATTAACCCCTTAAAAGCCGCGTTCATTAGAGATCGCAGCTTTTTAGGAGTTAAGCTGCCATCGCCGGCCTGCTACACGATAGCGGCCGGCGATGGTGACTATGGCAACCGGACACCAAACAATGGCGTCCGGCTATGCCAACGACGGAAGCCTAATGAGTCCTGACAAAGTCAGGACCCACTATGCTTGCTGTCAGTTCCCCCTTTTTACCTTATCAGTCCTTTATTATTAATAAAAATATATAAATAAACAAATAAACTATACATAATTGGTATCGCCGTGTCCGTAACGACCTGAACTACAAAAATTTTCGTTATTTATCCCGCACGGTGAACGCCGTAAAAGAAAATAATAATAAACCGTACCACAATCACAATTGTTTGGTCACTTCACCTCCCAAAAAATGGAATAAAAAGAGATCAAAAAGTCGCATGTACCTAAAAATGGTACTGATCGAAACTACATCTCGTTACGCAATAAAATAAGTCCTCGCACGGCTTTATTGATGGAAAAATAAAAAAGTTCTGGCTCTTAGAATATGGTAACACAAAAAGTGAGTGATTTTTTACAAAAGTTATTTTATTGTGCAAACGCCATAAGACATAAAAAACTATAAACATATGGTATCGCCGTAATCGTATCGCCCCACAGAACAAAGTGAATATGTCATTTATAGCGCACGGTGAATGCTGTAAAAAAAATAGAATAAAAAAATAATAGTAGAATTGCTGTTTGTTAGTCACCACGCCACCTAAAAATAGAATAAAAAATGATCAAAAAGCCGCATGCACCCCAAGAAAACTACAATGAATTCCTCAAGGGGTCTAGTTTCCAAAATGGGGTCACTTTTGAGGGGTTTCCACTGTTTTGGCACCACAAGACCTCTTCAAACCGGACATGGTGCCTAATAAAAAAGAGGCCTCAAAATCCACTAGGTGCTCCTTTGCTTCGGAGGCCGGTGCTTCAGTCCATTATCACACTAGGGCCACATGTGGGATATTTTTCTAAACAGCAGAATCTGGGCAATAAGTATTAAGTTGCGTTTCTCTGATAAAAACTTTTGTGTTATAAAAAAAATGGTATAAAAAGGATTTTTGGACAATAATAAATATGTAAATTTCACCTCTACTTTGCTCTAAATTTCTGTGAAACACCTAAAGGGTTCATAAACTTTCTAAATGCTGTTGTGAATACTTTGAGGGGTCTAGTTTCTAAAATGGGGTGTTTGATAGGGGTTTCTAATACATGGGCCCCTAAAAGCAACTTCAAAACTGAACTGTAACCTAAAAAAATAAATAAATTAGGCAATACTTTGCTTCTTACATTATACTGATAATGAGCCGTGCCCACCCTGAGATGACCCCAGTTTTGACCGTTTGTATAAACGGAGACCCCTATTAGACCGTTTCAGTGCCCGGTTTTCCCAAGCATACACCCCCGAGAAGTGTATTTCTATTGATGTGTTCTTGGTACAGTTTAAAGGGAGGGTTTAATTCCGCGAGTACCTGCCGGGTAAGAGGGCAAGGTATGGCGTGAAGATGTATAAGCTATGTGAGAGTGCATCAGGGTATACCTACAGATTTATTATATATGAAGGGAAGGACAGCAGTATTCAGCCCCCAGAATGCCCACCCTTACTGGGAGTAAATGCAAAAATTGTGTGGGATTCGGTGCACACACTCCTGGACCAGGGTTACCACCTCTACCTGGATAATTTTTATACCAGCGTCCCACTCTTCAAGTGCCTCGCTTCCAGAAGTACTGCAGCATGCGGCACTGCTAGAAGAAATCTGAGAGGCCTCCCTAAGACTCTGCTTGGGCAAACACTCAGAAGGGGTGAGAGCAGGGCACATTCTAGCAGCAACATACTGTGTGTCAAGTACAAGGACAAGAGAGATGTCACACCAGTACCCATGTACCTGTACGAGGTACCAGTACAGAGACCCCCAAACCAGACTGCATCCTGGACTACAATAGGTACATGGGAGGGGTGGACTTGTCAGATCAAGTCCTGAAGCTCTACAGCACCATGCAGTGTGGTATAAGAAGCTGGCCGTGCACATCATACAGATGGCATTGTACAATGTGTA
Source organism: Rhinoderma darwinii (assembly GCF_050947455.1). Taxonomy (NCBI): domain Eukaryota; kingdom Metazoa; phylum Chordata; class Amphibia; order Anura; family Rhinodermatidae; genus Rhinoderma; species Rhinoderma darwinii. Next base: position 191,824,796 of record NC_134689.1, on the reverse strand, counting down.
CGTGCTACGTCGATGTACAGGCCAGATGGGAACTTTTCTGGAATTTCAAGAGGTGATTATCAAGAACCTAATCTTTAGGGACCAAGAAGGGGGGGGGGGCACCCAGTACTACTGGAAGCGAGGCCACACGCATCATACAAGGGCAACACTTTCAAGGAGAAGTTCCCCAAACTGGCAAGAAGGGAAAAAGTCAAAAGAGGTGCAAAGTCTGCCATAAGAGGGGGATAAGGGAGGACACAATATATCAATGTGACACGTGTCCCGAAAAACCAGAGCTCTGTATGAAAGAGTGTTTTAAAATGTATCATGCATCCCTTGGTTTATAATTTCCCCCAATTTTACTTACCCTGATGTACTCCGCACAGCTTATCCCCCCTCGTCTTTCCCCTCTGGGCTCTGCTGTGTGCCCAGGCAGCTGATAAAAGCCACATGTAGGGTATTGCCGTACCCAGGAGAACCCACATTACAGTTTATGGGGTGTATGTCTCGGGTCAAAATGCTCACTACACCTCTAGATGAATGCCTTAAGGGTGTAGTTTTTAAAACGGGGTCACTTCTTGCGGGTTTCAACTGTACTGGTACCTCAGGGGCTTCTTCATACATGACTTCGCACCAGAAAATCCCCAGTAGGCCAAATGGTGGTCCTTTCCTTCTGAGCCCTCCCATGGGCCCAAACGGCAGTTTATCACCACAAATGGGGTATTGCGGCACTCAGAACAAATTGCGCAACAGAATGGGGTATTTTGTTTCTTGTGAAAATAAGACATTTTCAGCCAAAACTACATATTATTGGAAAATATTTATTTTGTTTTAATTCCCAGCCCAATTCAAATAAGTTCTGTGAAATAACTATGGGGTCAAAATGGTCACAACACCCATAAATGAATTCCTTGAGGGGTGTCGTTTCCAAAATGGGGTCACTTCTGGTGGGTTTCCATTGCTTTGATACCTCTGGGGCTCTGCAAATGCGACATGGCACCCGAAAACCAAACCAGCAAAATCTGCACTCCAAAGAACACACAGCGCTCCTTCCCTTCTGAGGCCACCCATGGGCCCAAACTGCAGTTTATTGCCCCAAATGGGGTATTGCCGCACTAAGGAGAAATTGGGCAACAAAATGGGGTATTTTGTTCCATGTGAAAATAAGAAATTTTGATAAAAAATGACATATTATTGGAAAAAATTTAATATTTTTAATTTCACAGCCCAATTCAAATAGGTGCTGTGAAAAAAACTGTGCGGTCAAAATGGTAACAACAACCATAAATGAATTCCTTGAGGGGTGTAGTTTCCAAAATGGGGTCAATATTGGGGGATTCCTACTGTTTTGGCACCTCAACACCTTTTCAAACCTGGCATGCTGCCTAAAATATATTCTAATAAAAAAGAGGCCTCAAAATGCACTAGGTGCTTCTTTGCTTCTAGGGCTTGTGTTTTAGTCCACGAGCACAGTAGAGCCACATGTGGGACATTTCTAAAAACTGCAGAATCTGGACAATACATATTTAGTAGTGGTTCTCTGGTAAAATATTCTGTGTTACAGAAAAAAAATTGAATAAAATTGAAATTCAGCAAGAAAAATTAAATTTGCAAATTTCACCTCCACTTTGCTTTAATTCCTGTGAAATGCCTAAAGGGTTAAAAAAAACTTTCTAAATGCTGTTTTGAATACTTTGAGGGGTCTAGTTTTTAAAATGGGGTGTTTATCAGGGTTTCTAATACATAGGCCCCTCAAAGCCACTTCAGAACTGAAGAGGTACCTTAAAAAAAGGCTTTTGAAAATGTCTTAAAAATATGAGAAATTGCTGTTTATGTTCTAAGCCTTGTAACGTCCAAGAAAAATAAAAGAATGTTCAAAAAAATGATGCCAATCTAAAGTAGACATATGGGACCAAATTTTACCACGAACATGAAACCCAATGTGTCACAAGAAAACAATCTCAGAATCGCTTGGATAGGTTCAAGCATTCCAACGTTATTACCACATAAAGTGAAATATGTCAGATTTGAAAAATGGGCTCTGAGCCTTAAGGCCAAAACTAGGCTGCGTCCTTAAGGGCACTGGCGTAGCTATAGGGGCCGCAGCGGACGCAATTGCGACCGTGCCCCGAAGCCAGGGTGGCCCACATCCCCCCGCACCACATCAATAAAAAGTTACTATAGTAACTCGGGCCGCGAGCCCCTGTTACTATAGTAACAGACTGTACTTACCTTCCTGGTTCCGGATCGCAGCGGAGGTCCTGACGTCAAGCGCTGTGCGCAGCGCATGACGTCACAGCGCTATGCGCCGCACACAGCATCGAGACGTCAGAACTACCGCCGCCGCTGAAGAGGAAGGTAAGATTAGCCCTGACTGACGGGGTCCGACTCCCGGGACCCGCCACTCAGCTGTTTTGAAGGGGCCGCAGAACTTGTACGAGAGCTGCTCCCCTTCATTCCGGTCACACTGTGAATCCGTGTCGGCAATTCACAGTGTGAGCGAGTAGTAAAATGAAGGGGAAGCAGTTCTCATACGAGTGCTGCGGCCCCTTCAAAACAGTTGATTTGCGGGTCCCGGGAGACACATCAGCTATTGATGGCCTATCCTGTGGATAGGCCATCAATGTTTAGGGACTGCACAACCCCTAAGCCTACGATGTAGGCAGTCTTAGGGGGCCCATGAGACAGGATCACAGATTGTGTGATCCTGTCTGCTGGGCCCTGTATCTAAGCCAATCACATGGTAGGCTTAGATACATGGCCCATGCGTGATCCTGTCTGTGGGACCCTGTATCTAAGCCTACCACACTGTAGGTTTAGATACAGGGCCCCAGCACACAGTAATCTTATACTGTATAAGATTACTGTCTGCTGGACCCTGTATCTAAGCCTACGTTGTGGTAGGCTTAGATACAGGGTCTTACAGACAGTATCACACATGGGCCCTGTATCTAAGTCTAACACATGTGTTACTAATCGTTTTTCTTGTGTGTTTTCTTACAGGTTCGGTCGTTGGACTACGTCGGATTCCAGGACTACTTGGATGACGGCTTTTTTTTTATTATCAATAAAATGGTTAATGAGGGTTGTGTGTTTTTTTTTTAATTTTAATAAAATATTTTTTCTATGTCTTTGTGTTTTTTTTTAAGCTATATTACTACCGCCTTAGTAATGGCCTCCGGGTGATTGACAGTATCCATTGCTAAGGCGGGGCTTAGTGTTAGCCGGTGCAGAGGCTAACACTAACCCCCTTTATTACCCCGGTACCCACCGCCACCAGGGGTGCTGGGAAAAGCTGGGTATGATCCAGTACCTGACCATCTGTAGGGATGGTCGGGCACTGGGGTGGCCGCAGGCTGGTATTATCAGGAGGGGAAAGGCCAGATACAGTGGCCCTTCCCACCCTGGTAATGCTAGGCTGCTGCTGCTTTATTGTATCTGTCTGGTTATGAAAACGTCATTTAAAAAAAAAAAATAATAATAATTGGAAAGAACGATGTGGGGTCCCCCACAATTTTCATAACCAGCCAGATACAACACAGCAGCAGGCAGCATTTTCCAGGGTGGGAAGGGCCACTGTTTTTGGCCTTCCCCAGCCTAATACTACAAGCCTGCGGCCGCCCCGGTGCCTTACCGTCACTACAGATGGTCGGCTACTGGTTCGTATCCGGCTCTTCCCAGTACCCCTGGTGGCGGTGGGTACCGGGGTAATAATGGAGGCTAGTGTTGGCCTCTGCACCTGCTAACATTAAGCCCCGCCTTAGTAATGGAGGTTGTCAATCAGCCAGCGGCCATTACTAAGGCGGTGATAATGAAGTTTAAAAAGATACAAGCACATAGAAAAAATATTTTATTGAAATAAAAAAACTCAACCCTCATTAACCATTTTATTGAGAATAAAAAAAACGCTGTCATTGAAGTCCTCGAATCCGACATAGTGCAACAACCGAACCTGTAAAAAAAACACAAACACACAAAAATAATCAGTAATACATAAAGAAGCAAAATTATTATTCTTACCTTTCCTGGGTCCAGCGCTGGAGCCGCAATGTCAGCGAGCTGAGTCCTGTATCTAATCCAATCATGTGTGATACTGTCTGCTGAGCCACTGTATCTAATCCTATCATGTGTGATACTGTCTGTAGGGCCCTATATCTAATCCAATCATGTGTGATACTGTCTGCTGGGCCCTATATCTAATCCAATCATGTGTGATACTGTCTGCTGAGCCACTGTATCTAATCCTATCATGTGTGATACTGTCTGTAGGGCCCTATATCTAATCCAATCATGTGTGGTACTGTCTGCTGAGCCAATGTATCTAATCCTATCATGTGTGATACTGTCTGCTGGGCCCTATATCTAATCCAATCATGTGTGATACTGTCTGCTGGGCCCTATCTCTAATTATATCATGTGTGATACAGTCTGCTGAGCCGCTGTATCTAATCCTATCATGTGTGATACTGCCTTCCGAGCCATTGTATCTAATCCGATCATGTGTGGTACTGTCTGCTGAGCCACTGTATCTAATCCTATCATGTGTGATACTGTATGCTGAGTCATTGTATCTAATACTATCATGTGTGATACTGTCTGCTCAGCCACTGTATCTAATCCTATCCTGTGTGATACTGTCTGCTGAGCTGTGTATCTAATCCTATCATGTGTGATACTGTCTGCTGAGCCACTGTAACTAATCCTATCCATAGTTTATAGGGTCGTAGTGCTATAGATATGCTATGCTGTCTCCTATACACACATTTTTTTTTGGGCGGACACATATGTATTGGTGCTATTTCCCCTGACATTTTAAGCCCTGAGGGTATGTTCACACGGCAGCGTCCGTTACGGCTGAAATTACGGTGCTGTTTTCAGGAGAGAACAGCACCGTAATTTCAGCCGTAAAGGCATGTGCAGGCGTCTTTCGCTGCGTCCATTATGGACGTACTTGGAGCTGTTTTTCCATGGAGTCCATGGAAAACGGCTCCATTTATGTCTGAAGAAGTGACAGGCACTTCTTTAACGCGGGCGTCTTTTTTACGCGCCGCCTTTTGATAGAACAGAACATCTTAAGACCCATTCTAATGAATGGGTAGATGTTTGCCAACGCTTTTGAGCCGCATTTTCGGACGTAATTCAATGCTAAAACGCCCGAATTACGTCCGTAAATAGGGTGTGTGAACCCAGACTTAGTGACGCCCCCGGCTGCTAGTGCTGCACTGTTGTGTCACTTAGGAGACCCAGCGATGCGATGCAGCTGAAAGCTGCGGACTGTCGGCCATGAGGAGTTTGCGGGGGGGAGGGCCCAATAAGAACTTTTGCATCGGGGCCCGTGAACCTTTAGCTACGCCCCTGCTTAAGGGGTTAAACTCCCTTGCTTAAGAAAATGGATATACATGAAACTGGAGCAACTGTTTGACGTTAAATTATCCACAACAGACACTTCTCTGATTATAATAATCCTATTTTATTAAGAAAGGCCGGTGTATGATGTAATCTGTGCAGAATAAAGAATTGAGAGATCCTGTGCGAGGTCCTATACGAAACCATCAGAGGACACTGCACATCTCCCTCCCATGATTCTTCTGATATTTCTCCAAAGTCCCTACCCCATTTATCCATAAACGTTAACTTAATATTAACTTGTTTGGTCTTCAATAACATCGTATTAGTTCTGGAGATGAACCCTTTATTTATTGTCTGCAATAATATTAGTAATAATTTCTGCGGGGGCTTTCTTATAAGGGCGGTTTCACACATAGCGGAATTTCACTTAAATTCCGCTGCGGACACTCCGCAGCGTTAATCCGCAGCGGAGCCGTTTCTCCATTGACTTTCACTTTAATTTAGCAGTGTTCGTTTACACGATGCGTACAATTCCGCTGCGGAGCATAGGCTGCGGAGCGGAATTTGGTGTCCGCAGCATGCTCTGTCTGTTGCGGAGCAGTGGCGGACTGGTTGCGGACTCATGGCGGAATTTCTCCATTGACTTCAATGGAGAGTCAAAATTCCGCAATGAAGTCCGCAGATCTTATGTGTGCTGCGGAGCGTATTGTTTTTACTACCATGACATTTCTTCATTCTGGCTGGACCTATGTATTTCTAGGTCTACAGCCAGACTGAGGAAGTCAATGGGGCTCCCGTAATGACGGGAGCGTTGCTAGGAGACTGTAAATAGTCACTGTCCAGGGTGCTGAAAGAGTTACGCGATCGGCAGTAACTGTTTCTGCACCCGGGACAGTGACTACCGATCTCAATATACATGTATCTGTAAAAAAAAATATAAGTTCATACTTACCGAGAACTCCCTGCGTCTGTCTCCAGTCCGGCCTCCCAGGATGACGTTTCAGTGTAAGTGACGGCTGCAGCCAATCACAGGCCAAGCACAGGCTGCAGCGGTCACATGGACTGGAGCGTCATCCAGGGAGGTCGGGCCGGATGCCGAAAGAGGGACGCGTCACCAAGACAACGGGCGGTAAGTATGAATTTCTTTGACTTTCACTAGGGAAAGTGCTGTCCCTTCTCTCTATCCTGCACTGAATAGGGAGAAGAGAAGCACTTTTCCTGCAGTCCGCAGCGGCCAGTCCGCATCAATTTTCTGCACATTTTGTGCAGATCCGCTGCAGAATCTGCAACGCAGATTCTGTGCGGCATTGATGCGGACAGTTGCGGAGGAATTCCGCCATGTGTGGTCATGCCCTAAAAGGCCTGGGAGGTTGATCACAGTATTGCATTTCTCAACTGTAAATATTTATAAAAATCTTTCTGTTGAATCCCAAATTCCCTAGAGAGAGTGGTAAAGTCTTAGGCCTCATTCACACGGCAGGGTTTCCCGGCCGGGTGCCGGCCGTTCATAAATCGGCCGGCACCCGGCTGCATTAGGAATAATAGACCCCTAATGGGGCTATTCACACGACCGATTTTTTGACGGCCGGGAAAACCGCCCGTCAAAAAATAGGACATGCTCTATTTTCGCCCGGGTACCCGGCCGCCCGGCTCCCATAGAAGTCTATGGGGCCGGGTAATACCCGGCCATCACCGGGATGTGTCCCGAGTGACGGCCGGGTTTTCCGGCTCTTGCGCTCTATCTCCTCCTCCTCACAGCGCAGAGTGCATGTGAGGAGGAGGAGTTGATGCCATTCTGACGAATGGCATCGCTGTACACGGTGTGGCAGGGCCGGGGTGTACAGCAGGTGGAAGGGAGCGCTGCGCTGGCTCCCTTCTCCTGCTTGTTTTAAAAGCGCCCTGGCCCGGCGACACCTTTGATGGCGCCGCTAGTAGCAGCAGCAGCTGCGGCTGCTACTACTGTAGCGACGCCACTATAGCAGAGCGGGGAGGTATCTCCCCGCTCTGCTATGTGCTAGCCGCACTTTAGCTCCTTGAAGGAGCGGAATCCCCGTGTGTTCGGGGATTCCGCTCCTGGACAGAGCGCTTGATGTCTCTGTCCATATCTGGGCAGTGACATCAGGGGAAACTCCTGAAGCGGAATCCCCGAACACATGGGGATTCCCCTTCAGGAGTTGCCGCTGATGTCACTGTCCGGATCTGCCCGGCCCGGCACGGATGCATAACTTTATGCAAACCGGCCGGGCAGAATGGCCGATTTTACCGGCCGGCACTCGGGCTCGGACCCGACCCGGTCGTGTGAATCCCGCCTTAAGTGTTTCTCCTACAAAAATGTTACTCAGAAGTCAATAATTTTTTTTGTTTTTTAGTATCTCTTTTAACCCCTACCCGTCACAGCCATTTTCTTGATTTTCATTTTTTCCTCCCCACATTCCAAAAGCCATAACTTTTTTATTTCTCCATCGATAAAGTCATACGAGGGTTTGTTTTTTGCAGGACGAGGTCATTTATTGTACCATATAATGTATTGGGACCCTGGAAAACAATTCTTTGTGGTTGGAATAGGAAAACAACTGAGATTTTTTTGAGGGGTTTCATTTTTACGGCTTTCACCGTATGGTAAAAATGGCACGGTAACTTTATTCTACTGGTCAATATGATTACGGCAATACCAAATATATATAGATTTGTAACGTTTTACCACTTTTACAAGGTAGAAACTAATTGTTAAAAATAAAATTTTATTTTTCTGGCGATTGAGCGGTATGAGGGCTTATTTTTTTTGCAGGGCGAGCTGTTGTTTCTATTAGTACTATATTTGGCTACACAAGACTTTTTGATCACTTTTTATTACATTTTTTGTTGGATATGAAGTGACCAAATAACAGTGATTCTGGCGGTTTAATTTTTTATTTTTATGGCGTTCACGGTGGGGGTTAAATCATGGTATATTGTAATAGTTTGGACTTTTACAGACGCGGCGGTACAATATTGTTTTTTTTTATTTTTTTACATTACTTTAGAGGGAAAATGGGAAAACGTTTTATGTTTTTAATAATATATATATATATATATATATATATATATATATATATATATATTAATATCTAATATGTGATTGATCGCTGCATCTAAGTGCGATCGCTGTTCCTGCCAGTTAGTCCCGAGCGTCATAATACACAGCTGACACCTGCTTCATACGGAGCGGGCTCAGCGGGTGACCCTGCTCCCAACATCACCCCCCCATCACGACGTAATAGTACGTTGTGTTGCGTAAAGGGGTTAAGTTATAGTTATCCCATATCGGTGTATGTGCCAAATGCCCTTTTACCCCTTATATATTCTTAACTACCCCCACATCTCATTCATCAATTTAAAAATGTGATTATTATTCTCTACACTACCAAATATTCCCGATTCAAGAACTTCATTTTATTCAGAAATAAATAGTTATAGGGTTTATCTCGCCTCTATGTAAATATGTAAGCTGGGAAGTTATAAAAGAAATAAACCAATTCGGAAGTGCAAACCCACCTACCTTCCCTGAAAGTTGTAACACTTCACCTCTAATTCTCGATGTGAAAAGAACTCTCTTATCACTGAAACCAAGGTTCTGAATACATTTTCTGGTATTCATATTCGGATGTTCTGTAATACAAATAAAATCTGGGAAAGGAAGACCATCTTAATCAGATTAATTCAACCTGCCATAGATATTGGTCATCTTTGCTAGATCTTTACGTTATTCCTCAACCTACACAGCTAGGGTGAGATATTTAATCTAATGTAACCCTCTATTTTCTGTAACATGTCGACCCTAAATATTTAAAGTTTGAATCCTCTCCTAAAACTCGTACCTCTACCTACCTTTCCCTTAATTTTACCACCCCCTAAAACCATCAAATTAGATTTTCCCCAATTAATTTTTAGTCCTGAAAAATATCCAATTTTTTTAAATCAACTCCATCACTCCTCCCAAGTCTGAGCTAACATCCTCCAAAAACAACATCATATTATCGGCAAATAATTGGACTTTCTCTTCCACTGTCTCATACTTGAAACCCTTAATATTCATACTGTCCCTAATTTTGATGGCCAATCACTCTATTGCCATTGCAAAGAAATAGGGTATAAGGCACAACCCTGCCTAGGTCCCCTAAAATGGCAAAAGCAGGGACATCACCCCATCCACCACCACCCTTGTTCGCGGATTAGCATATAGTAGTTTAACCCAACCCAGAAATGTAATCCTAATGTCAAATCAACCCAATACTTCCCATAAATACTCCCATTCGACACAATCGAATGCTTTAATGGCATCCAAAAATAATATCCTCCTATCACCTCCACCCATAAATCCAGTTTGGTCCTCATGAATTAATACCCCCTATTACTTTGGCTAATCTCCCCGATAGCACTTTTGCAATTTTTTTTATATCAGTGTTCGTTAACGAGATCGGCCTATAAGAATCTAACTCTAATGGGTTTTGTCTGGCTTTGGCAGTACTATGATTACCGACTTTTCCATGGAATCAGGTAACTTGCCTTTTCCGTAGGCCTCACACAGGGTCCCAAACAATTCCTGACGTAATATATATTTGAACTCTTTATAAATTTCAAAGGGTATTCCATCCCCTCCTGGGGTTTTATTTTCTTTAGTTAGCCTTATAGCTTCTTCTACCTCTTTCATCTGAATTGGTTTATCTAGACTTTCCCCATCCTCATCTGTTAACTTTCTAAATGAAATATCTTGCATATATTTTTTAACTTTTTCCCCGGCATATTTTATTTTGCAGGTATATAATTTCTCATAATAATACTTAAATATCAATATTATTTGTTCCGGGTCCTTCACTATATGCCACCCTTTCAATTAAAATAGCTCCCACCCGTTATTTCTTATTTTGACTATTAACAAACTTAGCTAACATCTCTCCTTTTTTTTCTCATTCCTCAAAGTTCTCTATGTCCAGCCTGGACATAGTACCACAGAATTCTAGGTAAGATAAAAGCTTTTTTTTTTTTCTCGAGTTGCGATTTTTGCGGTGGAATTGCAGCTTTTCCACCGCAAAAATCGCAACATCTGCTGTTTGTTGCGGGTTTTACCCCCCATTGAATTCAATAAGGAAAACCAGCAACAAAAAAGCAGCGATTCTGCAAATACAATTGACATGCTGTGGATTAAAAAAACGCACCACAGGTGAATTTATGAGCGTTTTTTCCACTCATCTTTTACGCTGCGTGCGGATGAGATTTGTTCACATCTCATCCTCTCTGCTGCTACTGTATTATGCTGTGAATTTTCTGCAACAAAATCTGTTGCGGAAAATCCACAGTATTTAGGCTACGCGTGAACCCAGCATAACTGTATTGGCATCTGATAGATCCCAGGCACATTGTTGCTTGGTTTCATATGAGACATTAATCCTCTTAAAAAGGCTTTAGCCACATCCCAAACTATCAGGTCATTTAGAGCTCCAATTCCTTCCCTTTTTCTGCCTAGTTAGATTCAACTAATGGGGATGTATTCTAAAAGGTGAACCCACAAGATCTATTTCTACTATCATAGAAGCAGGGGTGAACCTAGCCCCTCTGCTGCCTGAGGCGAACTATAAAAAGGCGCCCCCCCAGCAAACTTATCATGGCCGACGGTCCGCAGCTTTCAGCTGCATCGCTGGGTCTCCTAAATGACCCAACAATGCAGCACTAGCAGCCAGGGGCGTCACTAACGACTTAAAATGTCAGGGGAAATAGCCCCAATACATAGGTGCCCCCCCCCAAAAAAATGTGTGTATAGGAGACAGCATAGCATATCTATAGCACTAAGACCCTATAAACTATTGATAGGATTAGATACATTGGCTCAGCAGACAGTATCACACATTATAGGATTAGATACAGTGGCCCAGCAGAGAGTATCACACATGATGGGATTAGATACAGTGGCTCAGCAGACAGTATCACACATGATAGGATTACATACAGTGGCCCAGCAGACAGTATCACACATGATAGGATTAGATACAGTAGCTCAGCAGACAGTATCACACATGATAGGATTAGATACAGTAGCTCAGCAGACAGTATTACACATGATAGGATTAGATACAGTGGCCCAGCAGACAGTATCACACATGATAGGATTAGATACAGTAGCTCAGCAGACAGTATCACACATTATAGGATTACATACAGTGGCTCAGCAGACAGTATCACACACATGATAGGATTAGATACATTGGCTCAGCAGACAGTATCACACACATGATAGGATTAGATACAGTGGCTCAGCAGACAGTATCACACATGATAGGATTAGATACAGTGGCTCAGCAGACAGTATCACACATGATAGGATTAGATACAGTGGCTCAGCAGACAGTATCACACACATGATAGGATTAGATACAGTGGCTCAGCAGACAGTATCACACATGATAGGATTAGAGATAGGGCCCAGCAGACAGTATCACACATGATAGGATTAGAGATAGGGCCCAGCAGACAGTATCACACATGATGGGATTAGATACAGTAGCTCAGCAGACAGTATCACACATGATAGGATTAGAGATAGGGCCCAGCAGACAGTATCACACATGATAGGATTAGATACAGTGGCCCAGCAGACAGTATCACACATGAGGATTAGATACAGTGACTCAGCAGACAGTATCACACATGATAGGATTAGATACACTGGCTCCGCAGACAGTATCACACATGATAGGATTAGAGATAGGGCCCAGCAGACAGTATCACACATGATAGGATTAGATACAGTGGCCCAGCAGACAGTATCACACATGAGGATTAGATACAGCGGCTCAGCAGACAGTATCACACATGATAGGATTAGATACACTGGCTCCGCAGACAGTATCACACATGATGGAATTAGATACACCGCTCAGCAGACAGTATCACACATGATAGGATTAGATACAGTAGCTCAGCAGACAGTATCACACATGATAGGATTAAATACAATGGCTCAGCAGACAGTATCACACATGAGGATTAGATACAGTGGCTCAGCAGACAGTATATTACACATGATAGGATTAGATACAGTGGCTCAGCAGACAGTATCACACATGATAGGATTAGAGATAGGGCCCAGCAGACAGTATCACACATGATGGGATTAGATACAGTAGCTCAGCAGACAGTATCACACATGATAGGATTAGAGATAGGGCCCAGCAGACAGTATCACACATGATAGGATTAGATACAGTGGCCCAGCAGACAGTATCACACATGAGGATTAGATACAGTGACTCAGCAG